>NW_024870982.1:465000-832500 GCF_019054845.1 Dipodomys spectabilis
AGAAATAACATCAACTATCCCAAACTTCTAGGGAGAAATGATATCCTCATTTTCATTCTCACTCTTGATGGCAGATAGTCAAAAACACCAATGTGCTATGCTGAAATGTAAAAGTTTAAACTCCTTTTTTTGAAAAACTCTCATGTTATAAAATCAAAATGTTTCAAATAAAGTCAAAGTGAACTTTAAAAAAAATATTAAAAATGCTAATGAAATTCCTTGGCTTGGAATGTGTGATTTTTTATCTGCAAGGCCGGGGATTTGAACTTAGGGACTGGGTAACTATGTTCCACTGTGGAGGAAGGGGAAGCTCACTATGCTTGAAGACAAGAAATTCAGGACTTTTCCATAGGCCTGAATTCATGCCCCAGTCATACTCCTTATATATATTTTAAAGATAGGATTGAATTTCCATATACATGTTCAGTCTATATCATGTTTGGTGTGGTTATTCATTGTATTTGTTGGTTTATTCATTTATTTTACCGACTGTGAGGACACCTAAACATATATGATATTGTTTACATACTATCAAATTACATCTAGATTTGTAGAATTGCTCTCCATCATGCCTGACACCCAGCACTCTCCCAGAAAAGGAAAACAGGTGTCACACTTGGCTTCTTACTCGAGGATGAAATTCTTGGCAGGCACTGAGATCAAGCCCTAGAGGTGGCCAAAATAGTCATACATGGATAGGCAGGTGGTAGTATGCCAATAAATGCGTATTAGTAGAGTGCCAGAGCCGTGTATCTAGTATTCAATGATATCTACTATGTTCTTACGAAGTCTTAGGCATTTAGACAGCCTACATATTATGGAGAAAGAACATACAACCATCCAAGAAAAGTCCAAGAAATATGATAGATCTATTCAACATTTGGAAGACACCATCAGAAGGCCGAATCTGAGGAAAATGGGTGTAGAGGAGCACCTAGAAACAGAAGTTAATGGTCTAGGAAATTTGTTTAACAGAATCCTAGCAGAGAACATGCAATCAGATAGGCCTATTCAGATACAAGAAGCTTTTAGAACTCCAAATAGACCTGACCAAAGCAGGACAACCCAACATCACATTATAATCTTCACAGGATCAATTCAGACCAAGGAAAAGAACCATAAAGCTGTCAAGGAAAAATGATCAATCACCTATAAAGGGAAACCAGTTAGAATGACCTCAGATTTCTCAGCAGTGACAACCAAAGCAAGAAGAGCCTGGAATGATGTATGCCATGCCATAAAGACAAACAACAATCAACCAAGAAAACTGTACTCAGCTAAACTCTCCTTCATAAACGAAGGTCAAATAAAAATCTTCCATAACAAAGAAAAAATGAAACAATACATCTCTACCAAACCAGCCCTACAAAAGATTCTTAAAGATGTCCTACACATAAAAAACTAACAAGACCACAAAAAGGCCAAGAAACTGCAGCCAAACTGAGAATCCAAGAACCATAGAAAGAACCCAGTTGCCACAGCCCCCAAGAAGGTTGATAAATGGCAGAAACTCCCAAATACTTCTCAGTTCTATCTCTCAACATTAATGGACTTAACTCTCTAATTAAGAGACATTGACTCTCTAGTTGGATTAAAAAGCAAGAACCTTCTATCTGCTGCCTTCAGGAGTCACATTTTACCCATAAAAACAAACACAATTTCAATGTTAAAGGCTGGAAAAAAATCTACCAAGCAAACGGCCCCCATAAACAGGCACGAGTTGCAATCCTAATATCAGATAAAATAGAATTCAATTTAAAATAAATGAGAAGAGTTAAAGAAGGTTGCTACATACTAATTAATGTATCTCTCCTTCAGGAGGATATTACAATTCTAAATATCTATTCACCAAACGGAGCACCCAAATTTATCCAAGAAACCCAACTTTCCCTCAAATCCCACATAGATCCAAAGACATTGATTGTTTGGGACTTTAACACACCACTATCCCCATCAGATAGATAAACTTGGCAAAAAGTCAACAAAGAACCTGAATATCTAAACAACTGCATAGATCAACTAGACTTAACAGACATCTACTGAACATTTCACCCAGCAACATCAGAATACACGTTTTTCTCAGCAGCACATGGAACGTTTTCTAAAATAGACCACATTTTAGTCCACAAAGCAAACTTGTCTAAATTCAGAAACATTGAAGTTATACCTTGCATTCTCTCAGACCACAAGGGATTAAAAGTAGGACTCCACACCAAAAGACACTAAAGAAAGTCCTGTAACATATGGAGGCTGAACAACACACTGCTGAATCACGAGTGCACCATGGAAGATATTAGAAATGAAATTCAAATATTCTTGATATTCAACAAAAATGATCACACAAATTACCAACTCCTATGGGAAACAGCAAAGGTAGTACTCAGAGGCAAGTTTATAGTTCTGAGTTCCTACATCAACATATTGGAGAGATCTGAAACCAACAATTTAATGAGCCTCCTTGAAAAAGAGCAGCAGGATAAACCCCAACCCAATAGACAGAAAGAAATAATTAAAATTAAATCAGAATTAAATGAATTAGAATTCAAAAAAGCCATATAAAGAATCAACAAAACAAAGAGTTGGTTCTTCGAAAAAATTAACAAAATTGACAGACCCTTAGCAAAACTTATGAGAAAAAGAAAATAACGTACCCAAATAAATGAACTCAGATATGAGAATAGAAACATCACCGAGAAACAACCAACATTCAGAACATTATAAGGAAATACTTCTCAAAACTTTTTGCTAATAAGATTGAGAACGTGGCAGAAATGGACCTTTTCCTAGAAAATACTGACATGCCAAATCTAAACCAAGATGAGTTAAATCAACTTAACAGGCCCATATCAAGCACTGAAATATAAACAGCAATAAGAGGTCTCTCATCTAAGAAAAGCCCAGGTCCAGATGGATTCACAGCGGAATTCTACAAGGTCTTCAAAGCAGAGCTCGCATTAATACCCCTCCAACACTTCAATGAAATTGAAAGAAAAAGTTCACTACGGAACTCATTCTATGAAGCCATCATAACCCTCATCACAAAAACAGGCAGGGTGTTATCAAAGAAAGAGAACCATAAACCCATTTCTTGGATGAACATTCATGAAAAACTTCTCAACAAAATTTTGGCCAATCGACTTCAACAATTCATCCAAAAAATCATACACCAAGATCAAAAAGAAATCATTTCAGGGATGCAAAGCTGGTTCAGTATACGCAAATCAATTAGTATAATTCATCACATCAACAGGAGCAGAGATAAGAACCACATGGTTATATCAATAGTTGCAGAAAAAGCGTTTGAAAAGATCCAACACCCCTTTATGATGAAGGTTCTGGAAAAATTAGGAATCCATGGAGCATTCCTCAATACAATAAAGGCTGTATATGACAAACCTACAGCCAGCATTACAGTTAATGGTGAAAAACTAAAGCTATTTCCTCTTAACTCAAGAATGAGACAAGGACGTACACTCTCTCCACTTCGCTTCAATCTGGTATTAGAATGCCTAGTTACAAATAAGACTTGATGCAAACGTAAAGGGGATCCAAATAGGGAAAGAAGTAAAACTCTCCCTTTTTGCAGATGACATGATCTTGTGTTTAAAGAATCCCACAGACCCCACTCCCAAATTACTCAAGCTGATTCAAAACTTTGGAAAAGTAGCAGGGTATAAAATTAACCTTCTAAAATCAGTGCCTTTTCTGTATGCCAACAATGAAAAAAGTGAGGCTGAAATTAGGAAAGTAACTCCATTTGTAATAGTCCCACAAAAATAAAATACCTAGGAATTAACTTAACGGAAGGAGTGAAGGACATCTATGAAGAAAACTTTGAAAACATGAAAAAGGAAATCAAAACAGAACTTAGAAAGTGGCAAAAACTCGCATGCTCCTGGATTTGAAAAATCAAGATCGGGAAAATGGCCATACTTCTGAAGGCTATATCCAAATTCAATGCAATACCTATCAATATTCCAACCTCATTCTTCAAGGAATTAGAAGAGGCAATCCAAAAATACATATGATACAGTAAAAAGACCCCGAATAGCAAAAACAATCCTCAACAGAAAGAATCGGGCTGGAGGAATATCAATACCAAATTTCAAACTCTACTACAAAGCCATAGTAATCAAAATGGCATTGTACCTGCATAAGAACAGACCTCAGGACCAATGGAACAGAATTCAAAACCCAGAAATGAACACACAGACCTATAGCCAAATAATTTTTGATAATGGAGCTCAAAAAAGAATGGAAGAAAGATAGCCTCTTCAGTAAATGGTGCTGGCAAAATTGGTTAACTACTTGTAGATAATGAAAGCTAGATTCTTATATATCATGCTACACCAGAATCAACTCCAAATGGATCAAAGACCTCAGAGTCAAAGGAGACAATCTGAAAACATTACAGGATGGAATAGGAGAAACCCTAAGTCTCCTTGGCACTGGGCGAAATTTTCTTAATAGAGACCTAGAAACACAACAAATCAAAGAAAGGTTGAACAAATGGGATTGCACAAAATTGCAGAGCTTCTGCATGGCCAAGCACATAGCTAGCAAGATCAATTGAAAGCCCACAGCTTGGGAGATGTTCTTCACTAGCCATACAACCGACAAGGGTCTCATATCTAAAATATACCTGGAACTCAAAAAATTAAATCCCCCAATAACAAATCTCCAAAGAAACAACTGCCCAATAAATAAGTGGGCTAAAGACTTACAGAGAAACTTCTCTGAAGAGGAAAGAAGGATTGCCTATAGACACATGAAGAAATGCTCAACCTCTCTAGCCATAAAAGAAATGCAAACCAAACCATAGAGATACAACCTCACCCCAGTTAGAATGGCAATAATCAAGAACTCTAATAACAACAGATGCTTGAGGGGATGCAGAGAGAAGTGAATATTACTACATTGTTGGTGGGAGTGTAAACTTGTTCAACCACTTTGGAAAGCAATATGGAGGTTCCTCAAAATACACCACATAGAGCTCTCCTATTTCCCAGCAATCCCACTTTTGGGCATTTATCCAAATGATCACAAACAAGACCACACTAAAGCTGCCAGCACGACTATGTTTATTATTGCAGCATTATTTACCATAGTAAGATATGGAACCAACACTAATACCTCTCAGTAGATGAATGGATCAAGAAAATGTGGCATATATACACAATGGAATTCTATGCCTCTATCAAAAATAATGACATTGCTCCATTTGTTAAGAAATGAAAAGGCTTGAAAAAATTATATTAAGTGTACTTGTTAGATTGGTAGTTAAACAAATGATATTATTGTTAATATTAATTTTAATGCAATTTCAGGGAACTCTCCTGTCTCTGACCTCCTAACACTTGTATTTTGGGATTTGTCCCTGGAAATCTAGGATTTAGCAGGACTCAAAATAAACCAAGATCTTGCCCATGTAGTTGTAACTCCTTTGTGTGGTATTCTCACAATTAAAAATAAAGCCAAGAATATTTGAATTCTACTATTAAGGTTTAATGATAGATCTTTACTGATCTTTCTCTTAAGTTTGTTGGAGAAACCAAAGCTGAAATTAACTTGGACTTTTGTGGTGGATGTATATGTCTTAACTACCATCTCTGGTAGTTGGTACCATTAAATTTCAATTAGCCATCACAGGCTCAAGCCTGTAATCCAAGCTCCCCAGGAGGCTGAGATCTGAGGATCGTTATTAAAAGCCAGCTCAGATAGGAAAATCCACGGGACTCTTACTCCAATTGACTGCCAAAAAGACTAGAGGTGGAGATGTGTCTCAAGTGGTAGAGTGCTAGCCTTGAGGGACAAAGCCCAGGTTCTGAGTTCAAGCCTAGATACTGACCATCAATTAACAAATTCAGAGGTTCCACTGTGAGTGCTATATTCTTTTAGAGACTGAAGTATTTTTTTCGCATAGTCTTTCAAACATCAGCATCTCTAATGGAGAATCATTGTAGATCCTTTTCCACTTGAATAATTGTTATTCTCCAGGAGTAGAGTGGCTAAGAGGCTTGAAGATCAAGAGCTCGGACATTTAATTGGCTAAAAAGAGATCAAATTAAAATTTATTCTTTGTTTACAAATACCACATTTTTGGTATGTGTTTGCTAGCCCTGGCACTTGAACTGAAGGACTGGGTGCTGTTCCTGAGCTTTTGTGTCCAAGACTACTGCTCTACCACTTGAACCACAACTCTACTTCGGGCTTATTGGTGGATAATTGGAGATAAAAGTCTCACAGCATTCTGGACCTGGGTGCCTTAAAACTAGAATGCTGAGTATCCAGGATTACAGGTTTATGCCACCTGCATCTGCCTCAAATACCACCTATAAGGTTAAAAGTCAAGGATATCTGTTAACATCTATCTCTATCAGATGTACAATGTTTTACTCCTCACTGAATGAATGTTCCTTTGAACAGTATTGTATCAAATGGAGTAGACTCAAGTTAGGTATTGAACACCAACAATCTGGTTTGGTGGAAGTGGCCTTGTTTTTCTACACCTATTTGGCCATTGGTGTGGATTGTAGAAAAAAAGACAATTCAGTAAAAACAAATTCAAAGACTCTGAGACACTTACACAAGTTCTGGACATCACTTCCTCATGGGCTGCTGTTGTGCAGGCCCAATATTTGATCTGAAGAGAAACTTGGAATTACAAAAGTTAAAACCCAAAGTCTAGTAACCTCTAAAAGGCCTGTGTAACTCCTTGATCCTCATACCTGATACTGTGACTTAGTGGGAAAGGCAAAGGGCTGATTTCTAGCTATTGCAGACTTCTCCCTTAGTGAACAATGTTACCACCTTCAGTCCTGGTTCCAGCACAGACTTGGCTCAGGTCTGTGAACCTGAGTGTAGACGTTTGAATCTCCATAGTGTGAATGGAAATTTGGCCTCCTACTAAGATAGCAGTTTGAGGGACTTGGATAGCTGTGGGCAATTCTCTTTTTAATAGGCTGTTCTTTGTGCACATTTGGTTTAGATGCAGGGATACATAACTAATTAGTTGCAGTGGTCACCCCAGGGTAGAGCAAGAGAGACAGAGTAGAGGGACAGTGATCAAGCTCACGCCATCTGCCATTTTATGCTTCTTTAATTGACATGTTTTTCATGTATGTTAGTAATTCAAGAATAAAAATTAACATTACATATAGATTTTTAATTGCCTCTTTCTTTCTGACAAAAATTAAAAGTAAAAATAAATTTAAATAGAAAGGCAGTATGGTAAGAGCAGGGAAAAGGAATGGAACAATGATCATGGGCAGCTCCTGAAGTCCAACCTGGAGGTTTTATTTACCAACTTCGGGGAATAAAATGAAACTATGTAACAAGACAGGCCTGCCTGCTTTTTCTCAGCAACAAGGCAGCCTTGTCTGCTTTCCTTAGCAACACAACAGCCCTGCCTGTGTTCCCTCATTTATGCCAGAATCAAAGGGGTCAATAGACCATGACTAAGGGAGGAAATTAGAGCTGTCATTGAAAGATAAAAAAGAACAATCCATGGATATGTCTAGAAACCTTTAAAGCATCTGAAGCTTTAAACAGGCCTTTCACAAAGAAAGCCAAGATGTGCTCTAAGGTCTGTCGATTCCCTTACTCAGAGAACACACAGACCTCCCAATGACAGAATCATCCCTGCCAACAATAGAACTTCCTAGTGAGGCTCAGGGAATAAGAGACACATTAAACTTTTCTCACTGCCAGAAACCAGCACACACTCAGAGGGCACCAGGATAATTCGGGAGGGAGGGCTCAGCCTTATTGCAAACAATGGATGAAGCTCAGAGGCCCACACCACCTAATCTCATGATGTACTCAGACCTCCTAACAGCTTCCAGATGGTGTCGGCAGCCCTTCAAAAAAATCAATCTGTGATGTCCAGCTCTAAAGCCCACCCTGTATTTAGGGGCCCCTGAGCTCAGCTTCTGCTCCTGAACCTGCCCATGTATTCTGTAAAGAGCCCAGAGAAACCCTTGGCATTTGTTGTGCCCCAGAAGTCAGGCCACAGTGAGGCTTCTGCAGCCCCCACCCTTGCTCCATGCATAGCCACCAACAAGGGAACACCCCCAGGTTCCACCGCAGACCTCTGATGTGTAATAAAAAAGGGGCTGTGCTTGTGCTGGCACAGTCACCTGTCAGCAGTCCAGGCAAAGGGGCATCTGCTAAGGCCACCCCAAGTAGCTGTGGAGCTATGACATCAAGACAGAGGCAGGCAGGTGCACCCATGCAGGCTGCCTTTGAGAAGCTCCTCTTCCAAGTGCAGGCCTTCCTGGTGGCCGTTGAAGCAGAATATGACACTGCAAAATTTCACAGCACACTAGAAGAACCCAACAAGCAATGGCCCTGTGCTCAGAGAACTAACCAAGGTAGGAAATGAGAGAGAGAGAGAGAGAGAGAGAGAGAGAGAGAGAGAGAGAGAGAGAGAGAGAGAGAGAGAGAGAGAGAGAGGCTATCTGTCCTTAATACCTATTTCAATATCCTTGGCGAGTAATGCATATTTTTATCAAGAAATAAAGAGGAAAACTTCAAACTCTAACTCTGATGGAGTAGCTAGGACCAATCTAAACTTCCTACCATAAACAATCACAAAAGTGGAAGCTATGTGAAACTATATATGTATATAAATGTATATATAATATAAATATGTAGGCATATATATGTATATTCACATATACAATGTGAATATATAATGTATAATATATGTATGTCTACAGAGGGAAAAATAGAAATACATAATATTTGAAGGAATAAAAACCAATACCTTCCCAATTGTGATTGAAAGCATGAACCCTTCCATGCAGGAATCTATCAGCTCAAAAAAGTCAATTAACTTAATTACACAGGTCCACATTAAGACACATTCTAATTAAACAAAAACAGAAAACCACCCAAAGCACAAAGACACAACTCATCACACACAAGTAATCTTCAATGATATTAAGACAAATTTCTCATCAGAAACTAGATTCACTATCAGACAGCAAAGGCAACAAATTTAAAGTGGTAAAAGGACATATCTAAAACCCGCCTTTCTAACAAATATACTTCCTCCAAATGTAGAGATGAGCTAAGAACCTACCGATGACTCAGTCCTATAATCCTAACTACTCAGGAAGGTGAATTGTGAGGATGGTGGCTCAAAGCCACCCTGGAACTTGTCCCCTCAGGAGGAAGTTGTAGTACACAGCTGTCCTTGAGAAGGACGGAGGCCTTTGCGCAGTGCTATTGCTGAAAAAAGACATTGGATAAGGTGGACATCAAGAATTGAGGTTATTAGCTAGTTTCTCCAGAGAAGCAATTTATAAGATTCAGTAGTCCTCTAGAAAATCAGAGGATCTTGACCACTGTCCTAGTGGTTTCAGAAATGCCACAAGAATGACCAGAGCAACCTCAAGCCACATGGATTCCTTAGCAAGTCTTTGAGGTCTAAGAGCTAGAGTGTCAATGCTGGCAGGCTGTGATTGGTCCCCTATTCCCCTATTTCTCTGACCTCACTGGCCCAGACTCTGATTGGTCCATTTCTTCTATGACATCACTATGCCTTGTTGTGATTGCTCCACTGTGTGAGGTCATGAAGGATATATAGGAAACCACTGTGCTCCAACCTATGTCAGTTAACAGAGCTTGGAGCTCTTGTTTGATGACCCCCTGGACTGAATCAAAGTTAAATGATTTTTTTGGTAGTGGGGACGGGCTGTTATTTGCATTTTGGTATTTCTTTTTACTCTTTCTGGGTTTTCTTTTATTTAATTTAATTTATTTAGGTAGACTTGCTACCTCCCATTGTAGCAGAAGGATGGAAGTACAGAAAGAATCAATCTCAAGCTCCTTGAAGGAGGAGATCATCAAACAATACCAGAAGAAAGAGTTCTTCGACACAGGTACCTATGGAAAAGTGAAGCTGGCCCATTCCCTCCTCACAGACAAGGACGTGGCATTTAAAATACTCTGGAAGTGAGAGTCCTCATCATTGGATAAAGAATGAGGTGGACATTTTTAAGAAGGTATGGCACAAACACATCATCAGGTTGTACCAGGTAATAGAAAATGAAGAGTCTGTGTATCTCATCATGGAACTGGCCACTAGGGGATACCTCTTGGGGTGGATCTGAAAATTCTGCCGCCTATATGAGGATGAAGCCAGGAGGCTTGTCACACATGTTGTAAGTGCTGTTCACTACTTACACCAAACAAAATCATACACGAAGACCTTAGGTCCAACAATATCCTTTTGGACACCAAAGACAGTATCAAGTCAGTGGATTTGATCTGAGCATCTGGCTCACCCTGGGGCAGTTGCTAATGAATGTATGTGGTACAGTGCTATTCCATTCCCCTGAAATGTTCTTGGAAGAAATAATGGCCTGGTGCAGGTGTCTCACACCTATAATCCTAGCTATTTAGGAGACTGAGATCTGAGGATCATGGTTCAAAGCCAGCCTGTATGGCTCTACCCTCTGAGCAGACTCATACTGATACCAAAGACTAATTTGAATAGGAAACTGCAGAGGATAGAGGTGGCTAGCAAAATAGCTATCATTCTTCTCAGAACAAGCTGCTAAATATGGGCCCAGATGAATAGGTTTATAAAATGTGAGGTGTGCATAAATTATGACTCATCCAAAAAAGGCTGCAATTAATATATGTCTGTCATGGATGGACACAAAATAATCTATTTATGTGAAATATATTGACTAAACAATTTCATAAGGGAAAAAGGAAAGATTAAAATTTCTGGGGCTGGGGGACGGTGGCTCACCCCTGTAATCCTAACTACTCAGGAGGCTGAGATCTGAGGATCACAGTTGAAAGTCAGCCCGGGCAGGAAAGTATGTGAGACTACTATCTCCAATAAAACACTAGAAAACCAGAAATGGCGCTGTAGTTCAAGCGGTAGAGGACTCGGCTTGAGCTGAAGAGCACAGAGACAGTGCCCAACCCAGAGGTCAAGCCCCATGACCGACCAAAAACAAAACAAAAAAGCCTTTGTTGCAGGTCATTGTGTGGATTCCATCAGTATTGAAAAGGAAGTTCACAAGCAGAGGTAATGGTAAAAAAGTAGTGTGGATATAATTAATGTCACTGAATTTTATACCTAGCAAGCATGAGGCCCTGTGTTCAAACCCCTGAACTTCCAAAAAAATGCTAAATCTTCCTTCTGTTACCTACCTTAAGTGGTAGGTGCACTTCTACTGTTATGATTATATTGCTCAGAGCTTCTCTGGTGGATGTTTATTCATGCTTTTACACATAATCCATTATTTGAATATTGATGCTGAGTTTTAAAGTGTAATTTGTGTATTAAAATAAGGGCAAAGCCTGTATTTCTAACTCAAGAGGCTAAAGCAGGAAGATTCCTATTCAGTCAAGGCTGCATAGAGAGGTCCTTCCTAAATCCCCATGCTACTGCTGAAACTGGAGGGACAATTGTTTGTAAGCAATTACAAGTGAGAGATAAGGTTCTGATCATATTATGTTTTGGTCATGTCAGTTTGCATTTAATATTTACATAAATATTAAAATTTTTCCTTTTCCCCTTACTCTCAGTATGTCATTTTGAAACTTTGTAGTATGTTTTTGTTTGCTGCACTTAAAAAAAGTTTTCCTTTGTATCATATTAAACATGATTTTTTCTGTATTACAATTTATTATTTATTTTTGAAATTTTTATGTTTTTTTCTCCATCTAGGGACTGACCACTGTCTCAGAGATTTTGTTCAGTTCTGCCAATTGAACCACAGCTCAACTTCCAGGTTCTTTCTTTTTGAAGAGTCTCATGAGAACCCCAGCACTACTAAGGAGGCTGAAATCTGAGGATCTTGGTTTGAAGCCAGTCTGAGCAGCAAAGTCTGAGGGCTTTTTTAAATTATTATTATTTTGCCATTGGTTATGGGCCTGAAAACTAGGCTTTGGCGCTGTCCATCAGCATTCCAGCTTAAGGTTAGTGCTCTATCAACTGAGTTGCAGCAACATTTTTGGCTTTTCTTGCTTATGTGGTTATGAGGAATCAAACCCAGGTCCTCATACATGCAAGGCTAGCACCCTACCACTGAACCAACTTCCCAGATGAAGTCTGAGATTCTTATCTCCAATTAATCACCAAAAAGCTGGGGGTTGTAGTAATCTAGACTTGAGTAAAACAGGGCAAGTTCAACCACTAGTACTGGTAATTACATACACAAATCTCATGGACTTTCTTGCTAGTGCTGGCTTTGAACTGTGCCCAGGGTAGCTAGAATCTACAGGCATGAGCAACCAGCTTCTGACACTTAAATATTTTTATTCAGCTCTTTCTTGACTTCAACCTCAATGCCTTTTAATTGCTGTCAGTAGACCTGATCTTTGGGCCTCATTGCTGTTTCTTATCTATTTTTAAGGAGGGTGGAGTTGAACCCTCGGCCTGAGTGCTGTCTTTGAGATCTTCAGCTTAAGGTGAATGCTGTACCATTTCAGCCACAGAGCCACTTCAGGTTTTCTGGTGGTTAATTGGAGATATGTTCTCATTAACTTTCCTTCGCAGGTTGGTTTTGAACCATGATTTTCATATCTCAAACCCCTGAATATCTAGGATTACAGGCTAGAGTCTCAGCGCCCTTATGTTTATTAGTTTTTTGACTCAAGGATTATGTTTTAAAACTCAACCATAGCTCCACTCCTAGCTTTTTGCTGGCTTATTGCACATACAATTTTAATGTACTTTTCTGGATAGTCTGGCTTCAAACCATGATCCTCTGATTTCAGCTTCCTGAAGTGCTCTGATTATACACATGAACCACAAACGTTTAAAAACGTTAATATGTTATTTTTTCCAATTTTTGTTTTTAAAAATTTCCTTGTTTGTTATTTTTGTTTATGTGCTAGTCTTGGGGCTACAAATCAGGGCCTGGATACAATACCAGAGCTTTTTCTTCAAGACTAGTGGCTTACCACGTGAGCCAAAATATAACTTGTGGCTATACTTGTTTTGTCTTGGTGCTTGAAATAAGGCCCTGAGTGCTGTCCTAGAAAGTGATTGCCCAGTTTACCACTTGAGTCACAGCTCAACTCCAGTTTTTTTTTTTTAATTCTTGGTAGCTAATGGGAGATAAGAGTCTTATGCAAAGCCCAGCATGGATCAGTTTTCTGAAATCTGAGGATCATAGTTCAAAACCAACCAAGGCAGGAAAGTCCATGAGAATCTTAGCTTCCATTAATCAATGAAAAGCTGGGAGTGGTGGATCTCTACCTTTGAACAAAACAGCACAAGTTCAAACCATAGGACAGCACACTGATGCACACACAGAGAAAGCCTCATGGACTTTCTTGCATGGGCTAGCTTTGAACCATGATCCTCAGATTTCAACCTCTCTTCATCTCCTCTTCTTTGAAAATTTTATTGGTCCTGTGGCTTGGCCTCTAATTCTGGGGCCTATATCTTACCTTTTACACTCAAGGCTGATGCTTTCACAACCTCAGCCACAGCTCAAGGTTTTGTGCTGTGTAGATGAAGATGAGTCTCAAGCACATTCCTGCCCAGGCTGATTTGACATTGCAATCCTCAGAAGTCAGCCTCTTGTATAGTAAGGATTACACAAATAACCAGAAACATTTGGGTCATTTTAAAACTTTAATATATGCTTGCTTCCACCTTCTTTTCTTATTTTCTTCCTTTTTGCTTGTCCTGGGAGTAGAAATTGGCGCTCAGATGCTGTCTCAGTGCATATATGGGACTAACCATAACATTTGGCTTTTGGAGGGAAGTTAATGGAGACAAGAGACTCATGTAGAGGTAGGCCAGATTCGGGAAGCTGAACATTGAGGAAAGTCCTTAACAGTCTTTTCTCCAATTAACCACTAAAAATCTGAAAGTAAGTAGGTCATTGAAGAAAACAGTGCAAGTTCAAACACAAGGATTGTCACAGAGAGAGAGAGACAGAGAGACAGAGAGAGAGAGAGAGAGAGACAGACAGAGAGAGATAGAGAGAGAGACAAAGAAAGAGATACAGAGAGAGAGAGATCTTATGAACTCATATAACTGAGCTGAGCTTTAAAGAGCACCCTCAAATTTCAGCCTGAGTAGCTAGAATCACAGATATGAGCCACCAATGATTGGTTCATTGAAACCTCTGGTATTGCCTCTTTCTTCTCTTCTTCTACTCTTCTTTTCATTTATTTCATTATTTTTGTGTTTGTTGGTCCTGGAGCTTGAACTCATGCAAGGCCTGGCCTGATACATTAGGCTGAAATCTGCCCATCATAGTTTGAAAGCAGCCTGAGCAAGAAAGTCCATGAAACTCTTATTTCCATTCAATCAAAAAAATCCTATCTCCAGTGTGGCTACCACACACAAAACAGTCTCCTGGAATTTCTTTTTATTTTTTTCCTTTTTTTTATTGTGAAAATACTGTACAGAGGGGTTACAATTACATGGGCAAGATAATGAGTGTATTTCTTATCAAGAATTGTAGCCTCCTCCTTTGTTTCCTCTTCCCATCCCTTCCCATCCTCTCCCTGCCCCCCACCCAATCGTCCCCGCTCTCCCTCCCCCACCCCCCGCACCAAAGTTGTAAAGGTCGTTTTCGACATAACGACTTGTACATCTCATGGTTGCAATGGGACCACGTGTATCCTTGTTTGAACAATTTGTTTTTCCCCTTCCCCTCCACAAATTATACCAACATCAAATACAGTGAAAGCAGGGGTTATACTGTGGGGGAGGGACATATAACACAACAAGAAATAATCTTATAAATGTGTTAGAAACAATTGCATGAAAAAATCATTTGAATACATATCTTAGGGTTCATTTCCCTAACATCACCTTATCTGACCTTTTCTGCTTGACTCAGTACACAATGGAATTCTATGCTTCCATCAGAAAGAATGACATTGCCCCATTTGTTAGGAAATGGAAAGACTTGGAAAAATTATATTCAGTTAGTAAGCCATGCCCTCAGGAACATGGGTCCCATGGTTTCCTGGAATTTCTTGACTGGGTTTGCCTTTACACTGGATCTTATATTTCAGCCTCCTGCTTTTCTAGAATTACAGACATGAGCCAACAGTCCAAGGTTCTTTACTTCAATCATTTAATTCTCTTATTGTGATCCTGAAGCTGGATCACTGAACCAGGGCAGTGTTTCATAGGTTTTTCCTCAGGGCTGGTGCTTTCCAACTACAAGCACATCCTCATTTCTGGCTTTTTTTGCTGATTAGTTGGAGACTTAGGCACATCCCTGCCCAGGTTGGCTATGAACAACCACCTTTAGATTTCAGCCTTCTGAATCACTAGGATTAAACACACCAACCAAAAATTCATGGATAATTTTGAAACTTTAATTGGATTTTCTCACAACTTTTTCGCCTAGCCTTGAGACTTGAAATCAGAGCTTGGGCACTGTTCCTGAGCTTCTTTTACTGAAGGTGAGGACTCTATTACTTGAGCCACAGTGCCACTTCCAGCCTTTCAGGCACTGAGGAAACAGACCCAGGAATTCAAACATGCTACACAAGCACTCTATCCCTAAACCATATTTCCTGCCATTCTTACACCTTTTTATTTGTATTTTTATTTCCTTGTGTATGCTGGTCCTGGGTCTACAAATCAGCCCAGGTGCTATCCCCGAAGGGTTTACTCAAGACTAGCAAATTAAGACATGAGCCAACACACAACTTGTGGCTATTTTTTTATGTGGTTTGGTTTTAAGTAGCTACATAGAGTTGAGTATATGAATTCTCCTATCTGGGTTGGCTTTCAACTGTGAGCCTCAGATTTGAGCCTCCTGAGTAGCTACCATCTCAGGTGTTTGCCACCTATGCTTGGCTCATTTTAAACTCTGAAATTGGCTCTTTCTTCTCCCACCCTCCTCCACATTTATTTTATTCTCTGTATGTGTGTTGGCCCTGAAGTTAATATCAAGGTCTGGGTGCTGTTTCAGAAATTATTTTCTCATTTCTGCCATTGGAGCCACAGCTCAATCGCCAGGTTTTATTTTTCTTCCTTTTGGAGATGAGTCTCATGTAAAGCCCAGCAAGACTCAGGAGGCTGAAATCTGAGTATCACAGTTTGAAGCCAGCCTAACAGGAAAGTTCATAAGATTCTTTTCAACAACTACCAAGATGCTGGAAGTGGTAGAGCTCCTACACAAATTCAAGCCCTAGGTTGGCACAAAGAAAAAAAGCCCCATGGCTTTTCCTGTTTGGACTGGCCTTTAAATACTGTCTTCAAATTCAGCCTCCTGAAAGCTAAAATTATAAGCATGAACCACTAGCGCCAGGCTTATTTTTAAATCTCAAATGGTCATTTCTTCTCTTCTTTCAGTTTTGTTTTTGGTCGACTTTGGGCTGAATTATGGACCAGGGATCCATTTCCCAGATTTTCGCCATATTTCAGTACTTTACATCTACTATTACACCTTCATTTTCAGCTTTTGCTGGGTAGTTGAAGATAAGAATTTCAATAACTTTCCTACCCAGGCTGGCTTTGAGTTGTGATCCTCATATTTCAACTTCCTCAGTAGCTAGGAATACACAAATAAACTAACAACCCATGGCTCATTTTGAAATGATAATTTTCTCTTTCTCTCATCTTTCATAATTTGTACTCTTTTTTCTTTATTTTTGTATACCACATGAACCAGAGCACAGCTAGTGTCATATTTTTGGTAACAAATGAAACATAAGGGTCTCATGGATTCTCCTACCTGGGCTGGCCTTCAATGGTGATCCTCAGATTTCATCCTCCTGAGTAGCTGATAGAACATCGGTGAGCTACCAATGCTTGATTTATTTAAACATCTCTCATTGGATCTTCCTTCTGCACTTCTAGTCTCTCTTTCTTTAATCCTTTTGTGATTGTCCTGGGGCTTGAACTCAGGGCCTGGTTGCTTTCCCAGAAACTGATTGCCCAATTCTGCCACTTGAGCCATAACTCAATTCCCAGGTTTTTTTTTTTTTCTATTTGACAATTAATTGGAAGAGTCTGAGGAAAGCCTACCATGAATCAAGCCAGGCTGAGAAGGAAAATCCATGAGACCATGACCTCTAATTAACCACTGAAAATCTTGGAGTGGTAGAGCTCTGTCCTTGAACAAACCAGCACAAGTTCAAGGAGGCACACACAAGCTGCAAGATGGCACCCAATGCACACATACCAGTATGTCTCATGGATTTTCTTGCATGCATTAACTTTGAATTGTGGATCCTCAGATTTCAGTCTCTCTTCTTCCGCTCTCCTTTGTGTTGATTGTTTGTTATTTGTAATTTTTAGTGGCCCTGCACCTTGACCTCTGGCTCTGGGGACTGTTTCTTAGCTTTGTAACTGAAGGATGTTGCTTTACCACCTCAGCTCCAGCTCAGGGCTTTGTGTTAAGTAGCTGGGATAAGCATCTCAAGCACGTTCCTACCCAAGCTGACTTGATACTACAATCCTCAGATGTCAGTCTCTTGTGTAGTTAGGATTATCCACAGGACCAACAACCCTTGTGTCATTATAAAACTTTAATATGTGCTTGCCACTTCCTTCTTTTGTTTACTTTTTATTTTTTGCATGTGTGTGCTGTTCCTGGGTCTACAAATTGGGGCTCATATTCTGTCCTAAAAGTTTTTATTCAAGGATATCCTCTATTACATGAGAAACATCATAACTTTTTGGCACTTTTTTGGGGGGTTGATTAATTAAAGACGAGAATCATGAACTCTCCTGCCTAGGCTGGCCATGAACCATCATCCTCAGATTTCAGGCTCTTGAATAGGTAGTAAAACATGTATGAGCCATTGATGCTTGATTGATTTAAGCCTTTGTCACTCGCTCTTCCTTGGTTACTTCTACTCTTCTTTCTTTCTTCTGTGCATGTCCTGGGGCTTGAACTCAGAGTCTGCGTGCAGTTCCAGAAAATATTTGCCCAGTTTGCCACTTAAGCCACAGCTCAACTTCCAGCTAAATAAGGTAGCTGAAATCTGAGGACCATGTTTCAAAGCCATCCAATTCACCACCCAGAAGCTGATATTACAGAAACACACACATCACACAAAGAAACACACACACACACAAACATTCACACACACACACACACACACACACACACACACACACACACACACAGTCTCCTGGACTTTGCTTTTAGGGTAGGCCTTGAAACTTGATCCCAAGAATTTTGTAGCCAGGGATCAACTACAGCCATGATCAACAAACACCAGGCTTATATTTAAATTTACAATTGGCCTTTCTTCACTTCTCCTACAATTTTTTAGCACTAAGAATTGAACTCTGGGTCGGCACTTTTTTTAATTAGCTTTTGCACCAAATACAGTGCTTTACATATACAGTCATATCTGCACTTCCAGCTTTTGGCTGCGTAGTTGGGGTAGTTTCATGTATTTTCCTGCCCAGTCTAGCTTTGAACCTAGAATGTATAGGAATACACACATGAACAAACTTAAACCTTGGTTTTCTTTTTCCCATCATTTTTTAAATAGTGTGGGTATTTTTTTGTTTGTTTGTTTTGAAATGTATGTCTAGGACTTCAACACAGGGCCTAGGTTTTGTCCCAAAGTTTCTATTTGAGACTAGCGCTCAACCGAATGAGCCAAAGTACAAATTGCAGCTTATTTTTGGTGGCAAATTAGATATATGTGTCTCATGGACTCTCCTGCCTGAGCTGACCATGAACAGTGAGCCTTAGATTTAATTCTCCTGAGGACCTTGTACAACATGTGTGAGAAACCAATGTTTGATTCATTTCAACCTCTGTCACTGACTCTTCCTTTTGTACTTCTATCCTCTTTTTATTTCTTCTGTGTTTGTCCTCCAGCTTGAACTCAGGGTCTGGGTGCTGTCCCAGAAATTTTCCCAGTTCTGACAGTTGAACCACAGCTAAACTCCAGGATTTTTTTTCTGTTTTGGTGTTTAATTAGAAATGAATATAATGTAGAGCCATACAGGATTTATGAGGCTGAAATCTGAGAATCAATGTTGGTGCCAGCCTGGGCAGGAAAGTACATGATATCTCCAATTATAACCACTAAAAAGCTGAGATTAGTAGAGCTTTGAGCAAAACAGTACAAACTAAAGCACAGGACTCACACATAGACATACACACACACAAGTCTTATGGACTTTCCTACTCGGTCTGGCCTTTAAATATTATCAACATATTTTAGCCTCTTGAGTAAACAGAATTACAGTTATGAACCACCAGTGATGGGCTGATTGGCTCATTGCAGCCTCAGTTATTGGTTTTTCTTTCTCTTCTAGTCTTCTTTGCATGTATTCATTTTTTGTGAGTGTGCTAGTGCTGGAGCCAGAACTCATGCAAGGCCTGGCCTGTTTCAGGAGGCTGAAATCTGACCATCATGGTTCAAAGCCGGGCTGAGCAGGAAAGTCTCAGATCTTTACCTCCAATTAACTGCCAAAAATCTGGGAGTACTACAGTTCTAGCCCCAGGATGGCCCACAAGCAACTGTCTTTTGGACTTTCCTGCTAGAATTGGCCTTTACACTGGATACCCATATTTCTGCCTCCTGGAGAATTACAGTCATGAGTCACCAGCCCCAGGTTCTCTTCTTATTTACATTTATGTGATCCTGAGGCTGGATCTCTGAGCAAGGACACTGTTTCATAGCTTTCTCACTCAAGCCTGGTGCTTTACAACTCCATCACAGATTTATTACTGTTTTCTTGTTTATTTGTTTTGCTGGTGATTTGAAGATGAGAGACCATAGCCCTCAGATTTAATCTATCTTAGTATTTAGGATTACACACAAAAGGAAGTGGCACTGTAGCTCAAGTGGTAGAGCACTAGCTTTGAACTGAAGAGCTGAGGGACAGCACTCAGGCCCAGAGTTCAAGCCTTACAACCGACCAAAAAAAGAGGATTACACACAAAAACCAAAAACTCATGACTCATTTTGAAAATTTAATTGGATTTTCTTATACATTTTTAAATTTCTACTTTTTATTTCCATATGTATGCTGGGCTTGGAGCTATAAATCAGACCCTAGGTATTGTCCCAGTTCCTTTTTTTTTTGTCTGTCATGGAGCCTGAACTCTGGGCCTGGGTGCTGTTCCTCAGCTCTTCTGCTTGAGGCTAGAGCCGTACCACTTGTGCTACTGCGCCACTTCTGGCTTTTCTTGCTGATGTGTTGGTGAGGAATTGAGCCTAGGGCCTCATGCATTCAAGGCAAGCAATCTCCCACTGAGTCACCTTCCCAGCCCCCTCCCAGTACATTTTTAATACTAGTCCTCTAATATGTGAGCCACAGCACAATTCGGAGCTTTTAAAAAAAACTGTAGTTGGCTAATTAGAGTTCATGGACTCCCCTGCCATGACTTGCCTTGAGTACTGATCCTCAGATGTGAGACCCTTGAGTAAATACAGTAACAAGTGTAAGCTAACTCAATGTTGCTCATTTTAACCTCTGAAATCGGCTCTCCCTTTTCTTCTTCCACCTTTCTTTTCATTTATTTATTTTATTTTTGTGTGTGCTGGTCCTGGAGCTTGATCTCAAGGTGTGGGTGCTGTCCCAGAAATCATTGTCTCATTTCTGCCGTTGGAGCCACATCTCAACCCCAGGTGTTTTTTTTTTTCTTCTTTTTGGTGGTTCATTGGAGAGAAGTGTCTCATGCAAAGCACAGAATGTCTCAGGAAGCTGAAATCTGATTATCAGTTTGAAGTCAGCCTGCACAGAGAATTCCATGAGACTCTTTACCTCCAATTAGCTGGTAGTCATCCCACCGATTAGCTGAGAATAATAGAACATCAGCCTTGAATAAAGTAGAACAAATTCAACCCCCATGACTGGCACACACAGAAAAAATGTCCCCTGTACTTTCCTGCATGGGCTTGATTTTAAATGTTATTTTCTGATGAGTTCTGGGAAGATGGCTGAGGAGAAGCTGGAGACTAAACAAGCTCTCACATAGAAAGCAATTTTAGTGTTGCAACAAACAGCCCTAAGCCAGAGAATCACACCAAGTGTGCCATCAAAGGACAGAGAGTTAGACCAGAGAAGGAAAATCCAGGCAAGGAGACAGATATGAGCACTTTCCAGTGGCCACAGATGTGGCGGCAGCAGCGGCAGCCATAGCCGCCATACCTGCAACACAGAGAGTCTGGGACTTAAGCGCCAGATGCGGCAAGTGAGCAGTTTCTACTCAACACCAGCAAGAACTGACAAGGAACACACATCTTCATCCTGAAGTTCACAGAGCAGAGATGAGCCAGGAACCAAGACTCTGGCGTGAGTAGAACCCTGACATCCTCACTCCTTCTCAGGGAGCAGAGGAAGGAAGGCCAACCCTCTCCCCCACATTACTGGAGATCTCCATCTTGGACACTGACAAAGCTTGGCTGTGTAGCTAGCTCCAACTCAAGCCTTGGAAGAAAACAAGAGTCATTTAGTAGGTCACAGGAACCTAAGCTGACCTGCTAGGCTCAGCTCCTCCCTGGGAAATATCAACCAGCTTGAGCTGCTAGCCCCAGGAGTGGCTTTCTTCATTGGGTAAACAGAGCCAGAGGCAGCCCCTCCCTACAGCAGCCTTGACAATCAATTGAAATTCAGTAAACATAAACCCTGAGAATGGCTCCAGGCTGGGCTCTGTGAGTTTCTCAGAAGCTAACTCCTCAGGGAAAAGCTGCTGTTTGGTAAAAGGCCTCAAATTTACCCAGAACCTAGCCTCATCACAGCATCTCCAAATTAGAGGAAACAACCATGTCCCCCTTTTGTGAAACTCAAAGATCTCTGTCCCATTGAATTAGCCTGGGAGGAGGATCACAAAATCCTTGGTAAAGCAGAGCATTTTTTCTGCATGCTCAAACAAATTGACTAATGAAAAAATCCAAACCACAGGAAAATCAAACACCACAAGCAGACCAGATAATCGAACAAGAGACTGGTTATGAACACAAGGGAGATACAGGATCACCCCATCCCTGCAAAAAATCAAATTCTCTTTTTTTGTAGTTTTTATAAAAAATTTTTCTAAACCTTTTTTTTAAATTTTTAACTTTAAAAATTTTTGTTTTCGATTAACTTTTTTTTTCTTCCTCTTGTAATTCTTATTTTGGGGTTATATGTGTGTGTATTGTTTTCTTTTTTTAATTATTTTATTTTGTTCTTTTTTCTTTTTTTTTATTGTAAACATACTGTACAGAGGGGTTACAATTACATGGGCAAGATAATGAGTATAATTCCTATCAAGCATTGTAGCCTACTCTTTGTTCACCCTTCACATCCCTTCCCAGCCTCCCACTGCCCACCCACCCAATCCTTCCCACACCACATCCCCTGCAACAAAGTTGTAAAGTTCGTTTTCGATATGACAGCTTGTACTTCTCATTGCTGCAAGGGGTCCACCAGTTTCCTTAATTAAACGACTTATTTTTCCCCTGCCCCTCCACAAATTATACTGACATCAAAAACAGTGAAAGCAAGGGTTATACTGTAGGGGAGGGACATACAAAGCAACAAAGAAATAATATTATAAATACGTTACAAACAAATGCATGAAAGAAAAAAACATTTAAATATATATCTTAGGGTTCATTTTCCTAACTTCACCTTATCTGACCTTTTCTGCTTGACTCATACATGTACTAGATATTGCAAATAAGGGAAACCATGGGACCTATGTTTCTTTGGGCTTGGCTTACTTCACTGAATATAATTTTTTCCAAGTCTTTCCATTTCCTAACAAATGGGGAAATGTCCTTCTTTCTGATGGAGGCATAGAATTCCATTGTGTATATATACCACATTTTCTTGATCCGTTCATGTACTGAGGGGCATCTGGGTTGGTTCCATATCTTAGCTATGGTAAATAATGCTGTAATAAACATAGTTGTGCTGGTAGCTTTAGTGTGGTCTTGTTTGTAAATCTTTGGGTAAATGCCCGAAATTCGGATTGCTGGGTCATAGGGGAGCTCTATGTGGAGTCTTTTGAGGAACCTCCATACTACTTTCCAAAGTGGTTAAACAAGTTTACACTCCCACCAACAATGACGTAAGCTTCCCTTCTGTCCACATTCCTTCTAGCATCTGTTGTTGTTAGGGTTCTTGATTTTTGCCATTCTAACTGGGGTGAGGTAGTATCTCAATGTTGTTTTGATTTGCATTTTTTTTATGGCAAGGGAGGTTGAGCATTTCTTCATGGGTGTATTGGTCATCCTTCTTTCTTCTTCAGAGAAGTTTCTCTTTAAGTCCTTAGCCCACTTATTTATTGGGCAGTTGTTTCTTTGAGGATTTGTTGTTGGGGGATTTAATTTTTTGAGTTCCAAGTATGGTTCATATATGAGACACTTGTCCATTGTATGGCTAGTGAAGAACTTCCAGATCCGGGGGTTTCTATTGATCTAGCTGGCTATGTCCTTTGCCATGCAGAAAGCTCTGCAACTTCATGCAATCCCATTTGTCCAACCTTTCTTTGATTTGTTGTATTTCCGGGTCTCTATTAAGAAAATTTCGGCCTACACCAAGGAGACCTAGGGTTTCCTCTATTCCATCCTGTAATGTTTTCAGAGTGTCTGCTTTGACTCCGAGGTCTTTGATACATTTGGAGTTGATTCTGGTGCAAGGTGATAGATAAGTATCTAGCTTTAGTTTTCTCCAAGTAGTTAACAAATTTTGCCTGCACCATTTACTGAAGAGGCTGTCTTTCTTCCATTCTATTGTTTCAGCTCCCTTTTTGGAAGATTAGATGGCTATAAGTCTGGAGGTTCACTTCTGGGTTTTCAATTCTATTCCATTGGCCCTGAGGTCTGTTCTTGTGCCAGTGCCAAGGTGTTTTGATTACTATGGCTTTATAGTAGAGTTTGAAATTTGGTATTGATATTCCTCCAGCAGTGTTCTTTCCGTTGAGGAGCGTTTTTGCTATTCGGGGTCTTTTATTGTTCCATATGAATTTTTGGATTGCCTCTTCTATTTCCTTGAAGAATGAGGTTGGAATTTTGATAGGTATCGCATTAAATTTGTAGATAGCCTTGGGAAGTATTGCCATTTTCACGATGTTAATTTTTCCAATCAAGGAGCATAGGAGTTTTTGCCATTTTCTGAGTTCTGTTTTGATTTCCTTTTTCAAGTTTTTAAAGTTTTCATCATAGAGATCCTTCACTTCCTTGGTTAAGTTAATTCCTAGGTATTTTAATTTTTGTGGGGCTATTACAAATGGAGTTGCTTTCCTAATTTCAGCCACACTTTTCTCATTGTTGGCATACAGAAAAGCCATTGATTTTGGAGGGTTAATTTTATACCCTGCTAATTTGCCAAAGTTTTGAATCAGCTTGAGTAATTTGGGAGTAGAGTCTATGGGATTCTTTAAATACAAGATCATGTTATCTGCAGAGAGTGAGATTTTCATTACTTCTTTCCCTATTTGAACCCCCTTTATGTTTGCATCTTCTCTTATTGCTGTAGCTAGGCCTTCTAATACTAGATTGAAGAGAAGTGGAGAGAGTGGACATCCTTGTCTTCCTCCTGAGTTAAAAGGAATGGCTTTAGTTTTTCACCATTAAGTAAAATGCTGGCTGTAGGTTTGTCATATACAGCCTTTATTGTATTGAGGAATGTCCCATGGATTCCTAATTTTTCAAAATCTTTCATAATAAAGGGGTGTTAGAACTTGTCAAATGCTTTTTCTGCATCTATTGAGATAACCATGTGGTTCTTATCCTTGCTCCTGTTGATGTGATGAATAATATTAATTGATTTACGTATATTGAACCAGTGTATATTGAATACTGTTTGATCGTGGTGTATGATTTTTTGGATGAATTGTTGAAGTTGATTGGCCAAAGTTTTGTTGAGAAGTTTTGCATCAATGTTCATCAAAAAATGGGTCTATAGTTCCCTTTCTTTGATGAGTCCCTTCCTGGTTTGGGAATGAAGGTTATGATGGATTCATAGAATGTGTTTGGTAGTGAACTTTCTCTTTCAATTTCATTGAAGATTTGGACGAGTATTGGTGTGAGCTCTGCTTTAAGGTTGTATAGAATTCCTCTGTAAAACCATCTGGTCCTGTACTTTTCTTAGCTGAGAGTTCTCTTTTTGCTGTTTCCATTTCAATGCTTGATATGGGTCTGTTAAGATGGTTTAACTCATCTTGGTTTAGTTTTGACATGTCAATATTTGCTAGGACAAGGTCCATTTCTGCCAAGTTCTCAAACTTATTAGCATAAAGTTTTGAGAAGTATGCCCTTATAATGTTCTGAATCTTGGTTTTTTCGGTGGTGATGTTTTCATTCTCATCTCTTGGTTTATTTATTTGTGTGTGTTCTCTTTTTTTTCTGATAAGATTTGCTAAGGGTCTCTCAATTTTGTTAATTTTTTCGAAGAACCAACACTTTCTTTTGATGATTCTTTCTATAGGTTTTTTTTGGATTCTAATTCATTTAAATCTGATTTAATGTTAATTGTTTCTTTTGGTCTACTGGATTGAGGTTTATCTTTCTGCTCTCTTTCAAGGAGGTTCAGATGTCTCATTAAATTGTTGGTTTCAGATCTCTCCAGTATGTTGATGTAGGAACTCAGAGCTATAAACTTGCCTCTGAGTACTGCCTTTGCTCTGTCCCACAAGAGCTGGTAATTTGTGTGCTCATTTTTGTTGAATAGCATGAATATTTGAATTTCCTTTCTAATCTCTTCCATGACCCACTTGTGATTCAGCAGAGTGTTGTTCAAACTCCATGTGTTACCATACTTTCTTTGGTGGCTTTTGGTGTTGAGCTCCAATTTTATTCCCTTGTGGTCAGAGAGAATGCAAGGTTTAATTTGAATGTTTCTGAATTTGGACAAGTTTGCTTTGTGGCCTACAATGTGGTCTATTTTAGAAAATGTTCCATGTGGTGTTGAGAAAAACGTGTATTCTGATGCTGCTGGGTGAAATATTTTATAGATGTCTGTTAAATCTAGTTGATCTTTGCAGCTGTTTAGATCTGCAGTTTCTCTGTTCAGTTTTTGCCGAATTGATCTATTTATTGGGGAGAGTGGTGTGTTAAAATCTCCTACAATTAATGTCTTTGGATCTATGTGGGATTTGAGGGAAAGTAGTGTTTCTTGGATAAATTTGGGTGCTCCATTGCTAGGCGAATAGATATTTAGAATTGTAATATCCTCCTGAAGGAGAGATCCCTTAATAAGTATGTAGCAACCTTCTTTATCTCTTCTAACTAATTTTAATGTGAAGTCTATTTTATCTGATATTAGGACTGCAACTCCAGCATGTGTATGGAGGCCATTTGTTGGGAGATTTTGTTCTAACCTTTCACATTGAAAATGTTTTTGCGCTCCTCAACCGAAAGAATACTGTTGGAGGAATTTCAATGCCAAAATTCAAACTCTACTATAAAACCATAGTAATCAAAACAGCTTGGTATTGGCATAAGAACAGACCTCAGGACCAATGGAATAGAATTGAAAACCCAGAAATGAACCTATAGACCTATAGCCATCTAATCTTTGATAAGGGAGCTAAAACAATAGAATGGAAGAAAGACAGCCATTTCAGTAAATGGTGCTGGCAAAATTGTTTAACTACTTGTAGAAAACTAAAGCTAGATCCTTATATATCACCCTGCACCAGAAGCAACTCCAAATGGATCAAAGATTTCGAAGTCAAAGCAGACACTCTGAAAACATTACAGGATGGAATAGGAGAAACCCTAAGCCTCCTTGGAGCAGGCCGAAATTTTCTTAATAGAGACCCGGAAACACAACAAATCAAAGAAAGGTTGGGCAAATGGGATTGCATAAGTTGCAGAACTTTCTGCATGGCAAAGCACATAGGTAGCAAGATCAATAGAAAGCTCACGGATCTGGAAGATCTTTACTAGCCATACAATGAACAAGTGTCTCATATATAAACCATACTTGGAACTCAAAAAATTAAATTCCCCAACAACAAATCCTCAAAGAAACAACTGCCCAATAAATAAGTGGGCTAAAGACTTAAAGAGAAACTTCTCTGAAGAAGAAAGAAGGATGGCCTTTAGACACATGAAGAAATTTTCAACATCCCTAGCCATAAAAGAAATGCAAATCAAAACAACATTGAGATACTACCTCACCCCAGTTAGAATGGCAACAATCAAGAACCCTAACAACAACAGATGCTGGAGGGAGTGTGGACAGAAGGGAAGCTTACGTCATTGTTGGTGGGTATGTAAAATTGTTCAAACACTTTCAAAATCAGAATGGAGGTTCCGCAAAAGACTTCCCCTATGAGCCAGCATTCCCACTTTTCGGCATTTACCCAAATGTTTACAAACGAGACCACACTAAAGCTGCCAGCACAACTATGTTTATTACAGCATTATTTACCATAGCTAAGATATGGAACCAACCCCAATGCCCCTCAGTAGATGAATGGATCAAGAAAATGTGGTATATATACAGAATGGAATGCTATGCCTCCATCAGAAAGAATGACATTGCCCCATTTGTTAGGAAATGGAAAAAAGAGGAAAAAAATTATATTAAGTGAAGTAAGCCAGGCCCCAAGAAAGATAGGTCCCATGGTTTCCCTTAATTGCAATATCTAGTATATGTATGAGTCAATCAGAAAAGGTCATATAATGTGATGTTAGGAAAATGAACCCTTAGATATGTATTTTAATGTTTTTTTTCTTTCATGCATTCGTTTCTAACGTATTATAAGATTATCTCTTTGTTGCTTTGTATGTCCCTCCCCCACAGTGTAACACCTGCTTTCACTATATTTGATGTCAGTATAAGTTTTGGAGGAGATGGGGAAAAGAAGTCTCTTAAGGATACAGGTGGACCTGTTGCAACAATGAGAAGTACAAGTTGTCATGTCAAAAACGAGCTTTACATCTTTGGTGCGGGGGGTGGGGTGGGGGAGGATTGGGTGCGGGGGGAGGCTGGGAAGGGATGTGAAGGTTAAACAAAGGAGGAGGCTGCAATGCTTGATAAGAAATGTACGCATTATCCTGCCCATGTAATTGTAACCACTCTGTACAGTATGTTCACAAAAAAAAAAAAAAAAAGAAAATGTTTTTGTTTTAAGGGGCAAAATTCCTGAAAGCAGCATAAAGAAGTATCGTGTTTTTAATTCAGCTAGACAATCTATTTGGGAGTTCCTGCCATTTTGTCCACTTTCTTGGGGGCTGCGGCAACTGGGTTCTTCCTATGGTTCTTGGATTCTCAGTTTGGGTGCAGTTTCTTGACCTCTATTGTGGTCTTTTTGGTTTTCTATGTGTAGGACATCTTTAAGAATCTTTGTAGGGCTGGTTTGGTGCAGATATATTGTTTCAATTTTTCTTTGCTATGGAAGCTTTTTATTTGGCCTTCAATTATGAAGGAGAGTTTAGCTGGGTACAGTATTCTTTGTTGATATTTGTTTGTTTTTAGTGCATGGCATCCATCTTTCCAGGCTCTTCTTGCTTTGAGTATTCTCAAGTTACTCACGCAAATCCTGTATCAATTTTTGAGTAGCTTCCTCCACGCTCATGATTTTCCTGTATAAACCTATGGATTGCCTCCTTTCTCTCCCTATCACGCTCATACAGAGTCCTTTGTACGGTTTCAGTCTTTTCCTGTATAAACCTTTGGATTGCCTCCTCTCTCTCCCTCTCACGCTCATACAGAGTCCTTTGTAGGTTTTCAATCTTTTCATTTATCTTCTTTGCCAGCAGTGTTTGTAGAGCTATTTGAGAATTCTCCTCTGGGTTATCCATTATCTGTTCTCTCCCTTGATTATCATGAGTGGGAGTTGAGCTGCCCGGACTTGCCATTTTTCTTGTGTTTTCTGGCTTACTCTGCCCATTTGTGATGTAAATAACAAGAGTTTTGTGCTAGAGCACTAACTTAAGGCAAACATCAACCAAAGTCTGTATTTGCACAGACCATAGTCTGCAGATACAATCTAGTTCAACAGATACATCTATTCAACATCAAACAACTATATATTGATGGGCTACGAACCGAAAAGAATAATTTGGAAAACCAGAAATTATTAGGGTTAGGGAGAGATGTGGGTAAAAAATAGGAATAGAGTGATGTGGGAAGGGACAGGGAGAGTTAACTAAGTCCTAATCTCAAAGCAGGAAATAGGTTGGATATGATGCACATAGAGACAGAGAAAAAAAGAAGAACGAGAAAGGGAAAAAAAGAGACCATGAAAAATAGAAAAGTTAAAATTAAAAATATTATGCAGAAACAAAAACAAACTATTCAGAAAAGAACGTGAATATCATGAGAAAAGGGGAGGGATATAAATGAGATGTGAAAATCTTAGAAATAAAAATACTTAAAATATTATACAGGTATAAAGAGGTAGTACTGCTATTAAGGAATTTAAGTCTCAGAGGTTTTGAATTTAGTAATAAATTTCTGGATTGTGTATACACAATGGGGGATATGGTCTTATAATCAACTACAGGTTTATCTAAGGATGTGTAGAACAACAATTAAGCTGCATAAAGAAGAATGAAAGAGAAGAAAAGGTGAAAAGGATAAGAAAGAAAAAAGATCAGAAGTTCAGTGGAGCTAAACAAAAAACAAATAATTTTTTAAAAAGAAAGAAAAAAAGAAAAACGCAAACACACAAATACCCATAAAATACAAATTATAAGAGGAAAAAAATGAAAGTAGACATTTCAAAAAATGTAAAAATTAAAAATTAAAAAAAGTTTTAGAAAAGAAAAAAAAATTTTTATAAATAGTACAAAAAAAATAAAAATTTTCTTTGATTTTTTTGGGAGGGGTGGGAAAAATCCTGTTTGGCCGTTGTGTCACTAACCAGCCTCTTGTTGGACCCTCTGGTCTCCTGGTGGTGTTTGGTTTTCCGGTGGCTTGGTTGGTTTCTTGTCAGTTTGAACAGGCAGAAAAATGGTCTGCTTTACCCAGGATTTTGAGATCCTCCTCCCAGGTTAGTTCAATGTGAGGGAGATCTGCTGTGAGTATCACAGAAGAGGGAGATGGCTTTGTTCTCATGTCTGGAGATGCTGTGATGAGGCTAGGTTCTGGGTAGAGTTGAAGCCTTTCAGCAAACAGTAACTTTTCCCGGGGGCTACTTTGTAAGAAACTCACAGAACCCAGCCTGGAGCCATTCTCAGGGTTTATGTTTACTGAATTTCAATTGATTGTCAGGGCTGCAAAAGGGAGGGGCAGCCTCTGGCTCTGATTACCCAGTGAAGAAAGCTACTCCTGAGGCTGACGCCTGAGCTGAGTGACTTTTCCCTGGGTGGAGCTGAGTCTGGTAGGTCTCTTTAGGTTCTTGTGACCTGCTAAATGACTCTAAATTTCTTCCAAGGCTTGAGTTGGAGCTAGCAGTTCCGCCAAGCTTTGCAGGTATCCAAGGTGGAGATCTCTGGAACTCGGCGGTGGGGGTTGGGGGGGCTTTCCCTCCTCTGCACCCTGAGAAGGAGTGAGGACGGCAGGCTTCTACTCTCATTGAGTCTTGGTTCCTGGTTTGTCTCTGGTCTGTGAAATGCATGATGAAGAAGTCCTCTCCTTGTGGGTTCTTGCTGGTGTTGAGTAGAATCTGCTCCCCTACCGTGTCTGGCTCCTTCGTCCTGGACTCTCTGTTTTGCAGGTATGGTGACTGTGGCTGACGCTGCTGCAGCAGTGGCTGCTGGCAACATCTCAGAGCTGTCTCCTTGCCTGGATTTTCCCTCTCTGGCTAAACTCTCTGTCCTGTGATGGCACACTTGGTGTGATTCTCTGGCTTAGGACGGTTCACTGGAACTCTAAAACTGCTTTCTATGCGAGAGCTTGTTTAGCCTCCATCTTCTCCTCTGACATCTTCCCGGAACTCCTCTTATGTTATTCTTATAGGACTTCTTGGAGATCCATAAATAAAACTATTCAGAACAGGAAAAGATTAGGAAAGAGGTTATAAAGAATGCTATTATATTGGTCTTAATGGCAAAGTGTAAAGAATATATAACAAAACTGTTGGGAGACGTCCGGGAAGATGGCGGAGCAGAAGCTGGAATCTGAACAAGCTCTCGCATAGAAAGCAGTTTTAGAGTTCCAGTGAACAGTCCTAAGCCAAAGAATCACACAAAGTGTGCCATCACAGGACAGAGAGTTAGTCAAGAGTGGGGAAGCCAAGGCAAGGAGACACATCTGAGCGCTTGCCAGCAGCCACCCCAGCAGCGGCAGGGTCGTGGCGGCGACCACCGCCGCGGTCATACTTGAGACACAGAGAGCCCGGGATGAAGGAGCCAGAAGCAGCGGACGAGCGAATTCTACTCAACACCAGCAAGAACCGACAAGGAGCAGACATCTTCATCCTGCAGTTTGCAGACCAGAGACGACCCAGGATCCAAGACTCGGCGTGAGTAGAAGCCCGACGTCCTCACTCCTCAGGGAGCAGAGGAGGGAAGGCCACCACCTCCTCCCAGCACCGGTGATCTCCATCTTGCATACCGACAATGCTCGGAGGAGCTGTTAGCTCCAGCTCAGTCCTTGGAATAAAACGAGACATTTAGCTGGTCACAAGAACTTAACGGCGAAGTGACCTCACAGACTCAGTTCCATCCAGGGAAAAGTCACCCAGTGCAGGCGCCAGCCATTGGAGTGGTTCTCCTCACTGGGTAACCAGAGCCAGAGGCTGCCGATCCCTCTAGCAGCCTCCACAATCAAATGAAAAACAGAAACCCTGAGAATGGCTCCAGGCTGGGCTCTGTGAGTTTTTTCACAAAATAGCCCCAGGGAAAAGCTCCTGTTTGTTGAAAGCCCTCAACTCTACCCAGAACCTAGCCTCATCACTGCATCCCCCTCTTTTGTGATTCTCAAAGCAGATCACCCTCCCAGTAAACTAACCTGGGAGGGGAACTCAAAATCTTGGGTAAAGCAGAGCATTTTTCTGCCTGTTCGTACAAACTGACTTGAGAAACCAATCAAGCCACAGGTCCTCAAGCTGACCAGAGACTCCAACAAGAGGCTGGTTACAGACAAAAGGGAGATACAGGATTCTTCCCACCCCTCCCAAAAAAATCAAAGAACTTTTTTTTCTTCTTCTTCTTCTTTTCTTTTTCTTCTTCTTCTTCTTTTTTTTTTTTTTTTGGTACCTTGTATATATAAAAAAATTTTGTTGCTTTTCTAAAACTTTTATTAATCTTTAATTTTTGCCTCTTTTGAAAAATTAATTGTTTCCAGTAGTTTTTTTTTCTCCTCTTATAATTTTTACTTTAGGAATACGTGAATGTGCGTTTTCCTTTCTTTTCTTAACTTCTTACTATTTCTTTCTTTCTTCATTATCTTTTTGTTTTTTGTCTAGCTCTACTGAACTTCTGACCTTTTCTTCTCCCTTTCCTATCCTTTCCACCTTTTCCTCTTTTTGTTCTTCTTTATGTGACTTAACTCTTGTCCTGCACATCCTCAGATAAACCCGTACTTAACTAGTAGACCCTATCCCCCTTTGTTTACACACTTAATCCACAAATTTATTACTGAATTCAAAACCTCTGAGACTTAAATTCCTTAATAGCAGTACTACCTCTTTATACCTATATAATATTTTAAGCATTTTTTTAAGTTTTTCACAACTCCTCTATGTCCCTCCCCTTCTCTCAATATATTCACATTCCTCTCTACATAGATGGCCTTTTAATCTCTATAATAACATTAATATTTACGTTTCTATTTTTTTTCTGGTCTCTTTTCATTCCCCTTTCCCTTTCTTCTTTTCCTCTCTCTCTCTACTTGCATCCTACCTAACCTATTTCCTGCATTGTGATTAGGACATAGTTAACTCTCCCTGTGCCTTCCCACACCAATCTATTCCTATTTTTTACCCACATCTTTCCCTAACCCTAATATTTCTGGTTTTCCAAATTCTTCTCTGTGGTTCGAAGTCCATTAACATATAGTTGTTTGATGTTGAATAGATGTATCTGTTGAACTAGATTGTATCTGTAGACTATGGACTGTACAAATGCAAACTTTGGTTGATGATTGCCTTAAGATAGTGTTCTAGCACAAAACTGGTGCTACCTTCATCTCAAATGGGCGGAAAAACACAAGAAAAATGGCAAACTCAGGTATCTCAATTAGCAATCTTGATAATCAGGGGTCAGAACAGATAATGAATAATCCAGAGGAGAGTTCCCAAATAGCTCTACAAACACTGCTGGCAAACATAATAAATGAGAAGTTTGACAACTTACAAAGGACTCTGTATGAGCATGATAGGGAGAGAGAGGAGGCATCCCAGAAGTTTATACAGGACTATCATAAGCGTGAGGAAGCTACTCAAAAACTGATACAGGATTTGCGTGAACAACTTGAGAATAATCAAAGAGAAAGGGAGGAATGGCATGAGCAGGCTGAGAACACTCAAAGAGAACTGCAGGAATCCCACGAACGGGAGGAAAGAGAACTGCAGGAATCCCACAAACCGGAGGAAGCTAATCAAAGAGTAATACAGGAATTGAGAGAGCAGGTAGAGAACACAAAAAGATCATTAAAGGCATTCATGGAATCCATTAACAAAGAGCTGAAGGAAGTCAGGGAGACCACAAAGGGAATGCTGAATGGAACCCAACAGAAGGAATGGGAGTCCAAAGAAACCATAACCAATCAACTAAGTGATTTGAGAACAAACACTGAACACCAAATTAAGGAAGTAAAGAAATTCATACAAGACCTAAAACAGATCTTCAACAAAGAACTTGAAACCATCAAAGCTGACCAATTAGAAGGAAAAGAGATAAAAAACAAAGTAGAGAGTCTGGACAGCAGGTTAGACCATGCAGAACATCGAATCTCAGGGATTGAAGACAGCCTAGATATTATAGAGAAAGAACATACAACCATCCAAGACAAGTCCAAGAAATATGATAAATCTATCCAACACTTGGAAGACACCATCAGAAGGCCTAATCCAAGGATAATGGGTGTAGAGGAGCACCTAGAAACAGAAGTTAATGGTCTAGGAAATTTGTTTAACAGGATCCTAGCAGAGATCTTCCCAAACATGCAAAAAGATAGGCCTATTCAGATACAAGAAGCCTTTAAAACCCCAAATAGACCAGACCAGTATAGGACAACCCACCGTCACATTATAATCCACACAGGATCAACTCAGACCAAGGAAAAGATCCTTAAAGCTGTCAAGGAGAAAAGGTTAATCACCTATAAAGGGAAACCAATTAGAATCACCTCAGGTTTCTCAGCAGAGACAATCAAAGCAAGAAGAGCCTGGAATGATGTATGCCATGCCCTAAGAACAAACAACTATCAACCAAGAATACTGTACTCAGCTAAACTCTCTTTCATAACTGAAGGCCAAATAAAAACCTTCCATAGCAAAGAAAAATTGAAACAATACATCTCCACCAAACCAGCCCTACAAAAGATTCTTAAAGATGTCCTACACATAGAAAACCAATAAGACCGCAATAAAGGCCAAGAAACTGCACCCAAACTGAGAATCCAAGAACCATAGGAAGAACCCAGTTTTAGCAGCCCCCAAGAAGGTGGATAACATGGCAACAACTCCCAAATAACTCTCAGTCCTATCTCTTAACGTTAACGGACTGAACTCTCCAATTAAGTGACATAGACTGTCTAGTTGGATTAAAAAATAAGACCCTTCTATCTGCTGCCTGCAGGAGTCACATCTTGCCTGTAAAAACAAACACATTTTCAATTTTAACGGCTGGAACAAAATCTACTAAGCAAACGGCCCCCAAAAACAGGCGGGAGTTGCAATCCTAATATCAGATAAAATAGACTTCAAATGAAAATTTGTGAGAAGAGATAAAGAAGGTCGCTATATGCTAATTAAAGGATCTCTCCTTCAGGAGGATATTACAATTCTAAATATCTATTCGCCAAACAATGAAGCACCCAAATTTATCAAAAAAACACTACTTTCCTTCAAATCCCATATAGATCCAAAGACATTAATTGTTGGAGATTTTAACACACCACTCTCCCCACTAGATAGAACAACTCGGCAAAAACTCAACAGAGAAACCGCAGATCTAAACAGCTGCATAGATCAAGTAGACTTAACAGACATCTACCGAACATTTCACCCAGAATCATCAGAATACATGTTTTTCTCAGCAGCACATGGAACGTTTTCTAAAATAGACCACATTTTAGGCCACAAAGCAAACTTGTCTAAATTCAGAAACATTGAAGTTATACCTTGCATTCTCTCTGACCACAAGGGAATAAAATTAGAACTCAACACCAAAAGCCACCAAAGAAAGTCCGGTATCACATGGCGGCTCAACAACACACTGCTGAATCATGAGTGGGTCATGGAAGAGATTAGAAAGGAAATTCAAATGTTCATGCTACTCAACAAAAATGAGCACACAAATTACCAGCTCCTCTGCGACAGAGCAAAGGCAGTACTCAGAGGCAAGTTTATAGCTCTGAACTCCTAAATCAACAAATTGGAGAGATCTGAAACTAACAATTTAATGCCACATCTAAACCTCCTTGAAAAAGAGCAGCAAGATAAACCCCAATCCAGTAGACGGAAAGAAATAATCAAAATTAAATCAGAATTAAATGAACTGGAATCCAAAAAAACTATAGAAAGAATCAACAAAACAAAGAGTTGGTTCTTCGAAAAACTTAACAAAATTGACAGCCCCTTAGCAAATCTTATCAGAAAAAGAAGAGAACACACCCAAATTAATAAACTCAGAGATGAGAATGGAAACATCACCACGGAAACAACCAAGATTCAGAAGATTATAAGGGAATACTTCTCAAAACTTTATGCGAATAAGTTTGAGAACTTGACAGAAATGGACCTCTTCCTAGCAAATATTGACAGGCCAAAACTAAACCAAGATGAGTTAACCTATCTTAACAGGCCCATATCAAGCATTGAAATAGAAACAGCAATAAGAGAACTCCCAGCTAAGAAAAGTCCAGGACCAGATGGTTTTACAGCGGAATTTTACAAGGCCTTTCAAAGCAGAGTTCACACCAATTCTCCTCCAACGCTTCAATGAAAGTGAAAGAGAAAGCTCACTACCGAGCACATTCTATAAAGCCATCATAACCCTCATCCCAAAACCAGGCAGAGACTCATCAAAGAAAGAGAATTATAGACCCATTTCTTTGATGAACATTGATTGAAAACTTCTCAACAAAATTTTGGCCAATCGACATAATTCATCAAAAAAATCATACACCACGATCAGACAGGATTCATTTCTGGGATGCAAACCTGGTTCCATATACGCAAATCAATTAATATTATTCATCACATCAACAGGAGCAAGGATAAGAACCACAAGGTTTTCTCGATAGATGCAGAAAAATCATTCGACAAGATCCAACATCCGTTTATGATGAAGGTTTTGGAAAAATTAGGAACCCATGGAACATTCCTCAATACCATAAAGGGTGTATATGACAAACCTACAGCCAGCATTTTACTCAATGGTGAAAAACTAAAGCCATTTCCTCTTAACTCAGGAAAAAGACAAGGATGCCCACTCTCTCCACTTCTCTTCAATCTAGTATTAGAATGCCTAGCTACAGCAATAAGATAAGATGCAGACATAAAGGGGATCCAAATAGGGAAAGAAGAAATAAAACTCTCCATCTTTGCAGATGACATGATCTTGTATTTAAAGAATCCCATAGACTCCACTCCCAAATTACTCAAGCTGATTCAAAACTTTGGCAAAGTAGCAGGTTATAAAATTAACCCCCAAAAATCAATGGCTTTTCTCTATGCCAACAATGAGAAAAGTGTGGTTGAAATTAGGAAAGCAACTCCATTTGTAATAGGCCCACAAAAAATAAAATACCTAGGAATTAACTTAACTAAAGAAGTGAAGGACCTCTATGATGAAAACTTTAAAATCTTGAAAAAGGAAATCAACACAGAACTTAAAAAATGGCAAAACCTCCCATGCTCCTGGATTGGAAAGATTAACATCGTGAAAATGGCAATACTTCCCAAGGCTATCTACAAATTCAACGCAATACCTATCAAAATTCCACCCTCATTCTTCAAGGAAATAGAAGAGGCAATCCAAAAATTCATATGGAACAATAAAAGACCCCGAATAGCAAAAACACTCCTCAACGGAAAGAACACTGCTGGAGGAATATCAATACCAAATTTCAAACTCTACTATAAAGCCATAGTAATCAAAACAGCTTGGTATTGGCATAAGAACAGACCTCAGGACCAATGAAATAGAATTGAAATCCCAGAAATGAACCTACAGACCTATAGCCATGTAATCTTCGATAAGGGAGCTAAAACAATAGAATGGAAGAAAGACAGCCTCTTCAGTAAATGGTGCTGGCAAAATTGGTTAACTACATGTAGAAAACTTAAGCTAGATCCTTATATATCACCCTGCACCAGAATCAACTCCAAATAGATCAAAGACCTTGAACTCAAAGCAGACACTCTGAAAACATTACAGGATGGAATATTAGAAACCCTAGGTCTCCTTGGCTCAGGCCAAAATTTTCTGAATAGAGACCCAGAAACACAACAAATCAAAGAAAGGTTGGACAAATGGGATTGCATGAAGTTGCAGAGCTTCTGCATGGCAAAGGACATAGCTAGCAAGATCAATAGAAAGCCCACGGATTGGGAGAAGATCTTTACTAGCCATACAACGGAAAACGGTCTCATATCAAAAATATACTTGGAACTAAAAAAATTAAACCCCCCAACAACAAATCCTCAAAGAAACAACTGCCCAATAAATAAGTGGGCGAAAGACTTAAAGAGAAACTTCTCTGAAGAAGAAAGAAGGATGGCCAATAGACACATGAAGAAATGTTCAACCTCCCTAACCATAAAAGAAATGCAAATCAAAACAACATTGAGATACCACCTCACTCCAGTTAGAACGACAAAAATCAAGAACTCTAACAACAACAGATGCTGGAGAGCATGTGGACAGAAAGGAACCTTACTTCATTGTTGGTGGGAATGTAAACTTGTTCAACCACTTTGGAAAGCAGTATGGAGGTTCCTCAAAAGACTTCACATAGAACTCCCCTATGACCCAGCAATCCCACTTTTGGGCATTTACCCAAATGTTTACAAACAAGACCACACTAAATCTACCAGCACAACTATGTTTATTGCAGCATTATTTACCATAGCTAAGATATGGAACCAACCCAGATGCCCCTCAGTAGATGAATGGATCAAGAAAATGTGGTATATATACACAATGGAATTCTATGCCTCCATCAGAAAGAATGACATTTCCCCATTTGTTAGGAAATGGAAAGGCTTGGAAAAAATCATGTTAAGTGAAGTAAGCCAGGCGCAAAGAATCATAGGTCCCATGGTTTCCCTTATTTGCAATATCTCGTATATGTATGAGTCAAGCGGAAAAGTTCAGATAATGTGATGTTAGGAAAACGAACCCTTGAATACGTATTTTAATGTTTTTTTTCTTTTATGCATTTGTTTCTAACGCATTTATAAGATTATTTCTTTGTTGATTTGTATGTCCCTCCCCCACAGTGTAACCCCCGCTTTCACTATATTTGATGTAAGTATAACTTGTGGAGGAGATGGTGACAAACAAGTCGTTTAAGGATTCGGGTGGACCTGTTGCAACAATGAGAAGTACAAAATGTCATGTCAAAAACGAGCTTTACAATGTCGGTGTGGGGGGGGGAAGGATTGGGTGGGGGGGCGAGGGGAGGCTGGGAAGGGAGGTGAAGGGTAAACAAAGGAGGAGGCTGCAATGCTTGGTAAGAAACTTATGCATTATCCTGCCCATGTAATTGTAACCCCTCTGTACAGTATGTTCTCAAATAAAATAAAATAAAATAAAATAAACTGTTGGGAGACTCGTTTGCTTTATTTGCTATTCTCTCCTGCTTCTTTGTAGATAGCTTCTCTCTATGAAGAGACAATTGGTCTGGACCTTTCTAGCCTTGTCTCAGTGACAGAAGTGATCGGATTTGGGACATGTGATCCCATTGCTGGCTTTTAGGAAGTTCACAATATAGCAATACCAATACACATAAAGCAACTTTTGTGAGTGATGTGTATTCACTTCCTCAATTGCCAAAATTAAATTCATATGTCAAAACATCAAATTACTTACATTATTATATATTCAATTCAACTGACATCACTAGCACCTCCATAAATCAAATGCAAACTAAAAGATCTACTTCAAAAACCAACATCTAAGGCAGTGTTGGAAATACTAGAAGATAGACAATAAGTCTAAAGGAGTGAGATCTTTAACACTGACAATGAGCAGTAATAGCTGAATTTTTAACCAGGCTTGAAAAGTTCAGTTGTCCACTGTCTATGTGATTAGAGTTGCAGAGTTGACCTTGGTATCAATATTGGATTTAAAATTCAAAGGCAGCTAAGGTTGCTGCAGTATTGTAGCTCGATATAGTGTGACCCTGCCTGATAATGGTAAGGCACAGAGCAGAATCTAAGTCAGTAAAATGTATAGGAAGGATTCTTCACTGATAATAATTGCAGGAGGTAATCATCACTTTTTCGTTGAAAATGTATAGCCCATCATTCTACATTAAGCTATAGCCTATTTCTGATCTGAAGAACATATAACACATCAATGTGCCACGAGTGCTGAGCAGTGTTAGTGTATATTATTCTAATACGTGAAAAAATCCTTGCAAGTATAGAATGGCCTGACACTGACACTTCATTCTGTGTTGTTGAGTTTCATGGAGAAATATTCATAATTAGGCAATTCACACTCATCTAAATCTGAATCAGGCAACTGAGATAAGGCATTAGGGTTATCAATCCAGTGACATGGTCTGTGACCAGTGAAATAAATCACATTATTTCACAATGTATATGTGTTTCTAAAAATGTATGCAATATCTATTACCATATATACAAAAGGGACAATTATCCATCTCATATTATCAGAAGAAAAGATACTCCTGAATTGTACATTCTTGCTAGAGGATCACTGGGTGACTGCTGATGTTTGGTATCTTTCCAGGTGCTCTTATACATATGTCAATGTTCTTTGAGGAAGTGTTTTCTCATGGTTTGTTTTGAGGTGTTCAGAATATCAGTACTGTCACTTACCACAACCATGGGACAGCAAAGATGATAGGATACCTGGCCAAAGAACTGAGAATTCACAGGAAGTGATAGGAAAGATGACATCAGAGGATCCAAATTCTCATTGCCAGCTTCTGGATCCCCATATCCTCCTAAACATGTTTTATATTCATTCTACTACAGTGGGGGGGGGGGGGGGGTTAGTGGCTACAGGTATGTTGACAAACTAAGACATCAATCTAGCTTGTGGTTACAACTATTAACATGAGGTATTGTTTGGATACATGGTGATAATTGAATGCCTTTATTTTTAGGGAGCAAAGGAGCAATAGTCATTACAACCATAGCACAGACATCCATCTTGTTTCCAAAGTCTCAATCTTTTAGTGTCCAACAGCTCTAACTTAAATACTCTTGAGGTAATGACTCATACCCCTGTCTTCCCTTGACCGACCTTTCCAGAGCACAGCTCTCAGACTTTTGATTGCTGTTTGAGATGGCTTCCCAATCTATCCTTTTCCAAGTCTAACAGCTTGACTCTAGAACTCCTCACAAGTACTGTGACAGATGTATTATTTTGAAAACTATATATTTTCTAGGATAGGTTCAATTTTTAAATTTATTTCAAAAATACTATACAGAGGGGTTACACTTACATGAGTAAGGTACATTCCTTATTGAATATTGTTACCCACACCGTGTTGTTCTTCTATCCCTTCCCACCCCGTACACCTCCTCCCCACCCCAAAGTTGTAAATTTCATTTCTGATATAGTGTCTTGTGAATATCATTGTTGCAATGCGTCACTCTTTGTACTTCTTTCATCACTATATTTTTCCCTTTACTTATACAAATCAGATAAATCTATATACAAGGTGGAAGGTACCAGAATCAAGACAGAGATTGCAAGGGATAAACAATGACAAAAGACAAATCAAATAAAATACGATCTAGACACTCTACCGACATCAAGGTTGACATCTGAAAAAAAAAAAACTTTTTTCTATGTCTTGGAGTTCATTTCAATTAACATTATTTTGTAAGGTCAAATGTACATAGCTCTGGAACCAGCAATCCCACTCTTGGGCATTTGTCAAAATGATCTCAAGTTAAACATACTAAATCTACAACTTTGTTTCTGGCAGCATTGTTGGAACCAATCAAGATGCCCCTCAATAGATGAATGGATCAAGACAATGTGGTATATATACACAATGGAATTTTATGCTTCTATCAGAAAGAATCACAAAGCCCCTTTCATAAGAAAATGGAAAGACTTGGAAAACAATCATATTACGTGAAGGAAGCCAGACTCAAAGAAACAAAGGTTCCATGGTTTCCCTCATTTTTATTAATATATGCTTATTATAGTCCTTAACGTCTTAATATTCCCTTTTATCTCTCCCTCTTCTTCTCTCATTCCATTTCTGTGTGTGTGTGTGTGCGTGCGCGCACGCGCACGCACACGCACATGCGTGCACACACACACAGTAATGAAACTTGACTCAGAGCCTCAAACTCTTGCTTGGTTTTTTCACTCATGAATGACTCAGTCTGTACTATTTGAACCAAGGTTTCACTCTGTCTTTGAATAATTGAACATAAATGTCTCATGGATTGCTACCCCAGCCATCTGTGAACCATGATCTTCCAATCTCAGGCTCGTGACTATATAGGAATAGGGATGAGGCACAAGCATCTAGCTGCCAAGTGTTTTTTATTTTGTTTTGTTTTTGTTTTTTGTTGGTATTGTGCATCCAAAATCTGTAAGGAAAACAAATCATTTATAATCAGGACTATTCACATAAAATGTGTATTGTATAAAGATTACCTTAGTAATGTTATCCTTTTACATCCACATTATGTGATTCGATTTTTTTGAACTCTATTGTTGCAAACAGTCAAATCACGTATATATAGTTTGAATCTTCTTGTCTTGGTTTTATACTTTGTTAGGTGTTTCAAAACAGAATTTATCAAGGTTTAACTCTGCACTACTGAAGCAAGACATTTATGATTATTCAATGTCTTGTAAATCATAAGTTCTTCACTTCTCGTGGCACCGTATGAGCACAGGTAGTTTTCTATAATACCTCCACGTAGTTTAGCCCTCAATGCCATGCACTCTTCTGCCAAATATGCAAGGGAATCTTTTGCAATTCTCCTTGCATTTTCACTGTTCTTCTCTCTACTCTCCATGCTAAGTCCTATGGTGATCTTGTTGATATTCTCCCCTGTTACATCTATCAATGCATCTTGGGAACTACTGGTACGCACTACTGTACTTCTGTCCATTCTCCTTGTGCTTTGTCTTGTACACTTCTCACAGCAGAGGGCCAGAGATTGGGGATATTTTCTTCACGCCTTAGATCAGACATCTATCTTTACATTCTAGCAATACATTCATTGAATTCCAATGTCCTGAAAATGATTACTGCATTTTCATGACTTTGTTATTTGGCATTAGGGAAGAACATAGGTCAGTAACTCTAACTTATGTAAAAGAAGATTGCAATCATGCCTCATTAGATGTTGTTCATTGGATAATGTTTACTTCAAGGTCTGCCTACCTGCTTCCTTTTCACTGTTTATTTTTCAATGTAGCCTTTTCTTCTGGAAAGTATTTATGGCCCTAGTGAAGATCAATTCCTGCTGTAATTAGTCATTAATTTTATTCCAACATCATTTCATAGATCCTTCAGAGTTTCTTCAGTAGTGCTTCATATTCTTAGATATGTTTTAACATCGATGCATCCAATGATAAAGACACATTGCTTAAGTCACCATTTTGATGATGGAAAAGAAACCAGGCTGCAACCTTACTATATGGCAATTTTCTGGTTTTAAATTCTTTTAGATTTGAATTGATACTAGAAAACGAAATTCTGCGTACAGTTTTATATTTTCCTAATTATTTTTAGTACATGTTCCAATATTGTATAAAGTTAAAAACATTACTATTTACTTAGTTTTAGGATTTCTAAAATGGTCAGAGTAAAAGTTCTGTTCATTCACAATTTTAAGACAATATTGTCCATTATGACCAAGTGAGACATTTTAAACTTTTATTTGTGGTCCTTAATGTTGGTGCTGGGGAATGAATTCTAGTCCTTCATGTGTCTTAGTCTCCTGTGTGCCTCTGAGCCTGATGCGTCCTGTAGTTTTATTTTCAATCAACTAGAATAAAGAAAAATTTCACTAGGAAGGATTATTACTTGTTTACTTTCTCCAGCATCTCTTGCATACATAAAAGTAATATAAGTCTACACTGACAGAAAATGGTGTTCTTATATGGTATTTATTCGTGGTAACTGTTCATTTTTTGTAGCCTCACTCTGCACTGTCTTGCCCCTTTCCTATCCCCCCCATCCCATAAAACGTGACTGGATCCACTGGAAACCCACTTCCAGGCAGCTTCCTCCTTAAATAGCCTAATCTAAACTAACCTACCCCTGGTAGACCTGCTATTAACTTTCAAAGGCTTAACTGCAACAAGATGCTTTACTGAAACGCCTTCTCTGCTATAGTAAAATCCCTCTTCCACTCCACCCCTTCCTGGAATCCCTGTTCTGCGCCACCAGATACCAGGCCACATCTATATCTCCTTTCATGTCCCAACATACTACACCAAGAACCCGGCCTACATGGGGCTCCTCGCTCGAAGCCCCATCTCATCCACCAGATACCCTGCTCCTAACTACTCTAGTCCCTCTCAGTCCCATTGATCCCATATTCTATTACCTCCAAGATCCTCCCTTCCCTTTCTTCCCCACCCCCAACCAGCCTTCTCCCTGGAGCTCCTCCTGATTTTATCAGAATCTCTGCCCATAACTAGCCTACTTCTAAGTGGCCTAAATTCTAAAACACAGCCCTGAACCTACCTCTTCCCACAAAGCCCATCGTGCTATATCAAAAACCCTTCACCTCCCTATAACTTCCCTTGAAGCCCCACCTTGCTTGGCCAGAAGCTTCTCACACAGCCCATCTCCTGCCTGGAGAGCCAGCCCTGTTCCTCCACAAGACTCTTCACCTCCCACATCTACCTTCTCAATGCCCTGCCTTGCTCCCCAGATAAACCCAACCCCTATTGGCTCTTCCCTAAGATCTACACGATACTCCACCTGATACCCTGCCCATAATTATCCTACACCATTGTAGCCTTTCCACTCCTTCTCAAAGCTCCTCCTTCAACTAGCCCCATGGCTCCAAGCCCTGCCCTGGTCCAGAAAAACTCCACCAGAAAACCCACACTACTCCATCTCTCAACACCCACATTGCTCCACTGGAAAACACTGCACCAGTTGCCCTCCCTCTGGAAGTCTCACCAGGCTCAACTGTAAAACACTCCCTCCATAGTCCCTTTTGAAGGTTGCTTTGCTCTACTGGAAACCCTGTCCAAAGTCCATGTCCTGACTTGCAACACTGAGATCCCCACCCAAACTTCTCTTTTCGAGTTGTGACTGGCTACACCAGAAACCCCATCCTAACTATTCTAGAGCACTGGATACTATCACTGCTCTCACAAAGCTCTGGTCCTGAAAAACTCCTACATACATTGTGACTACATCTTGCTCTGTAGGAAACTCCACCTCCACCCTAACACACTTCCCAAAGGCCTGCCATTCTCCACCAGAAACCCTGCCCCTTACTAGCCCATGTCTTCCTAGTACCACCCTGCCCTCTCAAATCTAGAACCTGAAAGGCCTCTCCCTCATAGCTGCACATTCCTGCACCAGAATCCCCACCTTCTGTCTGCCTCTTGCCTCCATTCCCTGCCCTGCCTTATGGGAAACCTCACCCTACATATCCCACAAGGGCTCACAGTGCTCTACCAGCACCGCTCCTCTAAGTAAGCTCCTCCTTTGTAGCCTTGCTCTTCCTTCCAAAAGTTCTGCCCCAAACAGACTCCTCCCCAGTGAACCCGCCTTCTTCAACTGAAAACCTCTCTACCTGCCAGCCTCCATCTTAAATCTTGCCTACTCCACAAGAGACCATGTCCCTAACAAGTTTAGCCATTCCTGTCCCTTCCCTGCTGTCTCAAAGCCCTACACAGACTGGCTTTCACCCTCAAAGCCCCGCTCTGCTCTACCACAGAGGTTGGCCAATACCAACTCCTCCTTTGAACGAGACAGGACTACACCAGAAACCCCACACCATCTCATCCATGAAGGTCCCATCTAGTAACTTTTATTACAAATATGATTTTATAATGGTCATAGACTTCATACAAATCAATATGAGAAGAAAGAAGTATTGCAAAAAGGCAACAAAAATTAGATATCTATTAGATGTCTTAATCTAGTTTGGTGTTCTGTTACCAGGAAGATACACATTGGGTGAAAATGTCTGAAGGTGATTCTTCTTATTGAAAGTATTCTTTGAAGTATCAGTAAGGTTTCATGAGTGATCATTTTATTTCTAGAAAATTCATGCACATTACTCCCCATTAACTTAAAAAATATTAGCTATTTAAAATCCTCTGGTTTCGTTGAGGAAAGAGTATCAGTGTGTAAAAAGATGACTTTCAACTCATCTTTCTAATGAATAATTTTGGAGTTGCTTACCTTAATATGTACCAGAAATTCTCTACCAGAATCCACTTTGAATTTCCTCCTTCCACTAAAGTGACCTTTGGAAAAGATTGAAGTGAGATAATACAAGTAAAATGTTAGATATGAAAACGTATTTGAGATCATGACAAAATTATGATGAAGACCCCACCCAATTGCTTTTAATTTTCTAACAAAAGGAACTTAAGCCTATTTAACTGCAGACTTTCTGAAGACTAGAAGACAAGAAAATAAGAAATACCCTGTTACACCATGGTTCTGAAAACAAAACCAAAACAAAGAAAGACAACATAATGAGACAGAAGGGAATGAGGAAGTTGTACATGTGATATAGAGTTTAAAAAACACACTGAATCAGGTAAAAATAATTTTGGTCAACATATTTCATTGTAAATATTGTTCTTTGTTAAGCTGTGATTTAATATATATAGGTCTCAGCAGGGATCTACCCAGGTAATTGTGTAGTTAGTCAATTTCATCATTATAAGATCATAAGGATGGAAAACTCCACACACCTTAAGACACAACTGCAACATCACTAGACATACACTCTTATTGGTCCAACATTGTAAGACAGACCTGTGTTTTACCAAAGCTTTGTATGTGGTATGCTGTAGTTTATTCAGGCTAAAGAGCTAAAGTAACTCCAATTTGAGATTAATGCCACCATCTTGTGGAGGCTGCCCTCAGATTAACCCCAAGAGAGAGAGAGAAAAAACACAGGTTGCCAACAACTCTGCCTACCCTTAAGAAAGCAGAACAGTTACCCAAGTGTTCCAGGAACAGAACATACCAATAGTTCATAAAAAGGGCAGTGTACTTAGGGTGGCCTCGAACCAATCATGTAACTGCTTGTGTGGAAATTCCCTAAACTTGTTTGTTCAATACTATAAAGTTGTGCTGATTTTGTGCTCGGGTCTCTTACTGTCACAGGTTACCGGGTGCATGGAGGAACAAGCTTGAGCTTGCAAATAAAGGACTCTTTTGCTGTTCGCATTGGTCGTGGTCTCTGGTGGTCTTTCGGGGTTCCCAAGTCCATGCAACATTTTTGGGGGCTCATCTGGAATCCCCCTCATGAGACCTTCCAGACGCCCCACCACAGAGTCCCAAAAAACCCATCTGTTAAGTCAAGGCATTGCTGTTCTGTATAGTTGGTTGCCTGTAGGTTCTGTATCTGTAATTCTGTTTTCCCACGGAGTCTGTATTCTGGGTGGCAAGGAGTCTTGGTGGACGCGCTATAAGACTGCCAACGGGGTCTGTGAGGAGACGTCCCCAGACCCCTCTGGTTAGATTGCTGTTTAGTACAGACATTTTTTTGGGGAAATGTTGCGTTTGTAGTCTCACACTTTCATGCAGACATTTTTTTGGGAAGTTTTCCATCTGTATTGGGAAGTTTTCTGTTTTAGGGGAAACTCTCCATCTATAGTCTGGCACTTTCTGGTTGGTAATTTACAATGCTGCAGCGTGCCTTTGTAAGTTGTGTCTTTGTGTTGAGTGTTCTGTTTGTCATTAGGTGTTTATCTTAGCCTTAGGCCTTGGCCCAGGGAGGTGTGAGTATGGGGGAGAATCTACCAGTCAGAGGGGATTTATTTCCCTTGCTACAAAATGATTGGGACTTCCCTTCCACCTTGGAAGGACCCTGGGTAAACAAATGTTGGTGAGATGTCACCCCATTCACTGAGACTTGACTGTTCTCTGTTTTATGTTTCCTGAGATAGGGAAGTTCTGGGTGAGAGTGGCAGGCTCACTCAGAACACTCTGAATACAGTTTGCTGAGTGAGAATGGCACAGAGTTCTGGTAGAGACAAAGGCAGCCTTTGATTGTTGTCTTGTCTAGTTCTGTTTTAGAATTGATATTAGTTTTAAATGTATGTTTTTGGTTTTGCGTTTTTCTTATTTATTTGAACATCTCTGGGGAAATAAAAGTTCCAGCCTCCAGCTGGCCTGAGTCACAGAGAAGGCTATGTGGCTGGTTTTGACTTTTCAGCTAGTCCCAAAAATGTAAAGTGATTTTATCTAAAATTGATTAAAAAAATCAGGCCAGTTTAGTTTCAGGTGACCCCCGTCACCCCCAGCCTTCCTCCAACAGAAGAGATTCAAAATACCAATTGGTAAAATTCCTTGCTAAACAAGCAAGCCCTGGGAAAATGAAACTCAACAAAGTTACTTAGTTTAAAAGAAATATTGTCTTAATTTTTTGTTTGAAAACTTTAGAATGTCTACAAACAACTGATTTTTATTTTTGCATGCTTAAAGATCTGTGTGAGTGTGTTTTGTATGTGTTTGTGAACATGTTCATGATATAAATTGTCAGCATGCTATAACAATTGGGTGAGTTTAAGTTTAAAATTGAAAAGGTTATAAGGTTTGGACATTATCAAAATCTTTTGAAGAATTTACACATTGTTTTTAATGGCTTTTTAAGGATTCTTTAACTTGAAAATTAGAAAATCTGGTATTTTAGAATGCATAATCAACACTGTAATCAAGATATCTGGCTTAACAAAAAGGAGAAAATTAGAAGCCAACAGAAGACTCATTTTTAGGAGTGAAGGGTGAACAGACACAAGTACAGTTCTGCTGGACATGCATGGTGGAACAGGCCCTGGGAGGAGTCTATGCATGGCGAAAGAGGGCAAGCTGGCACCAACATAGTTCATCTAACCATAAAGAGTTGGACTGGGTGCGTGTCCATTCCACAAGAAGGGTCAAGTGGCCCATCTTTATTCTGTCCCCTTTCCCTGCAGATAGACACTGGAAACCTAATGGTAAAAATGATTGATGTGATGATCTGATTAGCATTGCTAAAACTGCCCCTTGGATGTGTTAAAATTAAAATTAAGGCGGCCCTAAAAAGAGGGTTAAAAAGTTTATTTGTATAATGTGATTTGCTCTCAATGATATTCTGCCATTGGAATTTTTTTAAGGCATAAAGGTGTTTTATGTCTAGCTTCTTGGTACAGTGATGGTGATTGTAATTTTTGCATTAAGAAAAATTTGTTATTTGAGTTTAAAAGTTTGAATGTGTATCTGCTTTAAAACAAGCATCCAAGAGGAAATGAGTGACACCTAGCATCGAGAGTTCAAGGGATTTTTCATAATGCAACCAAAAACTAAAGTATAGAATATTGAAACAGAGATTAATAGGAGGCTTACAAATTAGGAATTGATTTCTGTATATAAAGTTTAAAAGTAAATTTGTTCTAAACATTTGCCTCAAAGTGCAAAAAGGAAAAATTAGGATTACCAAAATAATTGCTTAATTCCCATTTCAGTTTGCTCTCATAGGTTTTTTGGTAACAGTTCCCATCAGGCCCACAAAAATGAGGGAGGATTCTTGAAAGTTTGTCACATGTAACTTTAGCACTTAATATGTTTCAGGTAAGAACATGCTTAAAAGCTACTTCTATGTTGAACACCTTGTTGCTTTTAATTTGAGTAAAGTGGCCTTTAAGAGACTCATTGATCTGCAAACCGGTTTGAAGCCAGCCCGAGTAGAAAAAGGTCCATATGAGAATGTCACCTCTACTCAGCCAGCAGAAAGCTGAAAGAGCAAGCAGTGCTGCTTTAGGATTCAAAAGTGGCAGAGTGCTAGCCTCGAGCTGTAGAGCTGAGGGACAACACTCAGGCCCTGAGTTCAAGTCCAGCAACCAACTAAGAGAAATGCCAATGAGGCATTTTTCCCAGTGTGGAGAAGACACTTCTGGGATGAAAGCAATGGAGGAGCATTCAGAGACTGTAAGCCACTGCTTGGATTGCAGAAATAATATCAGATCCTAGAGTCATTTGTGTGTGGCCCTTCAAAAATTGGTCAGAGCCAGAAGGTAATGGAAAGATAGATTGTAAGCATGCCTAATGTCTATGACTATCTACCTTGTAAGCGACAGGAACTTGTCGGTCATCTGTGATAGTAGTAAAAAGCTAAGGTTGTAGAATATGGAGGATAGTTTAGATCCCAACCCCTGTATGTGCCAAAAGCTCTAATTGGCAGTAACTTTTGAGCTGAAACCAGCTACATGAAATTCATCTGCTCAGGAAAAATGTTTGTAAACCCGAGAGTGTGTTTCTATTGGTATCTGTCTGAAGGGCTGCATAGTGAACTCTCACATTGTTAGGATTACTAGAGATCACATTCCTAAACCATCCAGAAAGATGCTTTAACAAACCAGAGTGCTAAATAAGCTCCACTCTTGTAGCCAGAACAAAAGGTCTGTGCATTTGTCAAAAGTTAAAATATTGTTCTTAATGACATTTAACCCTGGTAACCTCTTTGTAAAATGGGCTAAGGTTATAGCTTCCTGGCTAGGTACAATCAACAACCCTGAATCAGCTTAAAGAAATGACAGAAGATGAATCTTCGTCCATCTTCCCCGTTGAAGAACAAGGGACCAGAGTCACCTTTTTAAAAATGTGGTAAAATTGACAGAAGGGAAAGGCATGGGAAAAAATAGTACACACCTGAGCCCTCTATTTCTGCCTAGAAAATTCTAGATTTATTAAAAACTGTAGTTTAAACAGTTGTCATCTTGGTAAATTGTCCTGGATTATTGTCTAAACAGTCTTAAAAACTAGTGGAGTCACAGACTGCCAAGACTATGCAATGTATCCTTAACCAGTCTGTGTATGAGTTTGCAGCCCAGCACAAGGTGTGACAGTCCCTTGCAGCCACGAAGAGACCATGCTACTGCAAGGCAAAGGTCAACAACAGCCTGGCAGTCACCTGGAGGAAATCTCATCATCACCTAGTTCATCTCCACTGTGGTAGATGTCGACTGAACTCCTGCCTGATTCCATCACCTGAGACTGCTTCCCGGTTGAAAGCTGCTAAAACTAAGCTCTTGTGGAACATTCTTTTGGTGATATCCAGTAACCCTCTCTAATCCCCCAGTGGATATTGGGGGCAAGGTTATCACTGTCTTGCCTTAGGCACTCCAGGGTCACAGCCTAGTTTGGCTCTCGTATGGTAATAGCCTGCTTCCTCCTATGTGTGTTTTAAAGATAAAGGAGAGATTTTTTTGATCAGTGGAAGTAGTAAGAGGAATGAGACCCAGACCTAATCTTAGCCTTAAAAATCTAGCAAGCTTTTCATCCCACTGGTGCATTGAGGCTTTCTGAGATAACTTGGTTCCACAAGTCAAAGGAAAAATGGGCAGTTTTAAACTCTAGCCACAAAGAAGCTTATGGAATTTTAAAGAACAGAAGGGTAGTAAAGAAAGCCTTAAGAAATGAATTGGGGAAAAATTGGTATCCTCTGGATAAGAAAGGATTTAAAAAGTACTGATCGTCTTAAAATGTTTGTAAAGAAGACAAACCTCAGAAAGTTTAAGTATGTAGCAAATACTATGAGTATGTCTTAAAATTGGAGCTTAGGAGTACAGTTGGTATAAAATTATGTTAGCTGTGACATACGGAGTCAGGATTGCTGGAAGAAAATGTTAGGGCCTTTGATACGGTTAATATTGTTACTCACAAACAGACCTTTTAGACTGGTGTCCTTTGTAAAAGAGAGAATCAGCACAATCCATCTATTAGCTCTGAGACCCCAATACCAAACTGTATATAAAGGAGACTGTGCCAATTATGGGACCATGATTGGTCCCTGATGCTCTAGAAGAGGAGAGAATGAAGAGTAAATCCAATTTGGAGTAAATCCAATTTGAGATTAACGCCACCATCTTGTGCTAGGCTGTCCTCAGAGTAACCAAGAGAGAGAAAAAAAAACACAGGGTGCCACCAACCCTGCCCACCCTTAAGAAAGCAGAACAGTTACCCAAGTGTTCCAGGAAAAGAACATACCAATGGTTCAGAAAAAAGACATTGCAGTTAGGGTGGCCTCAAACCAATCATGTAACTGCTTGTGTGGAAATTCCCTAAACTTGTTTTTTCAATATTATAAAAGCTGTGCTGGTTTTGTGCTTGGGGTCTCTCACCCTCACCAGTTACCTAGAGCATGGAAGAACAAGCTTGAGCTTGAAAAGAAAGGACTCTTCTGCTTTTCACATTGGTTGTGGTCTCTGGTGGTCTTTCGGGGGTCCCAAGACCTTACAACAGGGCTTGATACAAAATGTCTCTGTCCAGAGAATTAAATGATGGCATTTATATCTAAAAAGATTTGGGGTCATTATTAAAATCTAACACATTCTGAGGTTTTTATTTGTACCTCTCTCCCTTTCTTTCTTCCTCCCTTTCTTTCTTCCTCCCTTTCTTTCTTTTCTTTCCCTCCTTCCTTCCTACCCTCCTTTCTTCCTTCCCTCCTTCCTCCCCTTCTCTCCTCCTCCTTCTCTACTTTCTTTTATTTCTCTTTTTTCTCTTTTTATCTTTCTTCTCTTTTCGTTCCTCTTTTAGGAAATGAGTATGAATTTAGATATTTTGTTTGCAGAACAAGTATTCTACCATTAGAACAATCCTTTTTCAATTTAGTTACTTTGCTCATAGGTTATCAATTTTGCTGAGCGCTGAACGGAGGCTAAGATCCTCACCTCTATCTGCCAAGTAGCTGGGATCACAAATGCATTCCAACATGCCAGGTTTTAGGATGATATGAAAACCTTATTACTTTTCTTGCACACTGGTTCTGAACTGTGGTACTCTCAAATTCTACCTCTTTAGATAGTTATGTGAGCTCCAATAACCTGCCCTCAGTATAGATGGTCTAAATAAATGATTGAAGGCAATTTCACTTTAATCTATTTTTTACCAGTCCAGGAGCTGTTATAATTTTATTTCTAGACAACATTTGTGTATATGTGCACATTAGCTTTAAAATATTGCTTTCCTCCCTTTTTTCCTTTTTTATTTTTCAGGGTCATGGGGCTTGAACTCCGGGCCTGGGCACTGTCTCTAAGCTGTTTAGATCAAGGCTAGCACTTTATCACTTGAGCCACAGTGCCACTTCCGGTTTTCTGGTGGTTAATTGGAGGTAAGGGCGTCACGGATTTCCTGCCAGGACTAGCTATGAACTACCATCCTCAGATCTCAGCTCCTGAGTAGCTAGGATTACAGGCATGAGCCACTGGCTCCCAGCTAAAATGTTACTTATTTCAAGTTCTGTGACTTAGTTGAGGGAGTATCATAGGTGTGTAGAAAGGTAACTTTCATGTCATCTCTCTAAATAATTTCAGAATTTTATTTTCATAATATTTATTGCAGTGATTAATAACAAAAGCTCCCAAAGTAACAGAATGATCCTTCATTTTCTCCTTTCCATAGATATTATTGGAAGAAATGAGTGAGACCTAAGTCTAAGAAAATAGGTACTTGAAATTATAAACAATTTTTTGATGACACATAAAGAGCCAGATTACACAACGTGTTTTTCATTTTCTAAAGAAAGGAATGTTATAAAAGTATATTTATTGGCTGGATTTTTCATCTGAAAAAGAAAAAAACAATATCATAAAAAAGCTGAAGGGGATCAGCAAACATGTAAGTGTGATATAGTATTGGAGACTTTAAGACATGAATTTATTCAGGTAAAATAATTATTTGGGAAAGGTATATGCTCAATAAATTTATTCATTTTAAATTTTATTTGATTTACATGCCACTTAATATATAAATACATACATGTGTATATTTAGTGTATTGTGTATTTATGTGTGTGTGTGTGTGTGTATATATATATATATATATATATATATATATATATATATATGTCAGCAGTATCTGTTCAGTGAACTGTATGGTTAGGTAATTTCATCATGCCAAGCTCATCAAAATGATGGACTTCCATAAACCTTAACAACCCAGCACAACACTGCACACGTAAACTTAAGCGTTCACCATTGTAAGCCAGACCTATGCTTTACCAAAGCTTTGTATATAGTATGTTATTTTCTCATTTAGCCTTGACACAAAATGTATTTGCCCCTAGAATTATATGATGGCATTATAACTACAATGATTTAGTGTAAATTTTTACATTGAACATATGCTCAGTGTGAGTTGTTCTTTCTTTCCTTTTCTTATTTTTATCTTTAGGAAGTTGATTTGAGTTTTGATGTTGTGTTTGCCAGACAGATACCCCACCACTGGAGTCCCTCCACCAATCCTTTCTTGTTTAAGTTACATTACTCATAGAGTAGCAACTTTTGCACCAAGCGTAAAAAGCAGGGATCATGATTACATTCCAATAACCCTACCTAGTAGGATGATATGGGTGATACTTTCCTTCCTAGACTGATTCAGAACTATGATCCTGTCAAATTCTACCACCTCAGTTAATAGTGTGTGCTCCAGTTCTGCCTACCTCTAGAAGATATGACAAAAATAAATGATTACAGGTAATTTGGGTTAATCATTGTCTAATATAGGTGATTTGTTATTAAAATGTAAGGTAAGTTTGTAAGTATAATCACATTAGTCAGATATTTTGCTAAGTAATTTTGTTTTACATTAAAAACACGTCTCGACCAGAATTAAGGACTTATTTTGCTGTCTGTCAACTTGTATGTCACTTGGGAAACTGCGTGTCTTCCATGTGTGATAAAGAACTTTGAATGGTCTGATGTGCTGGTTCACATTGGCTCACATCTATAATCATGGTTAGTAATCAGAAATAAATAGATCACAATTTGAACATAGCCTAACCAAAAATTTAGGAAGTCCCAATCGCAACAATCTAGTGGATCATGTTGAATCATGCCATTAATCTCAGCATGACAAGAGGATAAGTCTCTGCTCAATACCTGTGTCACGTAGGTAACTGGCTCACTTGGAAGCAGTCACCTCTCCTGACGCAGAAACTGTGCTGAGATTTAGCCAAGAGGAGGGAGGAGTCTGCCTCACCTTCCCAGGGTGGACCTGACAGAATGCAGTGAACGTGCTTGCTTTCCTCCTCCAAATGGCTTTGAGATGCCATGCTGCTGTGTTCCTTATTTGATTCCAGTGACCTGTGGAAGAGGTGTAAGGAAACATGAAATTAAATATCACAATGGCCAATTGAGCTGCTCTTCCCAGCTTCTGAGTTCAACTCACCAAGTGTTCATTATTTGAGAGTTGAGAATACTGAGGTAGGGGATAGAAATCGATAGAGAGAGGGAGAGAGAAAGAGAGAAAAGGAAGGAAGGAAGGAAGGATGAAGGAAAGAAAGAAAGAAACAAACAAACAAAAAAGAAAGCAAGAAGGAAGGAAGGAAAGAAAATGATTGAGAATGAATGGTTTGGAGTTAGGAGTCACAACGCAGAGTTACTACTTGTATTTGGTATTAGGTCTGCCCCAGCCATGCCTAACCTATGCAGACACCCTTCACTTCTTGGCTAAGTTTCCACCCTTTATATGTTACCTAGGTATCTGGCACACCTGGAGGCAGCCACCTCCCCCTCCTGCTAAGTCACAACCTGGTCAGCCTCTGGTCACACTTTCTATCTGACCATAGGAGAGTCCCAGGCCCTGAGGTCACATCCAGATCCAGTGTGGCCAGACATTTCCCCCACCTGGCCATACCTCATCCAGTCCTTGGCCTAGAAACATCCTGGCCCTAGGTTGGGTCACCCCATTTTTTTTACATGCCTTCTCACCATGTATGGCATGGGCAGCAGTTCAGTTAATAAACTACTTTACCTGACAATACCATGTGGTGTTTTCTTCTTGGCTACCCAATGAAACTTATCTAATTAATATACCTTACATTTCAGATTTTCTAGTTATGAATCCATGGATATTTTTCTGATATATGTGAGTTCAGTATCTACAAAACATATGTACTAGCTCATCATATAAAAGAATAATTCTGCCTGGAATCTTTTTTTTTCCAATTTTTTAATTGTGAAAATAACGTACAGAGAAGTTACAATTACATGAGCAAGGTAATGAGTACATTTCTTATGAAATATTGTTGCCTCCTCCTTTATTTCCCCTTCCTATCCATTCCCATCTCCCACCTCCCCCACCAAAGTTGTAAAGTTCGTTTTTTGACATAATGTGTTGTACATCTCATGTTGCAATGGGTCCATCTGTATACCTATTTAAACAATATGTTTTTTCCCTTCCCCTCCACAAAGTATACCATCTGAATCTTTAATAGCAGCCTAATTAACCTTAAAGTCTATTGTTTTTACTTTGCGTTGTTTTGTTTTTTGCTTAATCAAAGTTTTAGTGGGACAAGCTGAAAAGATCTTTGCCTTCATATTTTCTAATCACCCTTGGCTACAACCTGTGTGTTACCAGCTCAGATGATGGGACTTTGAAATTCTGGAAAGTAGATGCACATCATAAGGCCCCATGCCTTTGGGATTTCTCAGATTCCTTTTTAAATGTAATTGTCACTAAGGTGTGTACAGTGAGGTTACCATTTCACAATTCATGTAACATACACATTTGTCTTTTAGACAATGCCATTCTTTCCTGAGCTTTCTCCCAGTTTCTCTTTTTTTGTTGTTGATTGTTTTTGTGCCTGACTTTCAGCTTGAACTCAGGATTGGGTGCTGCCCCTGAGATTTTGTAATCAAGGCTACTCTACCTCTGGAGGCTCAACTCGCTTTAAAGCTTTTGGGTGGCAAATTGGAGAGAAGAGTATTACAGATTTTCTCACTCCAGATGGCTTTGAAATGTGATCATCAGCCTCCAGAGTAGCTAGGATTATAGGTCCGAGTCCCCATTGTCCAGCTACTAAAGTGTTGGTTTCATGCTTCCCTAGTTGTGTTACAATTTTCCTCGACTCTTGGCACTAATACTACATATTACCTGACTCAAATCTGAATTGGTGGAATATGCTTGTATTTTCAGGAAGGTAGGAATAGGAAACTATAGACCATAGGGACATATAAGCTAAACAATTCACTTGGAACATGGCATAAAGACAAGTAACTTTATTGCCATTTGACTGTGTCCTGTCTTTACTGTTAATTCTCCATGGCCTGTGAATGATGTTAGACATGTCCAAATGGCCATTGGCAGAAATAAGGTTTCTCATCCTAAGACAAAACAAAATCAACCAAAAAATACTACGTATGAACAAGTTTACACTCCCACAAACAATGAAGTAAGGTTCCCTTCTGTCCACATCCCCTCCAGCATCTGTTGTTGTTAGACTTCTTGATTATAGCCATTCTAACTGGGGTGAGGTGGTATCTCAATGTTGTTTTGATTTGCATTTCTTTTATGGCTAGGGAGGTTGAGCATTTCTTCATGTGTCTATTGGCCATCCTTCTTTCTTCTTCACAGAAGTTTCTCTTCAAGTCTTTAGCCCACTTATTTATTGGGCAGTTGTTTCTTTGAGGATTTGTTGTTGGGGGATTTAATATTTTTAGTTCCAAGTATATTTTAGATATGAGACCCTTGTCTGTTGTATGGCTAGTGAAGTTCTTCTCCTTATCTGTGGGCTTTCTATTGACCTTGCTAGCTATGTCCTTTGCCATGCAGAAGCTCTGCAACTTCATGCAATCCCATTTGTCCAACCTTTCTTTGATTTGTTGTGTCTCTGGGTCTCTATTAAGAAAATTTTGGCCTGAGCCAAGGAGGCCTAGGGTTTCTCCTATTCCATCCTGTAATGTTTTCAGAGTGTCTGCTTTGACTCCGAGGTCTTTGATCCATTTGGAGTTGATTCTGGTGCAGGGTGATATATAAGGATCTAGTTTTAGTTTTCTACAAGTAGTTAATCAATTTTGCCAGCACCATTTACTGAAGAGGCTGTCTTTCTTCCATTCTATTATTTGGTGGGAGTGTAAACTTGTTCAACCACTTTGGAAAGCAGTGTTGAGTTATTCAATCCTTACATTATATATTATACCATTTATAACCTAATGAATATAATATGTATTTACATATAACTGATTTAACTGTGTTATTTTTCTTCCTGATTTTGTGTTTGTTCATGTATGTAAGCCTTCTTTCTATTGATGATGTCTTTTACTTTCCAGTATACATATTTCCTATATATTTTGTCAAATATTTTCAGCCCTAAGTAGATTTTTATATTATTGGAGCCAAATTTTTCTTCCATATTTACCCAAAGCACAATAAATATGCATACAGATTTGAACTGACTGTTGGAAGGGTGTCCCACATACCACTATAAGAATTGTCTCATTTGTCCCAATTGAAAGAATAGCTTTCTAGGACATCTTATCTGCTGTCCTAGACCTTTTCTAGCCACCTTATCACCCCATGCAGGCATGTCCTGGCTTCTTTTCAGTTCCCTGTACATTTAACAGTTCCCTTTATATGCAGTAGGCTCTCTAGTACAGCCCCCTCTCACTCTGTGTTTTCCAGCAACATAACACATATGCACGATGCTCCAGATTTTAGGCTTAAAAAGAAACATATTTTGGATTCATGAATCTAGAATAAATAAAATCATTGACATTTTAATAAAGTTAGAAAAATAAATAGAATGAACATTTTACAAAAATCAGAACAAAAAGAAAATTAAAGATTTTCCCAGGAAGTGTGAAACGAATCTGTAAATCTAGATTTGCATCTAAGTTGCCTTCAGGCAGAAATTCTGCCTCAAAGGGATTGACTTCCTCATTACAGACAGGATTTTCTTCCTGAGTCCAGGGAGGAACAGATTCTAATTTCTCAACTGGAAATTAGATCTCCTACAGGAGTACAGATGGGTCTGGGTATTCTGTGAGGAAAGATTCCCTTTCCTCAACTGACTCTGGATTTTAAACCTTACTTATTGGTTTTCCTGAACATAGACTGGGGTCATTTTCCATTAGCACACATTTACCCTGCACACCAAGATGTTTTTTTTTGACTGGTTTGGAGCCGATCTAGGTGGATTTTGAGTATGAATGAAAGATATTCTGGATCTTCTTCCTTGGTGGTATATGGAGGTGAACCTGCATCACATGTGGGGTTCAGAACCAGTGGGTTCTCCATAGGATTCAAAAGCTGCTTGGGCCTTTCTACAAATTCAAAAAAAAAAAACCCTCGATATTCACATGCTTTCTGGAGATTAGTGATGGCTTCCAATCTCTATCAATCACCATAGGTGACATGATTGATGAGTTCTTTATCTGGAGTTCTGCAGAAGCTGCTCTACTGTGAGGCAAACCTGAGCATGGAAGTAGGTACAGGAGTCTTAGAACTCTAGAAGTTAAGGTGTGACTAAACTTTCTTGAGGATCTAATGGGGGAAGCTGTAGAAATTTAGTTTGGAATGAACACTGATGAGAAGGTAAGATGTTTCTAATGAGTGGCTACTTCCAAGTTCTTTCAAAAGGAGAGCAGATATTACCAAGCAAAGACTATCCATAAAGGGATATTTGCCAAGCTGGGGCATACTAAGGGATGTTGACCAATTAGGCCCATCCCTAGGGACCCAAGTTCCATCCCTACTCACCAGCTCTGAGGCATCTAAACAAGGACTTCTTCCCCATTTTCTTTGTCTCATGGGTCATGCATTCCTCCAGCTGGTACAGAAGAATATGTAAGCAGAAGAGCAAGTCTGAAGAGGGCATCTTGAGCTTGACATACTGTGTAAGTTCTTTCAGGGTGTCATAGTTTTTGTGCTCATAGAAATCATCAGGGTAGAAGTCCATCCACATAGGGAAGATGGAGCAAACCATGCTGTGGGCAGATTGGTGACAAGAAAAATGTGAGCCTGCCCTCCCTATCCTGAACCTTATACTATAGCGTTTCTCTGGCGGGACGTGCATGTTCGGAAGTGGGAAGAGACTTCTGTAAGCAGGATGCTCCTCACAACCCACTTCTAGGAATTTCTCAAATGCAATCTTCTAAAGTTCCACATGTGATAGGAGGAGAATGTTGTTTCCCCACTGGATCTGACTTGTTATACACAGCCCTCCTTGTCATCCATGAGAGTCCAAAACTACAACCACATCCACAACTGTGTAATCTGCTATCTACTAAAGTGCCAAGCCTCAACCCTGTGGTGAACATCATAACTGGTGTGCAAAGAAGGAAGTTGACTTTGATTCAGAAGCCTCCAAGATACCCAGTTGCAAGGACAGAAGTTCTCTTTTTGCCAACATCCACTTCTTATCTTGTTCATCTTCCTCCCAGTTACTGTAGAAGGATCTGTACCAATGGGAGGAGAGAAAGAGGCTAACTGTATGAATCTCCTTTCCTGAACACGACACACATGTTACTAGCTAAGTCCCACATGGTAATGTAAAAATGACAGACAAAAACTGATGATATGTCTATACAGTTTTATGGAAATTCTAGTTTGTAAAATTCTAAAGACACTTATCTTCAATTAACCAGCCAAAGGCCATACCTGGGGCTCAAATGGTAGAGTGCTCAGGCCCCAAATTCAAGTTCAATTTTCATCCTTTCTTCTGTCTATATTCTTTCAAAGCCCTCCAAATAGTGATTTCCTAGGTGAGGGTGGGCGTTGGGTGCCACTGGCTCATTCCATTAATCCTAATTTTTCAGCAAGCAAACTGCTAAGTCTCCACTACCTTCTGAGTCAAATGAAATCTTCTGGCAGCCCAGTCCTAAGAAACTAGCCTGAGAGTACACCTCCTTGTCTCAAGCCAAACTCCTGTGATAAGACCCCAGTGAAACAGTCTGAGAGGTACCAAATATTTCAATAATCTGCCAGCTGTGTCTCATCAGCCCTGGGTTTGAAATAAGAACACACTTTTTAAACAGAATTTCCAGCAACTTCTCCATTGTCCCCCACTCTCTATAGTGGTGGAGGAAGTTTCCAACATAAAAGAGATCAACTTTCTGGTAGGCAGGACCAGGTCCATTACCAGCATTTCCAACAATCCTGAGTCCAAGGTCCATATATTATAAGGCACATTTAGGGTTTGGGCTGACTCTTAGTCACTCTTAGATGGTAAAAAGAATGGATCTTTGAAACATGGAAAGGGGAGTACACTTCAAAATTAGTAATAGAGTTGATTGAAATGAACACAGTAAATATTTTCTCAATATACACATATAAAAGCACACAAGAGAAGGTTGTACTGTGGGCTAGGATGAGATGAAATAAGTTTCCTGTCATAGTTATACCTGAACTGAGTTGCCTTGTGATTCCTTTAAAAAGGTCTGAGACATTGGATTCCTGGTTTGGCACTGATCCAATGTCTGCAGCATAGAGTGAGGCACTCACACCTCTCATGCCTGAGATCTGAGTCTCTTGAACTTAAATGTTTTTTTTTTCTTTCATGCATTTGTTTCTAACGCATTTATTCAATTATTTCTTTGTTGCTTTGTATGTCCCTCCCCCACAGTATAACCCGTGCTTTCACTGTGTTTAATGTCGGTATAATTTGTGGAGGGGAAGGGGAAAAACAAGTCGTTTAAATAAGGATACAGGTGGACCCGTTGCAACAATGAGAAGTACAATTTGTCATGTCGAAAACGAACTTCACAACTTTGTTGGGGGGAGGAGGATAGGGGGGCAGGGGGAGGCAGGGGAGGGATTGAAGTGTAAACAAAGGAGGAGGCTATAATGCTTGATAAGAAATGTACTCACTATCTTCCCCATGTAATGTTAAACCCTCTGTACAGTATGTTCACAATAAAAAAATAAAATAATAAAATAATACAGGAACATCTTTCTTGTTCCTGAACCACAGGCCACGTGATCTGGATTGATTTGACTTTCAGTTATAGTTGCCTGGCTCTCAGAGTTCCATATTCTATTTTATTTTGAGGGAAGTAGTGTCATCTCTCAGATCTCAATGATCTAAACTGATTGCTCACATACGACCATCCGAAAGACAAACTGGAGGCTGAAATATCCCCTCCCACATCACTCTAAACACATGTGGACATTGTCAAATCCCAACAACCTCATCTAGATCTAGGAAACAGCATGATCTCAGTCTCAAGGAACACTTCCTAGGTCAGATCCATGCCTTATTTGTCACTATTCCTCTCATCCTGCCCAAATCATTTTGCTCTCAGGGCCCTCTCAGCCTGCCATTTGCTTCTTGCATCCATTTTTGACATCTACTTCCTAGGACATTGTTAGGTTTTTGTTTCTTAATCTTCTGTTTGCTCTTAAAGCCCCTGTGTGCAGTCATGTGGTAAAAAAGCAAGTACTTGTACATCTCATTGTGGCAATGGGTCCACCTATATCCCTAGTTAAATTATTTTTTTACCTTTCCCTCCACAAATTATACCCACATCAAATACAGTGAAAGCAGGGTTAAACAGTGCGGGAGGGACATACAAAGCAACGTAGAAATTATCATATAAATATGTTAGAAACAATTGCATGAAAGAAAAAAAAAACATCAACTTATCTGGCCTTTTCTGCTTGACTCAGACATATACTAATTATTGCAAATAAGGGAAACCATGGGACTTAAGTTTCTTTTGGCCTGGCTTCCTTTACTTAAAATATTTTTTTCCAAGTCTTTCCATTTCCTAACAAATGGGGAAATGTCATTCTTTCTGATGGAGGCATAGAATTCATAGTGTATATATACCCGAACTTTACAACTTTGTTGTGTGTGTGGGGAGAGGATCGAGTGGGGAGAGGTGGGGGGAGTATGGGTACAGATGGGAAGGGGAAACAAAAAGGAGGCAACAATGCTTGATAAGAACTGTACTCGTTATCTTGCCTATGTAATTGTAATTCCTCTGTATGGTATTCTCACAATAAAAAGAAGAAAGAAAGAAAGAAAGAAAGAAAGAAAGAAAGAAAGAAAGAAAGAAAGAAAGAAAGAAAGAAAGAAAGAAAGAAAGAAAGAAAGAAAGAAAGAAAGAAAGAAAGAAAGAAAGAAAGAAAGAAAGAAAGAAAAAACAAACAGCTCACTTTCTACCTACCTAAAAAAAAAAAACGCAAGTACTTAGAGGTGGGAAAATCATACAAGTATTGAAAAACAAACCTTACACATATAGTCAGACATTTTTACAGGTGTACATTCTTGTAAAAGACTATTTTTGATACGTTTGTCACATTTTATGACAGAGGGGAAGTGGAGAAGCGAAAAGGTGCTGCATTGTCTTCTCATAATTCAATGATTATTATTTAAAAATACTATAGTTGAAGGAATGTAAGATTTAAAGATAAAAACTGTACTCCTGTTCTTTTTATAAGCTAGTCGTTTATAAAGTTTTCCTCACTAAAGTCTTGTCATCTGTGTCCCATAAACTATCCTCCTCCTTCAAAATAATCAAGAAAAACTTTCACAAATAAGTGGGCTGCTGTATGCTCATATGTGGGGAGTGTATGTGTATGTGTGTGAATGTGTGTCTGTGCATATGTGTGTTTTAGGACTTCAACTCAAGGGCTCTATGACAATCCTGAGGTATCTTTCCCTTGACTGTAATGCTCTACCAATTGTACCACAGTTCCCCTTCAAGTTTTTTTGTAGTGAACTGGAGAGCCTCATAAAATTTCCTGGTCAGGCTATCTGAACTGAACCTCAGGTCTCAACCTCCTGATTAGCTAGACTTATAATTATGAGCCTCCAGAACCTGATGATAAAGCATTGTTACTGGAGGCTGTGGGGTTGCAAGTTTCATTCCAGCTTCACAACACTCTATATCATAAAACAACAACAGCAAAGTCCTATATCAAAATACAATAATTAGATATAATTAGAATACAATTTAGTGATATAGTCTGCTAGAATAATTTTCAGGAAACTTTGGTGTTAATGATTTGGAATCACAAAATCAAACCAAAAGATAATTTTAGTGGACTCTACAAATTTTTTAATTCCATCTTATAATAATTTCAAAACATTGTAAGACACAGGAAAAATATTTATACTTATAAGGAGAATGTAAAAAAAGATAAAAGATGGCAGATTATGAAATGGAAAATTCTACACTGCAGGAAAATTATTGCCATGGTGAATATATGGTGGTATTGTTATGGTGAATATATGATAATGTTCTTCAGAGCAGAAATAGATGAATATATATTTAGTACACATAGTCTAACTTGTCTCTATCTCTATCAACTTCCAATCTTCTAGTGCATATTATCAATGTATTCAGGTTTATGGTATGCCCCAAAATAACTAGCAGTGTCAGGAGGTTACCAAAATACATTAGTTTAAATCTTTTAGGAGATAAACGTGCTAATTATATTGACTATTCTATATATTAGACATGTAGTGTGTTCTCACTGTACTCTGTATGTATGTACATACAATACTTCAAAGTGAAATGGAATACAACAAGATTCTGCCTGCAAAGCTAGATATTTGGGACATCAGTTCCAGACCAGTGTAGTTTGACCTGCAATGCTCCCCAACCCTAGCTATGCATGATGGAATACGTATATCATCCCAGGTCCATGGGGAGCTGAGAGCAGGAGGATTTCAATTCCATGCCATTCAAGGCAAGAACTTCCACATGGCTCCATCTCAACACTGGCTAGCACCTATCACCCCTACCTAGGTTAAAATAAAAATAACAGCATTTTAGTATAACAAACAATATTAAAACATGCCAATACAAACTATCATGAACAACACACACAACACACTCGTGTTTGTTACTCATACCTGTAATCTTAACTGTTTCTATGATTATATATGTGAGCCAGAGGCACCAAGCTGTTCATTATTTAAAAAATGACTATTTGATGCCAGGTGCCAGGGTCTGATGCCTGTAATCCCACCTACTTATAAGGTTGAGATCTGAGGATCACAGTTCAAATTCAACCCAGGAAGAACAGTCTCCATAAGACTCTTATCTACAATTAACAACTCAAAAGAACAGAACTGGTTCTGTGGCTCAATTGGTAGAGTGTTATCTGACTTGATCACAAGTCTCAGGGATAGAGCTCAGGCCCTGAGTTCAAGCCCCAAAACTGACAAAAAATAAAGATTTTAATGTCTGAATTTCTTGTGAATTAAAATGACAGCTGTGGTATGCAATTCTACAGACTACTACAGATTTAATTATATTTGTAGTCAGCAAAAGTAGCAGCACCTGAATAAAGGACTTTTTTCATAAACTGGGGCAGACTGGTCTCTAATTAGAGGAAATTGTTGGACTCATACGTAGTATTTTTTATGTAGTGAAGTATATTATTTATTTATTTAGTTATTTTATTTTTTAATTTTTATTTTTATTTTTTGTGAACATACTGTACACAGGGGTTAAATTACATGGGCAAGATAAAGAGTACATTTCTTATCAAGCACTCCAGCCTCCTCCTTTGTTTACCCTTCACATCCCTTCCCAGCCTCCCCAACCCACCCAGTCCCCCCACCCCCCAGCACCAAAGTTGTAAAGTTCGTTTTTGTCATGACGACTTGTACTTCTCATAGTTGCATCGGGTCCACCTGTATCCTTAAACGACATGTTTTCCCCCATCTCCTCCACAAATTATACCGACATCAAATATAGTGAAAGCAGGAGTTATATTGTGGGGGAGGAACATACAAAACCTACAAAGAAATAATCTTATAAATGAGTTAGAAACAAATGCATGAAAGAAAAAAAAACATTTAAATACATATCAGAGGGTTCATTTTCCTAACATCATATTATCTGACCTTTCCTGCTTGACTCATACATATACTAGATATTGCAAATAAGGGAAACCATGGGACCTATGTTTCTTTGGGCTTGGCTTACATCACTTAATATAATTTTTTCCAATCCTTTCCATTTCCTAACAAATGGGGAAATGTCATTCTTTCTGATTGAGGCATAGAATTCCATTTTGTATATATACCACATTTTCTTGATCCATTCATATACTGAGGGGCATCTGGGTTGGTTCCATATCTTAGCTATGCTAAATAATGCTGCAATAAACATAGTTGTGATGGTAGCATTAGTGTGGTCTTGTTTGTAAATATTTGGGTAAATGCCCAAAAGTGGGATTGCTGGATCAAAGGGGAGCTCTATGTGAAGTCTTTTGAAGAAATTCCATACTGCTTTCCAAAGTGGTTGAACAAGTTTACACTCCCACCAAATAATAGAATGGAAGAAAGACAGCCTCTTCAGTAAATGGTGCTGGCAAAATTGATTAACTACTTGTAGAAAACTAAAACTAGATCCTTATATATCACCCTGCACCAGAATCAACTCCAAATGGATCAAAGACCTTGGAGTCAAAGCAGACACTCTGAAAACATTACAGGATGGAATAGGAGAAACCCTAGGCCTCCTTGGCTCAGGCCAAAATTTTCTTAATAGAGACCCAGAGACACAACAAATCAAAGAAAGGTTGGACAAATGGGATTGCATGAAGTTGCAGAGCTTCTGCATGGCAAAGGACATAGCTAGCAAGGTCAATAGAAAGCCCACAGATAAGGAGAAGAACTTCACTAGCCATACAACAGACAAGGGTCTCATATCTAAAATATACTTGGAACTAAAAATATTAAATCCCCCAACAACAAATCCTCAAAGAAACAACTGCCCAATAAATAAGTGGGCTAAAGACTTGAAGAGAAACTTCTGTGAAGAAGAAAGAAGGATGGCCAATAGACACATGAAGAAATGCTCAACCTCCCTAGCCATAAAAGAAATGCAAATCAAAACAACATTGAGATACCACCTCACCCCAGTTAGAATGGCTATAATCAAGAAGTCTAACAACAACAGATGCTGGAGGGGATGTGGACAGAAGGGAACCTTACTTCATTGTTTGTGGGAGTGTAAACTTGTTCATACGTAGTATTTTTTGGTTGATTTTGTTTTGTCTTAGGATGAGAAACCTTATTTCTGCCAATGGCCATTTGGACATGTCTAACATCATTCACAGGCCATGGAGAATTAACAGTAAAGACAGGACACAGTCAAATGGCAATAAAGTTACTTGTCTTTATGCCATGTTCCAAGTGAATTGTTTAGCTTATATGTCCCTATGGTCTATAGTTTCCTATTCCTACCTTCCTGAAAATACAAGCATATTCCACCAATTCAGATTTGAGTCAGGTAATATGTAGTATTAGTGCCAAGAGTCGAGGAAAATTGTAACACAACTAGGGAAGCATGAAACCAACACTTTAGTAGCTGGACAATGGGGACTCGGACCTATAATCCTAGCTACTCTGGAGGCTGATGATCACATTTCAAAGCCATCTGGAGTGAGAAAATCTGTAATACTCTTCTCTCCAATTTGCCACCCAAAAGCTTTAAAGCGAGTTGAGCCTCCAGAGGTAGAGTAGCCTTGATTACAAAATCTCAGGGGCAGCACCCAATCCTGAGTTCAAGCTGAAAGTCAGGCACAAAAACAATCAACAACAAAAAAAGAGAAACTGGGAGAAAGCTCAGGAAAGAATGGCATTGTCTAAAAGACAAATGTGTATGTTACATGAATTGTGAAATGGTAACCTCACTGTACACACCTTAGTGACAATTACATTTAAAAAGGAATCTGAGAAATCCCAAAGGCATGGGGCCTTATGATGTGCATCTACTTTCCAGAATTTCAAAGTCCCATCATCTGAGCTGGTAACACACAGGTTGTAGCCAAGGGTGATTAGAAAATATGAAGGCAAAGATCTTTTCAGCTTGTCCCACTAAAACTTTGATTAAGCAAAAAACAAAACAACGCAAAGTAAAAACAATAGACTTTAAGGTTAATTAGGCTGCTATTAAAGATTCAGATGGTATACTTTGTGGAGGGGAAGGGAAAAAACATATTGTTTAAATAGGTATACAGATGGACCCATTGCAACATGAGATGTACAACACATTATGTCAAAAAACGAACTTTACAACTTTGGTGGGGGAGGTGGGAGATGGGAATGGATAGGAAGGGGAAATAAAGGAGGAGGCAACAATATTTCATAAGAAATGTACTCATTACCTTGCTCATGTAATTGTAACTTCTCTGTACGTTATTTTCACAATTAAAAAATTGGGAAAAAAAAGATTCCAGGCAGAATTATTCTTTTATATGATGAGCTAGTACATATGTTTTGTAGATACTGAACTCACATATATCAGAAAAATATCCATGGATTCATAACTAGAAAATCTGAAATGTAAGGTATATTAATTAGATAAGTTTCATTGGGTAGCCAAGAAGAAAACACCACATGGTATTGTCAGGTAAAGTAGTTTATTAACTGAACTGCTGCCCATGCCATACATGGTGAGAAGGCATGTAAAAAAAATGGGGTGACCCAACCTAGGGCCAGGATGTTTCTAGGCCAAGGACTGGATGAGGTATGGCCAGGTGGGGGAAATGTCTGGCCACACTGGATCTGAATGTGACCTCAGGGCCTGGGACTCTCCTATGGTCAGATAGAAAGTGTGACCAGAGGCTGACCAGGTTGTGACTTAGCAGGAGGGGGAGGTGGCTGCCTCCAGGTGTGCCAGATACCTAGGTAACATATAAAGGGTGGAAACTTAGCCAAGAAGTGAAGGGTGTCTGCATAGGTTAGGCATGGCTGGGGCAGACCTAATACCAAATACAAGTAGTAACTCTGCGTTGTGACTCCTAACTCCAAACCATTCATTCTCAATCATTTTCTTTCCTTCCTTCCTTCTTGCTTTCTTTTTTGTTTGTTTGTTTCTTTCTTTCTTTCCTTCATCCTTCCTTCCTTCCTTCCTTTTCTCTCTTTCTCTCTCCCTCTCTCTATCGATTTCTATCCCCTACCTCAGTATTCTCAACTCTCAAATAATGAACACTTGGTGAGTTGAACTCAGAAGCTGGGAAGAGCAGCTCAATTGGCCATTGTGATATTTAATTTCATGTTTCCTTACACCTCTTCCACAGGTCACTGGAATCAAATAAGGAACACAGCAGCATGGCATCTCAAAGCCATTTGGAGGAGGAAAGCAAGCACGTTCACTGCATTCTGTCAGGTCCACCCTGGGAAGGTGAGGCAGACTCCTCCCTCCTCTTGGCTAAATCTCAGCACAGTTTCTGCGTCAGGAGAGGTGACTGCTTCCAAGTGAGCCAGTTACCTACGTGACACAGGTATTGAGCAGAGACTTATCCTCTTGTCATGCTGAGATTAATGGCATGATTCAACATGATCCACTAGATTGTTGCGATTGGGACTTCCTAAATTTTTGGTTAGGCTATGTTCAAATTGTGATCTATTTATTTCTGATTACTAACCATGATTATAGATGTGAGCCAATGTGAACCAGCACATCAGACCATTCAAAGTTCTTTATCACACATGGAAGACACGCAGTTTCCCAAGTGACATACAAGTTGACAGACAGCAAAATAAGTCCTTAATTCTGGTCGAGACGTGTTTTTAATGTAAAACAAAATTACTTAGCAAAATATCTGACTAATGTGATTATACTTACAAACTTACCTTACATTTTAATAACAAATCACCTATATTAGACAATGATTAACCCAAATTACCTGTAATCATTTATTTTTGTCATATCTTCTAGAGGTAGGCAGAACTGGAGCACACACTATTAACTGAGGTGGTAGAATTTGACAGGATCATAGTTCTGAATCAGTCTAGGAAGGAAAGTATCACCCATATCATCCTACTAGGTAGGGATATTGGAATGTAATCATGATCCCTGCTTTTTACGCTTGGTGCAAAAGTTGCTACTCTATGAGTAATGTAACTTAAACAAGAAAGGATTGGTGGAGGGACTCCAGTGGTGGGGTATCTGTCTGGCAAACACAACATCAAAACTCAAATCAACTTCCTAAAGATAAAAATAAGAAAAGGAAAGAAAGAACAACTCACACTGAGCATATGTTCAATGTAAAAATTTACACTAAATCATTGTAGTTATAATGCCATCATATAATTCTAGGGGCAAATACATTTTGTGTCAAGGCTAAATGAGAAAATAACATACTATATACAAAGCTTTGGTAAAGCATAGGTCTGGCTTACAATGGTGAACGCTTAAGTTTACGTGTGCAGTGTTGTGCTGGGTTGTTAAGGTTTATGGAAGTCCATCATTTTGATGAGCTTGGCATGATGAAATTACCTAACCATACAGTTCACTGAACAGATACTGCTGACATATATATATATATATATATATATATATATATATATATATATATATATATATACACACACACACACACACATAAATACACAATACACTAAATATACACATGTATGTATTTATATATTAAGTGGCATGTAAATCAAATAAAATTTAAAATGAATAAATTTATTGAGCATATACCTTTCCCAAATAATTATTTTACCTGAATAAATTCATGTCTTAAAGTCTCCAATACTATATCACACTTACATGTTTGCTGATCCCCTTCAGCTTTTTTATGATATTGTTTTTTTCTTTTTCAGATGAAAAATCCAGCCAATAAATATACTTTTATAACATTCCTTTCTTTAGAAAATGAAAAACACGTTGTGTAATCTGGCTCTTTATGTGTCATCAAAAAATTGTTTATAATTTCAAGTACCTATTTTCTTAGACTTAGGTCTCACTCATTTCTTCCAATAATATCTATGGAAAGGAGAAAATGAAGGATCATTCTGTTACTTTGGGAGCTTTTGTTATTAATCACTGCAATAAATATTATGAAAATAAAATTCTGAAATTATTTAGAGAGATGACATGAAAGTTACCTTTCTACACACCTATGATACTCCCTCAACTAAGTCACAGAACTTGAAATAAGTAACATTTTAGCTGGGAGCCAGTGGCTCATGCCTGTAATCCTAGCTACTCAGGAGCTGAGATCTGAGGATGGTAGTTCATAGCTAGTCCTGGCAGGAAATCCGTGACGCCCTTACCTCCAATTAACCACCAGAAAACCGGAAGTGGCACTGTGGCTCAAGTGATAAAGTGCTAGCCTTGATCTAAACAGCTTAGAGACAGTGCCCAGGCCCGGAGTTCAAGCCCCATGACCCTGAAAAATAAAAAAGGAAAAAAGGGAGGAAAGCAATATTTTAAAGCTAATGTGCACATATACACAAATGTTGTCTAGAAATAAAATTATAACAGCTCCTGGACTGGTAAAAAATAGATTAAAGTGAAATTGCCTTCAATCATTTATTTAGACCATCTATACTGAGGGCAGGTTATTGGAGCTCACATAACTATCTAAAGAGGTAGAATTTGAGAGTACCACAGTTCAGAACCAGTGTGCAAGAAAAGTAATAAGGTTTTCATATCATCCTAAAACCTGGCATGTTGGAATGCATTTGTGATCCCAGCTACTTGGCAGATAGAGGTGAGGATCTTAGCCTCCGTTCAGCGCTCAGCAAAATTGATAACCTATGAGCAAAGTAACTAAATTGAAAAAGGATTGTTCTAATGGTAGAATACTTGTTCTGCAAACAAAATATCTAAATTCATACTCATTTCCTAAAAGAGGAACGAAAAGAGAAGAAAGATAAAAAGAGAAAAAAGAGAAATAAAAGAAAGTAGAGAAGGAGGAGGAGAGAAGGGGAGGAAGGAGGGAAGGAAGAAAGGAGGGTAGGAAGGAAGGAGGGAAAGAAAAGAAAGAAAGGGAGGAAGAAAGAAAGGGAGGAAGAAAGAAAGGGAGAGAGGTACAAATAAAAACCTCAGAATGTGTTAGATTTTAATAATGACCCCAAATCTTTTTAGATATAAATGCCATCATTTAATTCTCTGGACAGAGACATTTTGTATCAAGCCCTGTTGTAAGGTCTTGGGACCCCCGAAAGACCACCAGAGACCACAACCAATGTGAAAAGCAGAAGAGTCCTTTCTTTTCAAGCTCAAGCTTGTTCTTCCATGCTCTAGGTAACTGGTGAGGGTGAGAGACCCCAAGCACAAAACCAGCACAGCTTTTATAATATTGAAAAAACAAGTTTAGGGAATTTCCACACAAGCAGTTACATGATTGGTTTGAGGCCACCCTAACTGCAATGTCTTTTTTCTGAACCATTGGTATGTTCTTTTCCTGGAACACTTGGGTAACTGTTCTGCTTTCTTAAGGGTGGGCAGGGTTGGTGGCACCCTGTGTTTTTTTTTCTCTCTCTTGGTTACTCTGAGGACAGCCTAGCACAAGATGGTGGCGTTAATCTCAAATTGGATTTACTCCAAATTGGATTTACTCTTCATTCTCTCCTCTTCTAGAGCATCAGGGACCAATCATGGTCCCATAATTGGCACAGTCTCCTTTATATACAGTTTGGTATTGGGGTCTCAGAGCTAATAGATGGATTGTGCTGATTCTCTCTTTTACAAAGGACACCAGTCTAAAAGGTCTGTTTGTGAGTAACAATATTAACCGTATCAAAGGCCCTAACATTTTCTTCCAGCAATCCTGACTCCGTATGTCACAGCTAACATAATTTTATACCAACTGTACTCCTAAGCTCCAATTTTAAGACATACTCATAGTATTTGCTACATACTTAAACTTTCTGAGGTTTGTCTTCTTTACAAACATTTTAAGACGATCAGTACTTTTTAAATCCTTTCTTATCCAGAGGATACCAATTTTTCCCCAATTCATTTCTTAAGGCTTTCTTTACTACCCTTCTGTTCTTTAAAATTCCATAAGCTTCTTTGTGGCTAGAGTTTAAAACTGCCCATTTTTCCTTTGACTTGTGGAACCAAGTTATCTCAGAAAGCCTCAATGCACCAGTGGGATGAAAAGCTTGCTAGATTTTTAAGGCTAAGATTAGGTCTGGGTCTCATTCCTCTTACTACTTCCACTGATCAAAAAAATCTCTCCTTTATCTTTAAAACACACATAGGAGGAAGCAGGCTATTACCATACGAGAGCCAAACTAGGCTGTGACCCTGGAGTGCCTAAGGCAAGACAGTGATAACCTTGCCCCCAATATCCACTGGGGGATTAGAGAGGGTTACTGGATATCACCAAAAGAATGTTCCACAAGAGCTTAGTTTTAGCAGCTTTCAACCGGGAAGCAGTCTCAGGTGATGGAATCAGGCAGGAGTTCAGTCGACATCTACCACAGTGGAGATGAACTAGGTGATGATGAGATTTCCTCCAGGTGACTGCCAGGCTGTTGTTGACCTTTGCCTTGCAGTAGCATGGTCTCTTCGTGGCTGCAAGGGACTGTCACACCTTGTGCTGGGCTGCAAACTCATACACAGACTGGTTAAGGATACATTGCATAGTCTTGGCAGTCTGTGACTCCACTAGTTTTTAAGACTGTTTAGACAATAATCCAGGACAATTTACCAAGATGACAACTGTTTAAACTACAGTTTTTAATAAATCTAGAATTTTCTAGGCAGAAATAGAGGGCTCAGGTGTGTACTATTTTTTCCCATGCCTTTCCCTTCTGTCAATTTTACCACATTTTTAAAAAGGTGACTCTGGTCCCTTGTTCTTCAACGGGGAAGATGGACGAAGATTCATCTTCTGTCATTTCTTTAAGCTGATTCAGGGTTGTTGATTGTACCTAGCCAGGAAGCTATAACCTTAGCCCATTTTACAAAGAGGTTACCAGGGTTAAATGTCATTAAGAACAATATTTTAACTTTTGACAAATGCACAGACCTTTTGTTCTGGCTACAAGAGTGGAGCTTATTTAGCACTCTGGTTTGTTAAAGCATCTTTCTGGATGGTTTAGGAATGTGATCTCTAGTAATCCTAACAATGTGAGAGTTCACTATGCAGCCCTTCAGACAGATACCAATAGAAACACACTCTCGGGTTTACAAACATTTTTCCTGAGCAGATGAATTTCATGTAGCTGGTTTCAGCTCAAAAGTTACTGCCAATTAGAGCTTTTGGCACATACAGGGGTTGGGATCTAAACTATCCTCCATATTCTACAACCTTAGCTTTTTACTACTATCACAGATGACCGACAAGTTCCTGTCGCTTACAAGGTAGATAGTCATAGACATTAGGCATGCTTACAATCTATCTTTCCATTACCTTCTGGCTCTGACCAATTTTTGAAGGGCCACACACAAATGACTCTAGGATCTGATATTATTTCTGCAATCCAAGCAGTGGCTTACAGTCTCTGAATGCTCCTCCATTGCTTTCATCCCAGAAGTGTCTTCTCCACACTGGGAAAAATGCCTCATTGGCATTTCTCTTAGTTGGTTGCTGGACTTGAACTCAGGGCCTGAGTGTTGTCCCTCAGCTCTACAGCTCGAGGCTAGCACTCTGCCACTTTTGAATCCTAAAGCAGCACTGCTTGCTCTTTCAGCTTTCTGCTGGCTGAGTAGAGGTGACATTCTCATATGGACCTTTTTCTACTCGGGCTGGCTTCAAACCGGTTTGCAGATCAATGAGTCTCTTAAAGGCCACTTTACTCAAATTAAAAGCAACAAGGTGTTCAACATAGAAGTAGCTTTTAAGCATGTTCTTACCTGAAACATATTAAGTGCTAAAGTTACATGTGACAAACTTTCAAGAATCCTCCCTCATTTTTGTGGGCCTGATGGGAACTGTTACCAAAAAACCTATGAGAGCAAACTGAAATGGGAATTAAGCAATTATTTTGGTAATCCTAATTTTTCCTTTTTGCACTTTGAGGCAAATGTTTAGAACAAATTTACTTTTAAACTTTATATACAGAAATCAATTCCTAATTTGTAAGCCTCCTATTAATCTCTGTTTCAATATTCTATACTTTAGTTTTTGGTTGCATTATGAAAAATCCCTTGAACTCTCGATGCTAGGTGTCACTCATTTCCTCTTGGATGCTTGTTTTAAAGCAGATACACATTCAAACTTTTAAACTCAAATAACAAATTTTTCTTAATGCAAAAATTACAATCACCATCACTGTACCAAGAAGCTAGACATAAAACACCTTTATGCCTTAAAAAAATTCCAATGGCAGAATATCATTGAGAGCAAATCACATTATACAAATAAACTTTTTAACCCTCTTTTTAGGGCCGCCTTAATTTTAATTTTAACACATCCAAGGGGCAGTTTTAGCAATGCTAATCAGATCATCACATCAATCATTTTTACCATTAGGTTTCCAGTGTCTATCTGCAGGGAAAGGGGACAGAATAAAGATGGGCCACTTGACCCTTCTTGTGGAATGGACACGCACCCAGTCCAACTCTTTATGGTTAGATGAACTATGTTGGTGCCAGCTTGCCCTCTTTCGCCATGCATAGACTCCTCCCAGGGCCTGTTCCACCATGCATGTCCAGCAGAACTGTACTTGTGTCTGTTCACCCTTCACTCCTAAAAATGAGTCTTCTGTTGGCTTCTAATTTTCTCCTTTTTGTTAAGCCAGATATCTTGATTACAGTGTTGATTATGCATTCTAAAATACCAGATTTTCTAATTTTCAAGTTAAAGAATCCTTAAAAAGCCATTAAAAACAATGTGTAAATTCTTCAAAAGATTTTGATAATGTCCAAACCTTATAACCTTTTCAATTTTAAACTTAAACTCACCCAATTGTTATAGCATGCTGACAATTTATATCATGAACATGTTCACAAACACATACAAAACACACTCACACAGATCTTTAAGCATGCAAAAATAAAAATCAGTTGTTTGTAGACATTCTAAAGTTTTCAAACAAAAAATTAAGACAATATTTCTTTTAAACTAAGTAACTTTGTTGAGTTTCATTTTCCCAGGGCTTGCTTGTTTAGCAAGGAATTTTACCAATTGGTATTTTGAATCTCTTCTGTTGGAGGAAGGCTGGGGGTGACGGGGGTCACCTGAAACTAAACTGGCCTGATTTTTTTAATCAATTTTAGATAAAATCACTTTACATTTTTGGGACTAGCTGAAAAGTCAAAACCAGCCACATAGCCTTCTCTGTGACTCAGGCCAGCTGGAGGCTGGAACTTTTATTTCCCCAGAGATGTTCAAATAAATAAGAAAAACGCAAAACCAAAAACATACATTTAAAACTAATATCAATTCTAAAACAGAACTAGACAAGACAACAATCAAAGGCTGCCTTTGTCTCTACCAGAACTCTGTGCCATTCTCACTCAGCAAACTGTATTCAGAGTGTTCTGAGTGAGCCTGCCACTCTCACCCAGAACTTCCCTATCTCAGGAAACATAAAACAGAGAACAGTCAAGTCTCAGTGAATGGGGTGACATCTCACCAACATTTGTTTACCCAGGGTCCTTCCAAGGTGGAAGGGAAGTCCCAATCATTTTGTAGCAAGGGAAATAAATCCCCTCTGACTGGTAGATTCTCCCCCATACTCACACCTCCCTGGGCCAAGGCCTAAGGCTAAGATAAACACCTAATGACAAACAGAACACTCAACACAAAGACACAACTTACAAAGGCACGCTGCAGCATTGTAAATTACCAACCAGAAAGTGCCAGACTATAGATGGAGAGTTTCCCCTAAAACAGAAAACTTCCCAATACAGATGGAAAACTTCCCAAAAAAATGTCTGCATGAAAGTGTGAGACTACAAACGCAACATTTCCCCAAAAAAATGTCTGTACTAAACAGCAATCTAACCAGAGGGGTCTGGGGACGTCTCCTCACAGACCCCGTTGGCAGTCTTATAGCGCGTCCACCAAGACTCCTTGCCACCCAGAATACAGACTCCGTGGGAAAACAGAATTACAGATACAGAACCTACAGGCAACCAACTATACAGAACAGCAATGCCTTGACTTAACAGATGGGTTTTTTGGGACTCTGTGGTGGGGCGTCTGGAAGGTCTCATGAGGGGGATTCCAGATGAGCCCCCAAAAATGTTGCATGGACTTGGGAACCCCGAAAGACCACCAGAGACCACGACCAATGCGAACAGCAAAAGAGTCCTTTATTTGCAAGCTCAAGCTTGTTCCTCCATGCACCCGGTAACCTGTGACAGTAAGAGACCCGAGCACAAAATCAGCACAACTTTATAGTATTGAACAAACAAGTTTAGGGAATTTCCACACAAGCAGTTACATGATTGGTTCGAGGCCACCCTAAGTACACTGCCCTTTTTATGAACTATTGGTATGTTCTGTTCCTGGAACACTTGGGTAACTGTTCTGCTTTCTTAAGGGTAGGCAGAGTTGTTGGCAACCTGTGTTTTTTCTCTCTCTCTCTTGGGGTTAATCTGAGGGCAGCCTCCACAAGATGGTGGCATTAATCTCAAATTGGAGTTACTTTAGCTCTTTAGCCTGAATAAACTACAGCATACCACATACAAAGCTTTGGTAAAACACAGGTCTGTCTTACAATGTTGGACCAATAAGAGTGTATGTCTAGTGATGTTGCAGTTGTGTCTTAAGGTGTGTGGAGTTTTCCATCCTTATGATCTTATAATGATGAAATTGACTAACTACACAATTACCTGGGCAGATCCCTGCTGAGACCTATATATATTAAATCACAGCTTAACAAAGAACAATATTTACAATGAAATATGTTGACCAAAATTATTTTTACCTGATTCAGTGTGTTTTTTAAACTCTATATCACATGTACAACTTCCTCATTCCCTTCTGTCTCATTATGTTGTCTTTCTTTGTTTTGGTTTTGTTTTCAGAACCATGGTGTAACAGGGTATTTCTTATTTTCTTGTCTTCTAGTCTTCAGAAAGTCTGCAGTTAAATAGGCTTAAGTTCCTTTTGTTAGAAAATTAAAAGCAATTGGGTGGGGTCTTCATCATAATTTTGTCATGATCTCAAATACGTTTTCATATCTAACATTTTACTTGTATTATCTCACTTCAATCTTTTCCAAAGGTCACTTTAGTGGAAGGAGGAAATTCAAAGTGGATTCTGGTAGAGAATTTCTGGTACATATTAAGGTAAGCAACTCCAAAATTATTCATTAGAAAGATGAGTTGAAAGTCATCTTTTTACACACTGATACTCTTTCCTCAACGAAACCAGAGGATTTTAAATAGCTAATATTTTTTAAGTTAATGGGGAGTAATGTGCATGAATTTTCTAGAAATAAAATGATCACTCATGAAACCTTACTGATACTTCAAAGAATACTTTCAATAAGAAGAATCACCTTCAGACATTTTCACCCAATGTGTATCTTCCTGGTAACAGAACACCAAACTAGATTAAGACATCTAATAGATATCTAATTTTTGTTGCCTTTTTGCAATACTTCTTTCTTCTCATATTGATTTGTATGAAGTCTATGACCATTATAAAATCATATTTGTAATAAAAGTTACTAGATGGGACCTTCATGGATGAGATGGTGTGGGGTTTCTGGTGTAGTCCTGTCTCGTTCAAAGGAGGAGTTGGTATTGGCCAACCTCTGTGGTAGAGCAGAGCGGGGCTTTGAGGGTGAAAGCCAGTCTGTGTAGGGCTTTGAGACAGCAGGGAAGGGACAGGAATGGCTAAACTTGTTAGGGACATGGTCTCTTGTGGAGTAGGCAAGATTTAAGATGGAGGCTGGCAGGTAGAGAGGTTTTCAGTTGAAGAAGGCGGGTTCACTGGGGAGGAGTCTGTTTGGGGCAGAACTTTTGGAAGGAAGAGCAAGGCTACAAAGGAGGAGCTTACTTAGAGGAGCGGTGCTGGTAGAGCACTGTGAGCCCTTGTGGGATATGTAGGGTGAGGTTTCCCATAAGGCAGGGCAGGGAATGGAGGCAAGAGGCAGACAGAAGGTGGGGATTCTGGTGCAGGAATGTGCAGCTATGAGGGAGAGGCCTTTCAGGTTCTAGATTTGAGAGGGCAGGGTGGTACTAGGAAGACATGGGCTAGTAAGGGGCAGGGTTTCTGGTGGAGAATGGCAGGCCTTTGGGAAGTGTGTTAGGGTGGAGGTGGAGTTTCCTACAGAGCAAGATGTAGTCACAATGTATGTAGGAGTTTTTCAGGACCAGAGCTTTGTGAGAGCAGTGATAGTATCCAGTGCTCTAGAATAGTTAGGATGGGGTTTCTGGTGTAGCCAGTCACAACTCGAAAAGAGAAGTTTGGGTGGGGATCTCAGTGTTGCAAGTCAGGACATGGACTTTGGACAGGGTTTCCAGTAGAGCAAAGCAACCTTCAAAAGGGACTATGGAGGGAGTGTTTTACAGTTGAGCCTGGTGAGACTTCCAGAGGGAGGGCAACTGGTGCAGTGTTTTCCAGTGGAGCAATGTGGGTGTTGAGAGATGGAGTAGTGTGGGTTTTCTGGTGGAGTTTTTCTGGACCAGGGCAGGGCTTGGAGCCATGGGGCTAGTTGAAGGAGGAGCTTTGAGAAGGAGTGGAAAGGCTACAATGGTGTAGGATAATTATGGGCAGGGTATCAGGTGGAGTATCGTGTAGATCTTAGGGAAGAGCCAATAGGGGTTGGGTTTATCTGGGGAGCAAGGCAGGGCATTGAGAAGGTAGATGTGGGAGGTGAAGAGTCTTGTGGAGGAACAGGGCTGGCTCTCCAGGCAGGAGATGGGCTGTGTGAGAAGCTTCTGGCCAAGCAAGGTGGGGCTTCAAGGGAAGTTATAGGGAGGTGAAGGGTTTTTGATATAGCACGATGGGCTTTGTGGGAAGAGGTAGGTTCAGGGCTGTGTTTTAGAATTTAGGCCACTTAGAAGTAGGCTAGTTATGGGCAGAGATTCTGATAAAATCAGGAGGAGCTCCAGGGAGAAGGCTGGTTGGGGGTGGGGAAGAAAGGGAAGGGAGGATCTTGGAGGTAATAGAATATGGGATCAATGGGACTGAGAGGGACTAGAGTAGTTAGGAGCAGGGTATCTGGTGGATGAGATGGGGCTTCGAGCGAGGAGCCCCATGTAGGCCGGGTTCTTGGTGTAGTATGTTGGGACATGAAAGGAGATATAGATGTGGCCTGGTATCTGGTGGCGCAGAACAGGGATTCCAGGAAGGGGTGGAGTGGAAGAGGGATTTTACTATAGCAGAGAAGGCGTTTCAGTAAAGCATCTTGTTGCAGTTAAGCCTTTGAAAGTTAATAGCAGGTCTACCAGGGGTAGGTTAGTTTAGATTAGGCTATTTAAGGAGGAAGCTGCCTGGAAGTGGGTTTCCAGTGGATCCAGTCACGTTTTATGGGATGGGGGGGATAGGAAAGGGGCAAGACAGTGCAGAGTGAGGCTACAAAAAATGAACAGTTACCACGAATAAATACCATATAAGAACACCATTTTCTGTCAGTGTAGACTTATATTACTTTTATGTATGCAAGAGATGCTGGAGAAAGTAAACAAGTAATAATCCTTCCTAGTGAAATTTTTCTTTATTCTAGTTGATTGAAAATAAAACTACAGGACGCATCAGGCTCAGAGGCACACAGGAGACTAAGACACATGAAGGACTAGAATTCATTCCCCAGCACCAACATTAAGGACCACAAATAAAAGTTTAAAATGTCTCACTTGGTCATAATGGACAATATTGTCTTAAAATTGTGAATGAACAGAACTTTTACTCTGACCATTTTAGAAATCCTAAAACTAAGTAAATAGTAATGTTTTTAACTTTATACAATATTGGAACATGTACTAAAAATAATTAGGAAAATATAAAACTGTACGCAGAATTTCGTTTTCTAGTATCAATTCAAATCTAAAAGAATTTAAAACCAGAAAATTGCCATATAGTAAGGTTGCAGCCTGGTTTCTTTTCCATCATCAAAATGGTGACTTAAGCAATGTGTCTTTATCATTGGATGCATCGATGTTAAAACATATCTAAGAATATGAAGCACTACTGAAGAAACTCTGAAGGATCTATGAAATGATGTTGGAATAAAATTAATGACTAATTACAGCAGGAATTGATCTTCACTAGGGCCATAAATACTTTCCAGAAGAAAAGGCTACATTGAAAAATAAACAGTGAAAAGGAAGCAGGTAGGCAGACCTTGAAGTAAACATTATCCAATGAACAACATCTAATGAGGCATGATTGCAATCTTCTTTTACATAAGTTAGAGTTACTGACCTATGTTCTTCCCTAATGCCAAATAACAAAGTCATGAAAATGCAGTAATCATTTTCAGGACATTGGAATTCAATGAATGTATTGCTAGAATGTAAAGATAGATGTCTGATCTAAGGCGTGAAGAAAATATCCCCAATCTCTGGCCCTCTGCTGTGAGAAGTGTACAAGACAAAGCACAAGGAGAATGGACAGAAGTACAGTAGTGCGTACCAGTAGTTCCCAAGATGCATTGATAGATGTAACAGGGGAGAATATCAACAAGATCACCATAGGACTTAGCATGGAGAGTAGAGAGAAGAACAGTGAAAATGCAAGGAGAATTGCAAAAGATTCCCTTGCATATTTGGCAGAAGAGTGCATGGCATTGAGGGCTAAACTACGTGGAGGTATTATAGAAAACTACCTGTGCTCATACGGTGCCACGAGAAGTGAAGAACTTATGATTTACAAGACATTGAATAATCATAAATGTCTTGCTTCAGTAGTGCAGAGTTAAACCTTGATAAATTCTGTTTTGAAACACCTAACAAAGTATAAAACCAAGACAAGAAGATTCAAACTATATATACGTGATTTGACTGTTTGCAACAATAGAGTTCAAAAAAATCGAATCACATAATGTGGATGTAAAAGGATAACATTACTAAGGTAATCTTTATACAATACACATTTTATGTGAATAGTCCTGATTATAAATGATTTGTTTTCCTTACAGATTTTGGATGCACAATACCAACAAAAAACAAAAACAAAACAAAATAAAAAACACGTGGCAGCTAGATGCTTGTGCCTCATCCCTATTCCTATATAGTCACGAGCCTGAGATTGGAAGATCATGGTTCACAGATGGCTGGGGTAGCAATCCATGAGACATTTATGTTCAATTATTCAAAGACAGAGTGAAACCTTGGTTCAAATAGTACAGACTGAGTCATTCATGAGTGAAAAAACCAAGCAAGAGTTTGAGGCTCTGAGTCAAGTTTCATTACTGTGTGTGTGTGCACGCATGTGCGTGTGCGTGCGCGTGCGCGCACGCACACACACACACACACAGAAATGGAATGAGAGAAGAAGAGGGAGAGATAAAAGGGAATATTAAGACGTTAAGGACTATAATAAGCATATATTAATAAAAATGAGGGAAACCATGGAACCTTTGTTTCTTTGAGTCTGGCTTCCTTCACGTAATATGATTGTTTTCCAAGTCTTTCCATTTTCTTATGAAAGGGGCTTTGTGATTCTTTCTGATAGAAGCATAAAATTCCATTGTGTATATATACCACATTGTCTTGATCCATTCATCTATTGAGGGGCATCTTGATTGGTTCCAACAATGCTGCCAGAAACAAAGTTGTAGATTTAGTATGTTTAACTTGAGATCATTTTGACAAATGCCCAAGAGTGGGATTGCTGGTTCCAGAGCTATGTACATTTGACCTTACAAAATAATGTTAATTGAAATGAACTCCAAGACATAGAAAAAAGTTTTTTTTTTTTCAGATGTCAACCTTGATGTCGGTAGAGTGTCTAGATCGTATTTTATTTGATTTGTCTTTTGTCATTGTTTATCCCTTGCAATCTCTGTCTTGATTCTGGTACCTTCCACCTTGTATATAGATTTATCTGATTTGTATAAGTAAAGGGAAAAATATAGTGATGAAAGAAGTACAAAGAGTGACGCATTGCAACAATGATATTCACAAGACACTATATCAGAAATGAAATTTACAACTTTGGGGTGGGGAGGAGGTGTACGGGGTGGGAAGGGATAGAAGAACAACACGGTGTGGGTAACAATATTCAATAAGGAATGTACCTTACTCATGTAAGTGTAACCCCTCTGTATAGTATTTTTGAAATAAATTTAAAAATTGAACCTATCCTAGAAAATATATAGTTTTCAAAATAATACATCTGTCACAGTACTTGTGAGGAGTTCTAGAGTCAAGCTGTTAGACTTGGAAAAGGATAGATTGGGAAGCCATCTCAAACAGCAATCAAAAGTCTGAGAGCTGTGCTCTGGAAAGGTCGGTCAAGGGAAGACAGGGGTATGAGTCATTACCTCAAGAGTATTTAAGTTAGAGCTGTTGGACACTAAAAGATTGAGACTTTGGAAACAAGATGGATGTCTGTGCTATGGTTGTAATGACTATTGCTCCTTTGCTCCCTAAAAATAAAGGCATTCAATTATCACCATGTATCCAAACAATACCTCATGTTAATAGTTGTAACCACAAGCTAGATTGATGTCTTAGTTTGTCAACATACCTGTAGCCACTAACCCCCCCCCCCCCACTGTAGTAGAATGAATATAAAACATGTTTAGGAGGATATGGGGATCCAGAAGCTGGCAATGAGAATTTGGATCCTCTGATGTCATCTTTCCTATCACTTCCTGTGAATTCTCAGTTCTTTGGCCAGGTATCCTATCATCTTTGCTGTCCCATGGTTGTGGTAAGTGACAGTACTGATATTCTGAACACCTCAAAACAAACCATGAGAAAACACTTCCTCAAAGAACATTGACATATGTATAAGAGCACCTGGAAAGATACCAAACATCAGCAGTCACCCAGTGATCCTCTAGCAAGAATGTACAATTCAGGAGTATCTTTTCTTCTGATAATATGAGATGGATAATTGTCCCTTTTGTATATATGGTAATTGATATTGCATACATTTTTAGAAACACATATACATTGTGAAATAATGTGATTTATTTCACTGGTCACAGACCATGTCACTGGATTGATAACCCTAATGCCTTATCTCAGTTGCCTGATTCAGATTTAGATGAGTGTGAATTGCCTAATTATGAATATTTCTCCATGAAACTCAACAACACAGAATGAAGTGTCAGTGTCAGGCCATTCTATACTTGCAAGGATTTTTTCACGTATTAGAATAATATACACTAACACTGCTCAGCACTCGTGGCACATTGATGTGTTATATGTTCTTCAGATCAGAAATAGGCTATAGCTTAATGTAGAATGATGGGCTATACATTTTCAACGAAAAAGTGATGATTACCTCCTGCAATTATTATCAGTGAAGAATCCTTCCTATACATTTTACTGACTTAGATTCTGCTCTGTGCCTTACCATTATCAGGCAGGGTCACACTATATCGAGCTACAATACTGCAGCAACCTTAGCTGCCTTTGAATTTTAAATCCAATATTGATACCAAGGTCAACTCTGCAACTCTAATCACATAGACAGTGGACAACTGAACTTTTCAAGCCTGGTTAAAAATTCAGCTATTACTGCTCATTGTCAGTGTTAAAGATCTCACTCCTTTAGACTTATTGTCTATCTTCTAGTATTTCCAACACTGCCTTAGATGTTGGTTTTTGAAGTAGATCTTTTAGTTTGCATTTGATTTATGGAGGTGCTAGTGATGTCAGTTGAATTGAATATATAATAATGTAAGTAATTTGATGTTTTGACATATGAATTTAATTTTGGCAATTGAGGAAGTGAATACACATCACTCACAAAAGTTGCTTTATGTGTATTGGTATTGCTATATTGTGAACTTCCTAAAAGCCAGCAATGGGATCACATGTCCCAAATCCGATCACTTCTGTCACTGAGACAAGGCTAGAAAGGTCCAGACCAATTGTCTCTTCATAGAGAGAAGCTATCTACAAAGAAGCAGGAGAGAATAGCAAATAAAGCAAACGAGTCTCCCAACAGTTTATTTTATTTTATTTTATTTTATTTGAGAACATACTGTACAGAGGGGTTACAATTACATGGGCAGGATAATGCATAAGTTTCTTACCAAGCATTGCAGCCTCCTCCTTTGTTTACCCTTCACCTCCCTTCCCAGCCTCCCCTCGCCCCCCCACCCAATCCTTCCCCCCCCCACACCGACATTGTAAAGCTCGTTTTTGACATGACATTTTGTACTTCTCATTGTTGCAACAGGTCCACCCGAATCCTTAAACGACTTGTTTGTCACCATCTCCTCCACAAGTTATACTTACATCAAATATAGTGAAAGCGGGGGTTACACTGTGGGGGAGGGACATACAAATCAACAAAGAAATAATCTTATAAATGCGTTAGAAACAAATGCATAAAAGAAAAAAAACATTAAAATACGTATTCAAGGGTTCGTTTTCCTAACATCACATTATCTGAACTTTTCCGCTTGACTCATACATATACGAGATATTGCAAATAAGGGAAACCATGGGACCTATGTTTCTTTGCGCCTGGCTTACTTCACTTAACATGATTTTTTCCAAGCCTTTCCATTTCCTAACAAATGGGGAAATGTCATTCTTTCTGATGGAGGCATAGAATTCCATTGTGTATATATACCACATTTTCTTGATCCATTCATCTACTGAGGGGCATCTGGGTTGGTTCCATATCTTAGCTATGGTAAATAATGCTGCAATAAACATAGTTGTGCTGGTAGATTTAGTGTGGTCTTGTTTGTAAACATTTGGGTAAATGCCCAAAAGTGGGATTGCTGGGTCATAGGGGAGTTCTATGTGAAGTCTTTTGAGGAACCTCCATACTGCTTTCCAAAGTGGTTGAACAAGTTTACATTCCCACCAACAATGAAGTAAGGTTCCTTTCTGTCCACATGCTCTCCAGCATCTGTTGTTGTTAGAGTTCTTGATTTTTGTCGTTCTAACTGGAGTGAGGTGGTATCTCAATGTTGTTTTGATTTGCATTTCTTTTATGGTTAGGGAGGTTGAACATTTCTTCATGTGTCTATTGGCCATCCTTCTTTCTTCTTCAGAGAAGTTTCTCTTTAAGTCTTTCGCCCACTTATTTATTGGGCAGTTGTTTCTTTGAGGATTTGTTGTTGGGGGGTTTAATTTTTTTAGTTCCAAGTATATTTTTGATATGAGACCGTTTTCCGTTGTATGGCTAGTAAAGATCTTCTCCCAATCCGTGGGCTTTCTATTGATCTTGCTAGCCATGTCCTTTGCCATGCAGAAGCTCTGCAACTTCATGCAATCCCATTTGTCCAACCTTTCTTTGATTTGTTGTGTTTCTGGGTCTCTATTCAGAAAATTTTGGCCTGAGCCAAGGAGACCTAGGGTTTCTAATATTCCATCCTGTAATGTTTTCAGAGTGTCTGCTTTGAGTTCAAGGTCTTTGATCTATTTGGAGTTGATTCTGGTGCAGGGTGATATATAAGGATCTAGCTTAAGTTTTCTACATGTAGTTAACCAATTTTGCCAGCACCATTTACTGAAGAGGCTGTCTTTCTTCCATTCTATTGTTTTAGCTCCCTTATCGAAGATTAGATGGCTATAGATCTGTAGGTTCATTTCTGGGATTTCAATTCTATTCCATTGGTCCTGAGGTCTGTTCTTATGCCAATACCAAGCTGTTTTGATTACTATGGCTTTATAGTAGAGTTTGAAATTTGGTATTGATATTCCTCCAGCAGTGTTCTTTCCGTTGAGGAGTGTTTTTGCTATTCGGGGTCTTTTATTGTTCCATATGAATTTTTGGATTGCCTCTTCTATTTCCTTGAAGAATGAGGGTGGAATTTTGATAGGTATTGCGTTGAATTTGTAGATAGCCTTGGGAAGTATTGCCATTTTCACGATGTTAATCTTTCCAATCCAGGAGCATGGGAGGTTTTGCCATTTTTTAAGTTCTGTGTTGATTTCCTTTTTCAAGATTTTAAAGTTTTCATCATAGAGGTCCTTCACTTCTTTAGTTAAGTTAATTCCTAGGTATTTTATTTTTTGTGGGCCTATTACAAATGGAGTTGCTTTCCTAATTTCAACCACACTTTTCTCATTGTTGGCATAGAGAAAAGCCATTGATTTTTGGGGGTTAATTTTATAACCTGCTACTTTGCCAAAGTTTTGAATCAGCTTGAGTAATTTGGGAGTGGAGTCTATGGGATTCTTTAAATACAAGATCATGTCATCTGCAAAGAGGGAGAGTTTTATTTCTTCTTTCCCTATTTGGATCCCCTTTATGTCTGCATCTTATCTTATTGCTGTAGCTAGGCATTCTAATACTAGATTGAAGAGAAGTGGAGAGAGTGGGCATCCATGAATTGTTCCTGAGTTAAGAGGAAATGGCTTTAGTTTTTCACCATTGAGTAAAATGCTGGCTGTAGGTTTGTCATATACACCCTTTATGGTATTGAGGAATGTTCCTTGGGTTCCTAATTTTTCCAAAACCTTCATCATAAACGGATGTTGGATCTTGTCGAATGCTTTTTCTGCATCTATCGAGAAAACCTTGTGGTTCTTATCCTTGCTCCTGTTGATGTGATGAATAATATTAATTGATTTGCGTATATGGAACCAGGTTTGCATCCCAGAAATGAATCCTGTCTGATCGTGGTGATGATTTTTTTGATGAATTGTTTATGTCGATTGGCCAAAATTTTGTTGAGAAGTTTTCAATCAATGTTCATCAAAGAAATGGGTCTATAATTCTCTTTCTTTGATGAGTCTCTGCCTGGTTTTGGGATGAGGGTTATGATGGCTTTATAGAATGTGCTCGGTAGTGAGCTTTCTCTTTCACTTTCATTGAAGCGTTGGAGGAGAATTGGTGTGAACTCTGCTTTGAAGGCCTTGTAAAATTCCGCTGTAAAACCATCTGGTCCTGGACTTTTCTTAGCTGGGAGTTCTCTTATTGCTGTTTCTATTTCAATGCTTGATATGGGCCTGTTAAGATAGGTTAACTCATCTTGGTTTAGTTTTGGCCTGTCAATATTTGCTAGGAAGAGGTCCATTTCTGTCAAGTTCTCAAACTTATTCGCATAAAGTTTTGAGAAGTATTCCCTTATAATCTTCTGAATCTTGGTTGTTTCCGTGGTGATGTTTCCATTCTCATCTCTGAGTTTATTAATTTGGGTGTGTTCTCTTCTTTTTCTGATAAGATTTGCTAAGGGGCTGTCAATTTTGTTAAGTTTTTCGAAGAACCAACTCTTTGTTTTGTTGATTTTTTCTATAGTTTTTTTGGATTCCAGTTCATTTAATTCTGATTTAATTTTGATTATTTCTTTCCGTCTACTGGATTGGGGTTTATCTTGCTGCTCTTTTTCAAGGAGGTTTAGATGTGTCATTAAATTGTTAGTTTCAGATCTCTCCAGTTTGTTGATTTAGGAGTTCAGAGCTATAAACTTGCCTCTGAGTACTGCCTTTGCTCTGTCGCAGAGGAGCTGGTAATTTGTGTGCTCATTTTTGTTGAATAGCATGAACATTTGAATTTCCTTTCTAATCTCTTCCATGACCCACTCATGATTCAGCAGTGTGTTGTTGAGCCGCCATGTGATACCGGACTTTCTTTGGTGGGTTTTGGTGTTGAGTTCTAATTTTATTCCCTTGTGGTCAGAGAGAATGCAAGGTATAACTTCAATGTTTCTGAATTTAGACAAGTTTGCTTTGTGGCCTAAAATGTGGTCTACTTTAGAAAACGTTCCATGTGCTGCTGAGAAAAACATGTATTCTGATGATTCTGGGTGAAATGTTCGGTAGATGTCTGTTAAGTCTACTTGATCTATGCAGCTGTTTAGATCTGCGGTTTCTCTGTTGAGTGTTTGCCGAGTTGTTCTATCTAGTGGGGAGAGTGGTGTGTTAAAATCCCCAACAATTAATGTCTTTGGATCTATATGGGATTTGAAGGAAAGTAGTGTTTTTTTGATAAATTTGGGTGCTTCATTGTTTGGCGAATAGATATTTAGAATTGTAATATCCTCCTGAAGGAGAGATCCTTTAATTAGCATATAGCGACCTTCTTTATCTCTTCTCACAAATTTTCATTTGAAGTCTATTTTATCTGATATTAGGATTGCAACTCCCGCCTGTTTTTGGGGGCCGTTTGCTTAGTAGATTTTGTTCCAGCCGTTAAAATTGAAAATGTGTTTGTTTTTACAGGCAAGATGTGACTCCTGCAGGCAGCAGATAGAAGGGTCTTATTTTTTAATCCAACTAGACAGTCTATGTCACTTAATTGGAGAGTTCAGTCCGTTAAAGTTAAGAGATAGGACTGAGAGTTATTTGGGAGTTGTTGCCATGTTATCCACCTTCTTGGGGGCTGCTAAACCTGGGTTCTTCCTATGGTTCTTGGATTCTCAGTTTGGGTGCAGTTTCTTGGCCTTTATTGCGGTCTTATTGGTTTTCTATGTGTAGGACATCTTTAAGAATCTTTTGTAGGGCTGGTTTGGTGGAGATGTATTGTTTCAATTTTTCTTTGCTATGGAAGGTTTTTATTTGGCCTTCAGTTATGAAAGAGAGTTTAGCTGAGTACAGTATTCTTGGTTGATAGTTGTTTGTTCTTAGGGCATGGCATACATCATTCCAGGCTCTTCTTGCTTTGATTGTCTCTGCTGAGAAACCTGAGGTGATTCTAATTGGTTTCCCTTTATAGGTGATTAACCTTTTCTCCTTGACAGCTTTAAGGATCTTTTCCTTGGTCTGAGTTGATCCTGTGTGGATTATAATGTGACAGTGGGTTGTCCTATTCTGGTCTGGTCTATTTGGGGTTTTAAAGGCTTCTTGTATCTGAATAGGCCTATCTTTTTGCATGTTTGGGAAGATCTCTGCTAGGATCCTGTTAAACAAATTTCCTATACCATTAACTTCTGTTTCTAGGTGCTCCTCTACACCCATTATCCTTGGATTAGGCCTTTTGATGGTGTCTTCCAAGTGTTGGATAGATTTATCATATTTCTTGGACTTGTCTTGGATGGCTGTATGTTCTTTCTCTATAATAGCTAGGCTGTCTTCAATCCCTGAGATTCGATGTTCTGCATGGTCTAACCTGCTGTCCAGACTCTCTACTTTGTTTTTTATCTCTTTTCCTTCTAATTGGTCAGCTTTGATGATTTCAAGTTCTTTGTTGAAGATCTGTTTTAGGTCTTGTATGAATTTCTTTACTTCCTTAATTTGGTGTTCAGTGTTTGTTCTCAAATCACTTAGTTGATTGGTTATGGTTTCTTTGGACTCCCATTCCTTCTGTTGGGTTCCATTCAGCATTCCCTTTGTGGTCTCCCTGACTTCCTTCAGCTCTTTGTTAATGGATTCCATGAATGCCTTTAATGATCTTTTTGTGTTCTCTACCTGCTCTCTCAATTCCTGTATTACTCTTTGATTAGCTTCCTCCGGTTTGTGGGATTCCTGCAGTTCTCTTTCCTCCCGTTCGTGGGATTCCTGCAGTTCTCTTTGAGTGTTCTCAGCCTGCTCACGCCATTCCTCCCTTTCTCTTTGATTATTCTCAAGTTGTTCACGCAAATCCTGTATCAGTTTTTGAGTAGCTTCCTCACGCTTATGATAGTCCTGTATAAACTTCTGGGATGCCTCCTCTCTCTCCCTATCATGCTCATACAGAGTCCTTTGTAAGTTGTCAAACTTCTCATTTATCATGTTTGCCAGCAGTGTTTGTAGAGCTATTTGGGAACTCTCCTCTGGATTATTCATTATCTGTTCTGACCCCTGATTATCAAGATTGCTAATTGAGATACCTGAGTTTGCCATTTTTCTTGTGTTTTTCCGCCCATTTGAGATGAAGATAGCACCAGTCTTGTGCTAGAACACTATCTTAAGGCAATCATCAACCAAAGTTTGCATTTGTACAGTCCATAGTCTACAGATACAATCTAGTTCAACAGATACATCTATTCAACATCAAACAACTATATGTTAATGGACTTCGAACCACAGAGAAGAATTTGGAAAACCAGAAATATTAGGGTTAGGGAAAGATGTGGGTAAAAAATAGGAATAGATTGGTGTGGGAAGGCACAGGGAGAGTTAACTATGTCCTAATCACAATGCAGGAAATAGGTTAGGTAGGATGCAAGTAGAGAGAGAGAGGAAAAGAAGAAAGGGAAAGGGGAATGAAAAGAGACCAGAAAAAAAATAGAAACGTAAATATTAATGTTATTATAGAGATTAAAAGGCCATCTATGTAGAGAGGAATGTGAATATATTGAGAGAAGGGGAGGGACATAGAGGAGTTGTGAAAAACTTAAAAAAATGCTTAAAATATTATATAGGTATAAAGAGGTAGTACTGCTATTAAGGAATTTAAGTCTCAGAGATTTTGAATTCAGTAATAAATTTGTGGATTAAGTGTGTAAACAAAGGGGGATAGGGTCTACTAGTTAAGTACGGGTTTATCTGAGGATGTGCAGGACAAGAGTTAAGTCACATAAAGAAGAACAAAAAGAGGAAAAGGTGGAAAGGATAGGAAAGGGAGAAGAAAAGGTCAGAAGTTCAGTAGAGCTAGACAAAAAACAAAACGATAATGAAGAAAGAAAGAAATAGTAAGAAGTTAAGAAAAGAAAGGAAAACGCACATTCACGTATTCCTAAAGTAAAAATTATAAGAGGAGAAAAAAAAACTACTGGAAACAATTAATTTTTCAAAAGAGGCAAAAATTAAAGATTAATAAAAGTTTTAGAAAAGCAACAATTTTTTTTTATATATACAAGGTACCAAAAAAAAAAAGAAGAAGAAAAAGAAAAGAAGAAGAAGAAGAAAAAAAAGTTCTTTGATTTTTTTGGGAGGGGTGGGAAGAATCCTGTATCTCCCTTTTGTCTGTAACCAGCCTCTTGTTGGAATCTCTGGTCAGCTTGAGGACCTGTGGCTTGATTGGTTTCTCAAGTCAGTTTGTACGAACAGGCAGAAAAATGCTCTGCTTTACCCAAGATTTTGAGTTCCCCTCCCAGGTTAGTTTACTGGGAGGGTGATCTGCTTTGAGAATCACAAAAGAGGGGGATGCAGTGATGAGGCTAGGTTCTGGGTAGAGTTGCGGGCTTTCAACAAACAGGAGCTTTTCCCTGGGGCTATTTTGTGAAAAAACACACAGAGCCCAGCCTGGAGCCATTTTCAGAGTTTCTGTTTTTCAATTGCTTGTTGAGGCTGCTAGAGAGAGGGGCAGCCTCTGGCTCTCGTTACCCAGTGAGGAGAGCCACTCCAATGGCTGGCGCCTGCGCTGGGTGACTTTTCCCTGGATGGAACTGAGTCTGTGATGTCACTTCACCGTTAAGTTCTTGTGACCTTCTAAATGACTCATTTTATTCCAAGGCCTGAGCTGGAGCTAGCAGCTCCTCCGAGCTTTGTCGGTATCCAAGATGGAGATCACCAGTGCTGGGGGGAGAGGGGTGGCCTTCCCTCCTCTGCTCCCTGAGAAGGAGTGAGGACGTCGGGCTTCTACTCATGCCGAGTCTTGGATCCTGGGTCATCTCTGGTCTGCAAACTGCAAGATGAACATGTCCGCTCCTTGTCGGTTCTTGCTGGTGTTGAGTAGAATTCGCTCGTCCGCTGCTTCTGGCTCCTTCATCCCGGACTCTCTGTGTCTCAGGTATGACCGCGGCGGTGGTCACCGCCATGACCCTGCCGCCGCCGCGGTGGCTGCTGGCAAGCGCTCAGATGTGTCTCCTTGCCTTGGCTTCCCCACTCTTGACTAACTCTCTGTCCTGTGATGGCAAACTTGGTGTGATTCTCTGGCTTAGGATTGTTCACTGGAACTCTAAAACTGCTTTCTATGCGAGAGCTTGTTCAGATTCCAGCTTCTGCTCCGCCATCTTCCCGGACATCCCCCTACAGTTTTGTTACATATTCTTTACACTTTGCCATTAACACCAATATAATAGTATTCTTTATAACCTCTTTCCTGATCTTTTCCTGTTCTGAATAGTTTTATTTATGGATCTCCAAGAAGTCCTATAAGAATAACATAAGAAGAGTTCCGGGAAGATGGCAGAGGAGAAGATGGAGGCAAAACAAGCTCTCGCATAGAAAGCAGTTTTAGAGTTCCAGTGAACAGTCCTAAGCCAGAGAATCACACCAAGTGTGCCATCACAGGACAGAGAGTTTAGCCAGAGAGGGAAAATCCAGGCAAGGAGACAGCTCTGAGATGTTGCCAGCAGCCACTGCTGCAGCAGTGTCTACCACAGTCACCATACCTGCAAAACAGAGAGTCCAGGACAAGGAGCCAGACATGGTGGGGGAGCAGATTCTACTCAACACCAGCAAGAACCCACAAGGAGCGGACATCTTCATCATGCAGTTCACAGACCAGAGACAAACCAAGACTCAACGAGAGTAGAAGTCTGCCGTCTTCACTCCTTCTCAGGGAGCAGATGTGGGAAAGCCACCCCGCCCCCCACCCTCCATTTCCAGAGATCTCCACCTTGGATACCTACAAAGCTCGGCGGAACTGCTAGCTCCAACTCAAGCCTTGGAAGAAATTTAGAGTCATTTAGCAGGTCACAAGAACCTTAAGAGACCTACCAGACTCAGCTCCACCCAGGGAAAAGTCACTCAGCTCAGGCGTCAGCCTCAGAAGTAGCTTTCCTCACTGGGTAATCAGAGCCAGAGGCTGCCCCTCCCTTTTGCAGCCCTGACTATCAATTGAAATTCAGTAAACATAAACCCTGAGAATGGCTCCAGGCTGGGTTCTGTGAGTTTCTTACAAAGTAGCCCCCGGGAAAAGCTACTGTTTGCTGAAAGGCTTCAACTCTACCCAGAACTTAGCCTCATCACAGCATCTCCAGACTTGAGGAAAAAGCCATCTCCCTCTTTTGTGATACTCACAGCAGATCTCCCTCACATTGAACTAACCTGGGAGGAGGATCGCAAAATCCTGGGTAAAGCAGACCATTTTTCTGCCTGTTCAAACAAACTGACTTAAGAAACCAACCAAGCCACCAGAAAACCAAACACCACCAGGAGACCAGAGGGTCCAACAAGAGTCTGGTTAGTGACACAAGTGCAAAACAGGATTTTTCCCACCCCTCCCAAAAAAATCAAAGAACATTTTTATTTTTTTTTGTACCATTTATAAATTTTTTTTTCTTTTCTAAAACTTTTTTTAATTTTTAATTTTTACCTTTTTTGAAATGTTGTCTAGTTACATTTTTTTCCTCTTATTTATTACACACTTACAGTTATACTTCATTCCTGATCAGTGTCTGTCTTTTTCTTTTGGAATTTGATCAATTTTTACGTTCTATATATCTGATTTTTTTCCCGTTCTAAAGACTCACTTTAGTAAAAAGATTTGTTTTTCATTACAGTGGCACACAATTAACTAAAAACAACAGATTGTACATGTATACCACTGGATTTTTTGTTTGTTTTTAAAGCCAGGAAATTATTACAATAAAGATGCTGAACTTATTTCACTAGATAAACTGAAAAGATAGTATCTCATATTAGCCTAAACTAATCTCAGAATTAACAGTCACAGCCTGGGCTATAACAGTCTAGGCTAAATAAAACCACTAACAGCACAAACTGCATTTAAAGAGAGCAAAGGTCTTCATAAAAGTTAGAAGAGTGGCACTATCTTCATGGAGCAAATACGGAAATTCACAAGGAGACCTTAGGAATTTGAATATCAAGAAGATCAAAGGATAAAAATATATAGAAAGACAATTTTAGAACTCAGAATTCGGAAGGGGGAACAACCACTAGATACCAAAACTCAATGCTGAAGGGAATAAATGTTTTATCCCAAACCTTAGCTCTATCTAACTCTCTTACACCAACACACACACACACACACACACACACACACACACACACACACACACACACACACAAACTTAGTGAGAGGTTTTAGCCAAAGTACAGGCATTCTGGACTTAGACTCCATTTTGAAGGCCTTTACCCAAAGTATCCATTGTGAAGGCCTTTACTGAAAGTACCCATTGTAAAGACTTTTTACCGAAAGTCTTACCTGGAAAAACCGTGAAATGTCCCAATAACATTTTGCCCATAACTCCCCTAGCAATAGCCTTCAGCAGATGACAGGAAGGTACCTAAAGCTACAGATGTTTCTTAAGATAGCATAGTTAACATAGTTTGCTGCTTACTGCTTAGCCTGTACATGCTAGCCAATAAGATTGCTACAATATTCACTCACTAAATGTCAACCAATAATGTAACTGCCAAGCTAGGAACCCCCTTACCTCAACCCTATACCCTATAAAAACCCTGTTAACTGAAGGGTTGGGGCTCTCATCTCTGAACTGCTGCAATGGTGACAGTTGTGAGTCTAGACTTAAGCTTGCAATAAATCACTCTGGTGTACTCACATGGGAATTTGCTCATTCGTGGTCTTTGGGGATCCCTATCTCAGCACAAAACTAGTGTACACAGAGAACCCTAAGGACAGCTGTATCTGGGACAATGAAGCGTTTTCCTCTTCCTTTTAAATAATGAAATGTGAATGTGCGGTTGGCTCCACAGGCGCCCCACACCTGAACAGATGTCAAAGGATGCCTTTGACTGCAGGACAGCTTGTGTACCCCTGGCATTCTGTGTAAGAATGCAGTTCATGGTCCCCTAAGCAGGGGTGGCCAAGCTGAAATGGGGGTATGCTTTGCCTGGAGGATGGCACCCTGTGAGCCGTGCATGCATGGTGAACCAGAGGTGGGAAGCCCGTGAGCATCTCCAAGATGACCTCTCAGAGGCCTGGAGAAGTTAATTCCTATAGTTGGACATGGCATGAGGCAGGAGGACAGCAGAAATCCATAAGATGGGAGAGGCACAGGAACAAATGTGCCTCTCCATGGAGACTCTTTGGCCATGCTAAGGAATTTCCCAGCCCACACGTAGCAGCCACCATGCAGATCCCCAGTGGCCACTTGTCTTTAGGGCAGTCCCTGGTCCTGATCCAGAGCCAGAACTTTCCCAGTGGCTCTGGGCCTGGGAGGGGGTGGATCAGTAACCAGCAGCCATTCTTCCTCTGCCCTGCTGCACATAGCCTCCCAGCAGCTGCCCGGTCTGCAGCACGCATGCCAGGCCAGCTCCATTGGGCAGGCTGAGGCAGTGCCATCGATTCCTGGTGCATACTTAAAGGCGATAGTGAGGCCTAGCCCACAGCAGAGCCGGCCCTCACTCACTTCAAGGGTATCCAGAGACTCATGACCACCACTAGCCCAGCACTGCTGCCCTCCCCACCCTCTAGAGTTTACCTACAAGTCCCTGCCTTTTTTCTTGAAATTCTTCATCCACTGGTTGTCTCATTTCTCATTGCCTTTTTGGATGGGATTTGAGACTCCTTCCTTTCCTCACCATGCTCGAGGTGACACACTCCCCACCTCACAGACACTCCCCAGAACCCAGCTACCTTTGGGTCTGCTGCTTCCTGATCCATTTTACTACTGCCTCCTTCCTCCCTTCACTAGCCTCTGTTAGGGCCTCCCGTACTGTCCCTACTACCCCCAGCCCCAACCCCAGCTCGGCTTCCCCCTTGCCCTCCCCTCCTCTCAACACAGCTCCCAGTGCCAACCCACCATTACCACTGTTCTGGGGAAGACAACTGTGATCCTGGCCCAGCAGAATCAAAGGTGCCACAGTATGCAGCCAGCTGAGAACTGGAGGCAGCATAGGTATCTGATCAGTGTCTTTCACTTCAGTTACACAAGTATTAATTGTATTAATTTAGTATTTAATTTTGGATTTTATAACTTCTTATTAAGCTTTTGCAGAATAGCTGGTAGAAATATAGTCCCAAATTCGGATTTTCTCTTGTTTAATTCTTTCGAGATTCAGAGATGTTCATTTCAATAGTAGAGTGCTATTCAGAAAATAATTGCTTATACATCTGTTATCAATTATTTACAAGACTTGAAACTTTTAAAGTTTCAGATATTACAGGAAGACCTTTGATTCATGTTGAATGGAAGTGAGTAGGCTAAGCTGATGCATACATTCTTGTGTGTGTGTGTGTGTCTGTAGAGGGGTGTATGTGTATCATTGAAATCAAGGGTAAGGATGTTGAGCCCTGGTCTGAACTTGTTTCCTTTTTCCGAGATATACATTATGGTGTTTCTTTGTTGGTGGTATGTTCTGATCTGCTTGCCTTTGCCTGATGTGCACATTCCAGCTCAATTTTTTAAATAAAGCTTCTTATTTATTATTGAGCACAGATATTGCTTTGTCTTCAGTCTGCCATCTAGGATCTTCTTTTCTTCTTCAAAAATTAACATTCAATATAAATTTTACCTCCTGACTGATTTTTCCTTTAATTTACATTTTGAAATAAGTATTATAAGACCTTTGATCTCTGTATTCATGAAGAAAAATCATTTTGAATTCTCTGTTTAATGTAATAACACCTGGAAAGATTTGTTAGCACCACGATCTTAAAATTACTTTTGTAGTTTTAGTTAAAATATCTCCTCCATGTTTATAGCATGGGGAGACAAACAATTCCTAGTAACAATGATAACACTTGTATTCATTAAAATATCAGATAATTCATAATTTTGAATATGTCTAGTGGCAAATGAATACATTCGTTCAATATGTTTGCTTGATAGACCCATGCACAGAAATACCAGTCCTAGGGGCTGAGAAGGTGGATCAGTGGTAGACAGTTTGTCTTGAATGCACGAGACCCTAGGATTGTTTCCACAGCACCCCCTAGGCAGAAAAAGCTAGATGCGGTGCAATGCTCAAGTAGTAGAGCATTTGTCTTGAGCTGAAGAGCTGAAGGACAGCGACCAGGCCAAGAGATCACCATCACCAACAAATTGAATAAATAAATGAAACTCATACTCAAGTATATTAATTTCAAAAGTTGATTACCATTTTAATTAGGGGCAGGGTACCAAGATACAGCAGACCTCTGAAACAAAGCTTTAGGAAGGATTTCAACACTTGACAAATACTAAAAACAGAAAGTAAAACATTAGCTCTGCCAACAACATATAGAATTGCCACTCATAGAGAAACTGGTACTAAGAATGAAATACTTTTTATAACATTTCTTAAGAGATTATGGCTTTATATCATATAAATTGACCTTCAAAAACTCCATTGGTGGGCCTGAGTCTTAAGGGCACCTAGAAAAATTGGAGGAGAGAATCACCAACCCGGATTTTTAACATTGTTATTGTTATGGTAGTGTATATACGAATAACCATATTGTAAATCAGGCAATGAGTTCATTTCTTGTTTGGCAATCCCATCCCTCCTGTCTCTGTCTACAGTGGTATAGTTCATTGTGAACACAATATCTATAGAGTACAAGTGCTTCATTTGTTTCCCTGTTCCCCTTGAATATCTCTGTCTCCCTCAATGCCAATAAATAGATAAACAAGAACAGAAAAATCCCTCTTGTTTCCAATTCCTGGAATGCACTTCAATATAAATATCAGTAGTTTTATGAGAGTGTCAGGCTCTGTACACACATCCCAAACACGTATACTTCCTGCACCCGTCATACTGCCCAACCGATTCTAAGGTCCACAAAGTAATACTTTTCACTTTCCACACAGGAAAAAGCTGAGATTCAGAAAGTTTAAGTAAATTACTGGAAACATTGAGCATAGTGGCTCAATCTTATACCTTTCCTACTCCAGAGAGTAGGATCTAAAGATCATAGTTTGAAACCAACCCAGGTTGACATATCCATTACATGTTTATCCACAGTTAAGCAGAAGAAAGCGAGAATTGTGTGTTTCAAGTGGTAGAGCTAGAACGCCAACACACTTGAATGGGAAACCTAAAGAATAGTGTCAATATGATGATTTTTAAGAATCAATGCTGTCCTATACATAATCTCAGACACCACACACACACACACACACATGCACACACACACACACACACACACACACACACACACACACACACCAATCACACCCCTTAAAACAGATGTTAGTACAGAAATCCAAATACTTTTTTTTAATTTTATGTTTTATTTTTTAGCTTTAGTGAGGTTTGATTTGATAGTTTCTATTGATGAGCCACAACTTAGAACTTTGTTATAATTATACCCATGTCTGTATTCAGAGAAACATTCTCCTAGTTTAGTCTTCCTACTTTTCCAGCAATGATAAGTTTTCTCTTCTTGGTACACTTTCTTCTTTTGGATCTCAATCTCTTAGACTATTCTGTCTTGCATGGTATGTAAGTTCATTGATTCAGTAGATCGCAGCCATCCTAATAACCTGGACAGAACCTGCCTTGGGAAAAGTGTTCTAAGCTCACCAATCAGTGGAGGTTGATGGTACTCACCCATAAATACTTTGCCTACAGAATTGGGAACTTGTTAGGTCCAGGAATTCAGGAAAGAACTTACTGTGTGCTATTTAACATCTTTTTTGATTTAATGGCAGTTTACACCTATTGTCTACTTTAAGCATTGTGTGTAGGGAAAGAGAGACAGAAGCACTGTACTAACTGTTGCTCTCAAAACATAGAAGGAGGGAAAGAAGTTCTGAAGGAAGCTTAGAGCCTAGAAACTTATTTCTTAGAAACTCAAACTGCCTTTTATCTTACATTCAAAATAGAAAGCCAGAGACTGCAGTTACTTTTAAGCTCCATTTATATTCCTGAGCATGGGGCTCCCTTACCCTTTGCTCTTCTGACCATGTATATCAGGGGCAGGTGGGAAGATGTAACAGGAACACCTAGAGTTTGGGCCTGGGATTAAAAACTCTTTTGTGATCATAAACATTCCACAACTTCCGGAATTGGATCTGAGGGGCAGAGAAAGTAAGGTTAGGCATTCAGAAACTTATAATTACTTCCAAGTTTGCTATCTAAACTCATCCCTTCCCACCCCTCAGAATCCTATTTCCCAACTGTGTAGACACCCTTACACTCTGTTCTCCTGGAACATTTGAGTGTGGGGCATCTTCTGCTTCTTATGCGTACTGCTTTATAAATGGAGATTTTCTCCTAGGCTCAAAATGATTTCATTGATTGGGGCGTTGTACAATATGCTAAACAGAGGGTTACCTGGAAGGAAGGTCCTAGAAGGCAAAACGTCTACTAGGACAATGGAAACCCATGGTTTGGCATCCTTAATGTTTTACCTTGTGCACTGAACTAACAGGAGAAAATGACACACTAAGAAATTTGCCAATTATGCCAAATAAAGAGATATGGTGATGGTCAGAGAAAGGACATTGATTTCATCGTAGTAATGACAAGACAAAACCTTAGAACACCTTCAGAATACTAATACATACTCACCTATTTTTTATTAACCCATATCATTAAGTCTGAGTTGTATGTAGGAGTCCTCAGGGCTTTCTGAACAGGAAGACCTCAGGGAGAGCTTAATATTGGTCTGCCATTTTGGGCATAAAATAACTAGTTTCATGAAAGCCCTTAGTTATATCCTACAAATATGTGCATTTATCCTACTATACTTGATAAGTATCCCCTTACTAAATTATCTTTGGTTGGGTCACTTGGTGACATAGCAGCTGTCTGGTAGCTCCATTGTAACTTCACTTTATTCTGATGAACCAGAAATGGAGAAGTAGAGACTGACCACAACACATTTGCATCTTTCTCAATGAGCAGTGAATGGCAGGGGAGTATTTAAGATGCTTCCCATGTTCTCAGTTAGCTAGTACCAGCTTGGATTCCAGCTCAAATCTTGATAAACAGATACAGAAGTTACATGTAGCCTATTATGCCAGATTCTCAGCTAGAGAGATAGATGAAAAAGTGGAAGGGCTTGGTGTGAAAGTCACAGGTTGATATTAAGCAGAATTCAAAGGATGTGGAAAGGAAGTAAGCTACCTGGAGGGAAAAGGAGAGGCAGCTGAAGGTGATGAGCACCTAGATAAAGAAGAAAGAGTAAGTTTGAGGCCACCTGGACATGAGAGTAACCCATCTGAGATACAACAATCTGGCTGTCCAGAGCCACAGAGAGAAGTAGGAAGAACATCAGCAAGTGCTCTTGCCCTTCTCTAGGGAGCTCCCAGAATACCAGGGTAAGAATTGGCAGCTTCCCAGAACACTACTGCTGAGCACATCTCAGATCTCTTGCTACCATGATAATTGACATTGGAGAGGAGCAGAATGAGTTGTATGAGGTGATTGCAGCTCACCATATAGACCCTGTTCTGCAGCATTGTGGAGTGGGGTCTCTCAGGATGCTTAGGGCAAAGATCCTATACTGGTGTCAAACAATGCAAGCTACTTGGAGTAGACATTTATAGATGGCATGTGCCTGAACACAACAAGCTGATAATGAGCTGCTAGAAGTAGTTTCCCTAAAGATTTAACAGCTAAAACTGGACAGGCAAACCCAGAACTCGGCACCACATCAGGCCACCATGCCAATTGCTTCTACCATAGTACTGCCTACCCAGTTTGCAAACTCATGTCCTTGTTACCTTGATTGTGCCCCACAATCCCTCACAATTTTTACTCTTTCACTTTGTTTATTCTTCCTTGTCCCTGCTAAACAGTTCTGGATGCCTGTATTAGCTATCCCAACCCGTGCAAAACTGTTGCTGCTAACCAATTTCCTGACACTGTAACTCAGCAATTACAGTAACAGTTACCCTTTACCTGGTATCCTAATCTCTACTACTCTTTTCTTATACACATAATTCCTAACACCATGGGTCCAGCCACCTGAACCCTGACATCCCTCTCTCTGATACCCCATTTCCAAACAAACCAATGAAAGAGTGGGCACAGACAGTCGACTCAGGTACTCCTCTTGCAGCACATTGGGACAAGTTATTCCTCAGGTATTTAACACGAGGGACTAACTGGTGGTGGAAAGAAAACAGGTTACTCAAAGGTGACTAAAATCCAAGGACATGAATTATAACTTATTGCTAGGAAAAGAAGGCCCTTCACTTAAGTTAATGAGAAAAATTTTTACAAAATATTGGGGATGATGCAAAAGGTTTAGCTTAGCTTCTTCTACTAGTGGTCTGAATTATTTTACAACGTAGAAATGTAACTACTTTGCATTTTAAAATTTATATGAATATGCACATTTATGTGATACTTATATTAATTGGTTGAATAGCTGCATAGGATCATGTTAATGATATTCAATAGTTTATGCTATATGATATGCTCATGAGTCTGCCTTTGGCAATATGAATTGAGCTCTCTAACAACAAATGGAATTTCATTGTCAAATACTACAAGGAGATTACGATGCTAGTACCAAAATGAAAGCTGGAACAAGAAAACTGAAATAAAGTTCCAAGTTTGAAGGGAGGGGGTCAGTGGTAAGGATTATGATAAAAGAAAAATTCTTCACTATGGAATCTTGGAAGAATAGAATGTGTTTTATTGAATTACTAGTTTTTAAAACATTCTTAGAAAGCAAAACATTGTTTTTTTCCTTGCTATTTGGAGCCTCTTTTTTTAAATTTTTATTTATTTTTTTATTGTGAAAATACTGTACACAGGGGTTACAATTACATGGGCAAGATAATGAGTACATTTCTTATCAAGCATTGTAGCCTCCTCCTTTGTTTCCCCTTTAATGAATGGTTTAACAAAAAATTGTCAAAACGACTTTGAAAATTCACTGATATGAATGATCAGATTTATATTCAAAGATGCCTGAAGATGCAGACAGGCTGTATTCCTTATTTATTAAATTAATGGAATAAACTTCCTTTTGTTTGGTTGGACACTCCATGACACTTGTTCCAAAACAAGAAAAGATACTAGAGAGAAAAAAAAAAAGAGGAGTAGTTCCTGGAAGATGGCATAGGAGAAGCTGGAGGCTAAGCAAGCTCTCGCATAGAAAGCAGATTTAGTGTTCTGGTGAACAGTCCTAGGCCAGAGAATTACACCAAGTGTGCCATCACAGTACAGAGAGTTTGGCCAAAGAGGGAAAATCCAGGCAAGGAGACAGATCTGAGCATTTGCCAGTAGCAGTTGCTGTCGCGGTGGTGGTGGCAGCGGTAGCCACAGTCACCAAACCTACAACACAGAGATTACTACACAACGGTGCCAGATATACCAAGCAAGCACATTCTACTCAACACCAGCAAGAATTGACAAGGAGCAGATATCTTCATCCTGCAGATTGCAGACCAGAGACCACCCAGGAACCAACACTGTGGAATGAGTAGAACCCTGACATGGTCACTCCTTCTCAGGGTGCAGAAGAGGGAAGACCACACCTCCCGACCCCCTCCACTTCCAAAGATCTCCATCTTTGATACTAACAAAGTCCAGGCTGAGCAGCTAGCTCCAACCCAAGCCTAGGGAGAAAACAAAAGAGTCTTTTAGCAAGGCACAGGAACCTGCTCAGACCTGTCAGGCTCAACTCCACCCATGGAAAAGTCACTCAGCCCAGGCAAAGAAAAATCCACCCCCAAGGAGTAGCTTTCTTCACTGGATAAACAGAGCCAGAGGCTTCCCCTCCATAGAGCAGCCTAGAAAATCAATTGAAATTCAGTAAACATAAACCCTGAGAATGGCTCCAGGCTGGGCTCTGTGAATGTCTCAGAAGCTAGCCACTCAGGGAAAAGCTACTGCTTGCTGAAAGGCCTACCCAGAACCTAGCCTCATCACAGGATCTCCAAACTAGAGGAAACAGTCATCTTCCTTTTTTGTGACACTCAAAACAGATCTCCCTCCTACTGAAATAGCCTGGGAGGAGGATCACAAAATTCTGGGTAAAGCAGACCATCTTTCTGCCTGCCCAAACTAACTAACTTAAGAAACCAATCAAGCCACGGGAAAACCAAACACCACAAGCAGACCAGAGACCCAACCAAGAGACTGGTTACAGACACAAGGGAGATACAGGATCTTTCCACTTGCCTCCCCGCCCACTCCAAAAAAAAGCAAAGAACCCTTTATTGTACCTTTTTTAATTTTTATTTTAAAAAATTGTTTCCTATTAATTTTTTTCCTCTTATAATTTTTATTTTAGGTGTATATGCATGTTTGTGTTCTTTTTTAATTTTTATTTTATCACTACTGAAATTTTGATCCTTTTCCTTTCTTTTTTTCTTTTTCATTCTTTTCACTTTTTCTTCTCTTTCATTCTTTTTTTTGGGGGATGACTTAATTGCTGTTCTGCTCATCCTCATATATACCCGTCATCAATAATTAGACCTTATCCCCCATTGTGTACACACTTAATTCAGAAATTCATTACTTAATTAAAAACTCTTCGGCTTAAATTCCTTAACAGTATTATATCTTTATACTTATATAATATTTTAAGTATTTTTATTTTTTTAGTATTTCATATCTCCTTTTGACTCCCTTCCTCTCATCCTATCCCCATTCTTCTCTCAATATTACTTCTTTAAACTTGCATAATTTTTGTGTTTCACTTGTTAAGTTTAAATTTTTGTTTTTCCATTTTTTCTTGTCTCTTTTTTTGCTCTTCTCTTTCTCCTATCATTCTGTCCAATCCATTTCCCTGTTTGAGATTAGGATTTGGTTAATTTCACTCTCCTTTTACCTTTCCACATCTCTCTAATCCTATTTTTCCACACATTTCACCCTAAATCGAGTCATTTCTGGTTAGCCAAATTCTATTTTGCTGTTCTAAGCCCATTAATACATAGGTGTTTGACGTTGAATAGATTGTATCTGTTGAATTAGATTGTATCTGTAGACTTTTGACTATGCAACTACAGGACTTTGGTTGATACTTGCCTTAAAATAGTGTTCTAGCACAAAACTTGTGTTACTTTCATACCAAATAGAGGCATACATGCAGTCCATTAAAAGACAACTGAAAGAAATAAAGGAGACCGGAAAGGAAATGTTGAATGGAGCCAACAGAAGGAATGGGAGTCCAAGGAAATCATAACCAATCAACTAAGTGATTTGAGAATAAACACTGAACAACCAATTAAGGAGTAAAGACGTTCATTCAAGATCTAAAACAAAGCTGCAACAAAGGATTTGAAGCCATCAAAGCCGACTAACTAGAAGAAAAACAAAGTAGAAAGTCTTTATAGTAGGTTAGACCATGCAGAAGATCGAAACTCAGGGATTGGAGACAGCCTAGATATTATAGAGAAAGAACATACATCTATCCAAGACAAATCCAAGAACTATGATAGATCAATTCAACATTTGTAAGACACTATCAGAAGGCCTAATCTGAGGATAATGGGTGTAGGGGAGCACTTAGAAACAGAAGTTAATGGTCTAGGAAATTTGTTTCACAGGTTCCAGCAGATTACTTCCCAAACATGCAAAAAGTTAGGCCTATGCAGATACAAGAAGCTTTTAGAACCCCATATAGACCAGACCAGAACAGGACATCACACCGCCACATTTTGATCAGCACAGGATCAAGTCAAACCAAGGAAAAGATCCTTAAAGTTGTCAAGGAGAAAAGATCAATCACATATAATGGAAACCAATTAGAATCGCATCAGAATTCTCAGCAGAGACAATTAAAGCAAGAACAGCCTGGAATGACATACTCCAAGCCCTAAAGACAAACAGCTATCAACCAAGAATACTGTACCTTGCTATACTCTTTCATAACCAAAGGTCAAATAAAAAACTTCCTTACCAATGAAAAACTGAAACAATATATCTCCACCAAACCAGCCTTACAAAAGATACCTAAAGCTGTCCTACACAGAGAAAACCAACAAGACAAGAATAAAGGCCAAGAAACCACACCCAAACTGAGAATCTGAGAACCATAGGAAGAACCTAGTTGGCACAGCCCCCAAGAAGGTGCATAAGATGGCAGGAACTCCAAAACACCTCTCAGTCCTATCTTCATACTAACAGACTTAACTCTCCAATTAAGCAACATAGCTTGTCTAGGTGGAGTAAAAAGCAAGATCCTTCTATCTGCTGCCTTCACATTTTGAAAGTGAAAGGCTAGAACAAAATCTACCAAGCAAACAGCCCCCATAAACAGGCAGGAGTTGCAATCTTAATGTCAGGTAAAATAGATTTCAAATTAAAGTTAATGAGAAGAGATAAAGAAGGGCGCTACATACTAATTAAGAGATCTCTCATTCAGGATGATATTACAAATATAAATCATTATTTGCCAAACAATGAAGCACCTAAATTTATCCAAGAAACATTACTTTGTCTTAAATCTCACATAGATCCAAAGACATTAATTTTTGGGGACTTTAACATACCAATATCCCCATTAGATAGATCAACTCAGCAAAAACTCAACAGAGAAACCACAGCTGTAAACAACGCCAAAGACCACCTAGATTTGAGAGACATCTACCAAATATTTCACCCAGCAGCATCAGAATACACGTTTTTCTCAGTAGCACATGGAAGTTTTTCAAAAATAGACCACATTTTAGGTCACAAAGCACACTTATCCAAATTCAAAAGCACTGAAGTTATAGCTTGCATTCTCTCAGACCACAAGAATAAAGTAGAACTCAACACAAAACCACCAAAGAAAGTCCTGTAGCACATGTTGACTGAACAACAAACTATTGAATCACCAGTGGGTCATGGATGAGATCAGAAACGAAATTCAAATGTTCATAATATTCAACAAAAATGAACATACAAATTACCAGCTCCTCTGGGACACAGGAAAGGCAGTACTCAGAGGCAAGTGTATAGCTCTGAGTTCTTACATCAAAAAATTGGAGAGATATGAAATCAATAATCTAATGAGACATGTGAGCCTCCCTAAGAAGAGCAGCAGGATAAACCCCAACCCAGTAGATGGAAAGAAATAATTAAAATTAAATCAAAATTAAATGAATTAGAATCCATAAAAACTAGAATCAACAAAACATAGTTGGTTCTTCGAAAAAATAACAAATCGACAGACCCTTAGCAAATGTTATTAGAAAAAGAAGAGAAGGGCTGGGAAGGTTGCTCAGTGGTAGAGGGCTTGCCTTGCATGCATGAGGCCCTAGCTTCGATTCCTCAATAGCACATAAGCAAAAAGACAAAAGCTGTAAATGGCTCTGTGGTTCAAGTTGTAAAGAACTAGCCTTGAGCTGAAGAGCTGAGGGACAGTGCCTAATCTACTATTAGAATGCCTAGCTACAGCAATAAGATAAGATGGAAATATAAAAGGGGTTCAAATAGGGAAAGAAGTAAAACTCTCCCTCTTTGCAGATGACATGATCATCTATATAAAGAATCCCAAGGACTCCACTACCAAATTACTCAAGCTGATTCAAAATTTTGACAAAGTAGCAGGTTATAAAATTAACCCTCAAAAATCAATGGCTTTTCTGTATGCCAACAATGAGAAAAGCATGGCTGAAAGCAGGAAATCAACACCATTCCTAATATCTCCACAAAAAAGTAAAATACCTAGGACATAACATAACCCAAAAAGTGAAGGACCTCTATGATGAAAACTTTAAAAACCTGAAAAAGGAAATCAAAACAGACCTTAGAAATTGGCAAAAACTCCCATAATCCTGGATTGGAAGGGTCAATGTGGTGAAAATGGCAATAATTCCCCAGGCTTCTACAAATTCAATGCAATACTTACCAATATTCCAACCTCATTCTTTAAGGAAACAGAAGAGGCAATTCAAAAATTCATATGGAACAATAAGACCCCGAATAGCAAAAACGCTCCTCAACGGAAAGAACACTGCTGGAGGAATATCAATACCAAATTTCAAACTCTACTATAAAGCCATAGTAATCAAAACAGCTTGGTATTGGCACAAGAACAGACCTCAGGACCAATGGAATAGAATTGAAATCCCAGAAATGAACCTACACACCTACAGCCATCTAATCTTCGATAAGGGAGCTAAAAAAATAGAATGGAAGAAAGACAGCCTATTCAGTAAATGGTGTTGCCAAAATAGGTTAACTACTTGTAGAAAACTAAAGCTAGACCTTAGTATTTCACCCTGCACCAGAATCAACTCCAAATGAATCAAAGACCTGGGAGTCAAAGCAGTCACTCTGAAAACTTTAAACAATGGAATAGGAGAAACCCTAGGTCTCCTTTGCACAGGCTGAAATTTTCTTTTCTTTTGATTTTTTTTTTTTTTTTTTGTCAGTCGTGGGGCTTGAACTTTGGGCCTGGGCGCTGTCCCTCAGCTCTTCAGCTCAAGGCAAGCGCTCTACCACTTGAGCTACAGCGCCACTTCCGGTTTCCTGGTGGTTTATTGGAGATAGGAGTCTCACGGTCTCTCCTGCCCGGGCTGGCTTTGAACCGCAATTCTCAGATCTCAGCCTCCTGAGTAGCTAGGATTACAGGCGTGAGCCACCAGCACCCGGCTTGAAATTTTCTTAATAGAGACCCAAAAGCACAGCAACCCAAAGAATGGTTGGAAAAATGGGTTTGCATGAAATTGCAGAGCCGCTGCATGGCAAAGGACATAGCTAGCAAGATCAATAGAAAGCCCACAGATTGAGAGAAGATCCTCACTAGCCATAAAACGGACAAGGATCTCATATCTAACATATACCTGGAACTCAAAAAATTAAATCCCCCAAGATCAAATCCTCAAAGAAACAACTGACCAGAAAATAAGTGGGTTAAATAATTATAGAGAAACTTCTCTGAAGAGGAAAGGAGGATGGCCAATAGACACATGAAGAAATGTTCAACCTCTCTAGGCATATAAGAAATGCAAATCAAAACAACATTGAGATACCACCTCACCCAAGTTAGAATGGCTATAATCAAGCACTCTAATAACAGACGCTGGAGGGGATGTGGGCATAAGGGAACTTTACTGCATTGTTAATGGATATGTAAACTTGTTCAACAACTTTGGAAAGTAATGTGGAGGTTCCTCAGTGGATTCCACATAGAATTCCCCTATGACCCAGAAATCCCACTTTTGGGCATTTACCCAAATGGACACAAACAAGACCATAGTAAAGCTACCAGCACAACTATGTATATTGCAGCCTTATTTACCATAGCTAAGATATGGAATCAACCCAGGTGCCCCTCAGTAGATGAATGGATCAAGAAAATGTGGTATATATGCACAATAGAATTCTATGCCTCCATCAGAAAAAATGACATTGCTTCATTTGTTAGGAAATGGAAAGTCTTAGAAAAAATTATATTAAGTGTCATAAACCAGGCTCAATGAAACATACTTCCCACGGTTTCCCTTATTTGAAATAACCAGTATACGTCTGAGAAAAGCAGAAAAGGTCAGAGAAGTTGATGTTTGTTTAAATGAACCCGAAGATAAGGATTCAAATGTTTTTTTTTCTTTCTTTCATGCGATTGTTTCTAACATATTTATAATATGATTTCTCTGTTGTTTTGAATGTCCCTCCCCCATGGTATAATCCCCCCTTTCACTGTATTTGATGTTGGTATACTTTGTGGAGGGGATGGGAAAAAATAAATCCTTTAAATAAGGATACTGGTGGACCCATTGCAGCAATGAAATGTACAAGTCGTTATATAGAAACAAACTTTACAACTTTAGCCAGCAAGAGTGGGGGGCGGGCAAGTGGGTATTTGGAGAGTGTGGGGGATGAGAACAGATGGGAAAGGGAAAAAAAAACGAAGAGGGTACAATGCTTGATGAGAAATGTACTCATTATCTTGCCCATGTAATTGTTACAATTCTGTACATTATTTTCACAATAAAATAATTAATAAAAAGATAAATAAATAAATAGGAAGGAGACTCAAGCCTGCTAAAATTAGCATATTTCCCATATGGACTTTAATGGGATTTTTCTATAGGATTTTCATATTAACATAATAATTTCAAAATGGATGTACTACAGAATAGATTCTAAGTGTAATATTTAATGCAATTGGATTACTTGAAGACAAAGGTTTATAGAAAAATTTAAATTTCCGATAAGCTGTAATATTCCAATAAACATGTAGAAGAAATAGAATTTCAATATTCACCATTCAAAGCAAACCCTGGCAGGGAAATCTGAAAGACGTTTATTTGGAAACAGGAAGTGGCACTGTGGCTCAAGTGGTACAGGTCTCCCCTTGAGCTGAAGAACTCAGGGATATGTTTGCACCCAGGTCCTGACATTAAACCCCATGTCTGAAAAAAAATAAAATAAAATTTAAAGAATTAAAGCATTAGGGCTGGGAAGGAGACTCAATGGTAGAGTGCTTGTCTTGCCTGCATGAGGACCTGGGTTCAATTTCTCAGCATCACATAAGCAGAAAGAAATGGAGTGTCTCTGTGGCTCAAATTGTAGAGCAATAGGCTTGAGCTGATTAGCTCATCAGGGACAGTGCCCAGACCCAGAGTTCAGGCCCTCCCATCACCACCACCACCAACAAATTAAAGTATCAAACAACCTGAAGATGTTGTCCAGAATAATGAGTGCGGCATTAACCGTTTACATAACTAGGTGACTTGAAACCTAGTTTACCAGGGGAGGTGGTGGGCAATCTGTGTGTTTGACAAAACCTGCAAAATTATTTTGTACTTTGAAGGAGGGAGATTGGAGGGAATGGGGGGGAAGAGGGGAGGTGTTTGGTGAACTTGCCTTTTGGTTCAGTGGTTGTTTTCTGGAGTCAAATTCAGAGAAATTTTGCTTGCAATCCTAGTTGCATGGGGAGTGAAGAAGCCATGTCCTGGAAGTGGTTTTGTCGTGTCCTTGGCCTGGTTCCAACCACCACTGGATAATAGAAGTCCCACTTCAGGACCAAGATGCCTTGAAGACTACTGATCCACTAGGCAGTTGGACCTAACCACAGTCAGAAAAGGCAAAAAATGCAATGCTGAGGGCAACACTGGAAATCTACACAAGGCAGAGGTTTTTATAAAATATTTTTTATTGTAAAAATTCTATGCAGAGTGGTTACAATTACATGAGTAGGGTAATGAGTACATTTCCTATTGATCATTGTTACCTCCTCCTTTGTTTTTCCCCTACTACCTTTCCTTCCCCACCTCTCCAAATCCTCCCTCCTTGGCCCCTGCTGAACATTATAAAATCATTTTCGACACAATGTCCTGTACATCTCATCGTCACAATGGTTCAACCTGTATCCACATTTAAGCATTCTGCTATAACCTCTCCACTCCCCCAATTACAAAAATGTATATAAAAGATGCAGAACACTGGAATCAAATACAGTGAAAACAGGGATTATACCAGGGATTATAGCTACAAAAAAATCACATAGTGCCTTATAAGTATATAAAAAACAAAAGCAAGAAAGAAAAAAAAAAACTACTTTTGTCTCTAGCTTGTGGTACATTTCATTTAATATCATCTCATCTGGTCATACGTACATAGCTTTTGATCTTCTCTGCTTGTCCTTGACATGTACTAGTCCTTGCAAACAAAGGAAACCACGGGACCTATGTTTTTAAAACTTATTTATATCTCCCAATTCTGTTTATCTCAATGAAGGAAAATGTTAGAAAGTAGAAATTATATGTGGCACCTCTTGCTTGCAGTATCACGAAGCGGAGTGGCAATTCCTAATGGGAGTCCTGGGATGAAATCCACAGCAGCCCATGTAGACCCATCAAAAGTCTGTGTGGTGACATTGAAGCGGGTTCAGGAAACCTTGATGCTGCAGCATGTGCAGCACTTGTTGCGGTGGGCTGTAGCCAACAAGGCTCCATCAGTGACCAAACCAATCAACCCAGATTCAGGTGCCAAAGCCAAAAGGGAAGGCAAGGCAGACCCTAACTCCTGCCTTCTATCTGTGCAGCCTACATTGCCAAGGCCAGACCCATTTACCTGCTTTGGAGCCCAGTGAGGTTAGGAGGTGAGCTCATTGCCTCCAAACGGAGCATCCCCAGAATGGCACTGAGAGCTGGGCCCATGTGGACTAGAAGGACAATGGAGGAGGTTACACAGCAAAGCCAAAGGGGCTTCGGGTCCCCGGTGCTGCAGCTGGTACACTGCAAGTACAAGCTTCTCTATCACTGATGGGCATATGCAGGGATTGCCTTGTACCTGAGTCCACAGGGACCATAAAATGGAGGTCCACAGAGATGCTGAAGGGGCGCCAGGTTGCTGAGCTGCTGCAGCTGTCACCAGCCAGCTGGCAGAGTGGCCAGAACATGGCTCCAGTTCCCAGACTGCCTTAAAGACTGATTAGGTGAACCAAGGCTGGGCTGCCTGGCCCCAAAGGGGCGGACTGCATGTGCAGCCTTCCTTCTCCCATGGATTGTGCAGTGTACAAACATGTTGTCCCCCCACCCCACACCCATGGGGGCAGGCAGTGACCCCAGAACAGTCTTCCTGGGATGGCCCACATACTTAGGACCACTGCACACCAGTACCAGCACAGCAGGTAGAGGAGAGGACAGCAGTGGTCTCAACTCCAACCCCATGCCTGCCAGCTCCTGGGTGAAATAGAGCAACAGAGACAAGGAAGTTAGACGGGCAGGGTGGGTGGGTCTCATCTGGCAATGCTGGAAAGCATGCAAACAAATCCACTCACTGCACATCCACTACAAGGGAAAGGGCCCCATTTCTTAGGGGCCCCCCATTTCTTAGGAGGCACCCACACCCACAGGAACTACATCAATGGAGCTTCACGCGGTGACGTGAAAAATGCTCCAAGGCACAGCCTTGCTGCAGCACTGAATAACTGACAAAAAAGAAATAAAAAGGAAAGACATCCACTAAAACTTTTCATCAATGATAAGCTATTATAATTTAAAAAGAGTTTTACTTTCGTCTTGTCCTGTATTTCTGCATGGGGGCCCTCTGAATTATCCAGAAATCTCCAGAATTTCTTCATGCACATTAATATAAATAAATATAGCTTCTATTCTTTTTTTTAATTAAGTGAGGTTGCATTTAGTTCTTTCCCATGTTTGATTCATGAAAAAGAAATCCTGAACTATATCTGTAAAACATTAAACTCAGGATTTCTTCTGAACTCCTCACTGAAGAAAGAGAATAAAATAACCGAGCAACAGGTATCACCCATATTGTCACTGTGCTAGCTCTCTCTCTGATTAGAAAATATTCCTGCAGATTACTTATGTAAAATGTTTTCCTGCCTGGGCTGGCTTTGAACTGCATCCTCAGAATTCAGCTTCCTGAGTAACTAGGATAATGTGCGTGAGCCACCAGTTTAATCCATTTTTTACTCTTTCCTCAACCCCCTTTAACATGAAACCTAATCATAATCTCAATCTGAATTAACACCAACTGGTTAATGTAAGGAAAATTGTCTCTATATAATTCAATCACACATTTTTTTTGCTTCTACTTCTTAGTGGAAAACTAAATTTTAACCTAAAGCTTACCCTTCCCTAACCCTAACAAGAAATAAAACAGTAACTCACACTTTAAACCAAATGATATCTGAATTTTTTGGGGGGGGGTCCGGTCATGGGGCCTGAACTCTGGGCCTGGGCACTGTCCCTCAGCTCCTCAGCTCAAGGCTAGCGCTCTACCACTTGAGCTTCAGCGCCACTTCCGGCTTTGTTCTTATGTGGTGCTGAGGAATCGAACCCAGGGCCTCAGGCATGCAAGGCAAGCGCTCTACCACTGAGCCAACTTCCCAGGCCTGATATCTGAATTTTTAAAGTAACACTGACACTGGTTTTCATTCATTCTAACTTTGATGTCATTCATTCTTCTTAAAATAAGTTGCAGTTTTACACAATATCTTACATCTTTTTCTCATCCTAACCCCAACTGTAACATCTTGCCTAGTCCTAAACCTACATATGACCGAATAATCATGTTAATAGCAAGCCTCTATTTCACATTCATCATATCTCTTACTCAGCATGTAGGTCTAAATTTTACTTGCATTTTGAGCCTAAATATTTTTTATTATTATTTTAATTGTGAAAATACCATACAGAGGGGTTACAATTACGTGGGCAAAGTAATGAGTTCACTTATTTTATTTTATTTTTTATTTTTTGTGAATATACTGTACAGAGGGGTTACAATTACATGAGCAAGATAATGAGTACATTTCTCATCAAGCACTGCAGCCTTCTCCCTTGTTTACCCTTCACATCCCTTCCCAGCTACCCCCCACTCCCACCCAAGTCTCCTCCCCCCACCCCCCGCACCAAAGTTGTAAAGTTTATTTTCGACATGAAAACTTGTACTTCTTATTGTTGCAACGGGTCCACCTGTATCCTTAAACGACTTGTTTTTACACATCTCCTCCACAAAATCTACCGACATCAAATATAGTGAAAGCAGGGGTTATACTGTGGGGGAGGGACATACAAAGCAACAAAGAAATAATCTTATAAATGCGTTAGAAACAAATGCATGAAAGAAAAAAACATTTAAATACATATCTAAGGGTTCATTTTCCTAACATCCCTTTATCTGACCTTTAGTGCTTGACTCATACATATAATAGATATTGCAAATAAAGGAAACCATGGGAACTATGTTTCTTTGGGCTTGGCTTACTTCATTTAATATAATTTTTTCCAAGTTTTTCCATTTCCTAACAAATGGGGCACTGTCATTCTTTCTGATTGAGGCATAGAATTCCATTGTGTATATATACCACATTTTCTTGATCCATTCATGTACTGAGGGGCATCTGGGTTGGTTCCATATCTTAGCTTTGGTAAATAATGCTGCAAAAAAACATAGTTGTGCTGGTAGCTTTAGTGTGGTCTTGTTTGTAAACATTTGGGTAAATGCCCATAAGTGGGATTGCTGGGTCATAGGGGAGCTCTATGTGGAGTCTTTAGAGGAACCTCCATACTGCTTTCCAAAGTGGTTGAACAAGTTTACACTCCCACCGGCAATGAAGTAAGGTTCCCTTCTCTCCTCTCCACATGCCCTCCAGCATCTGTTGTTGTTAGAGTTCTTGGTTATAGCCATTCTAACTTGGGTGAGGTGGTATCTCAATGTTGTTTTGATTTGCATTCCTTTTATGGCTAGAGAGGTTGAGCATTTCTTCATGTGTCTATTGGCCATCCTTCTTTCTTCTTCACAGAAGTTTCTCTTTAAGTAATTAGCCCACTTATTTATTGGGCAATTGTTTCTTTGAGGTTTTGTTGTTGGGGGATTTAATTTTTTGAGTTCCAAGTATATTTTAGATATGAGACCCTTGTCTGTTGTATGGCTAGTAAAGATCTTTTCCCAATCTGTGAGCTTTCTATTGATCTTGCTAGCTATGTCTTTTGCCATGCAGAAGCTCTGCAACTTCATGCAATCCCATTTGTCCAACCTTCCTTTGATTTGTTGTGTTTCCGGGTCTCTATTAAGAAAATTTCGGCCTGAGCTAAAGAGATGTAGGGTTTCTTCTATTCCATCCTGTAATGTTTTCAGAGAGTCTGCTTTGACTCTGAGGTCTTTGATCCATTTGGAGTTGATTCTGGTGCAGGGTGATATATAAGGATCTAGCTTTAGTTTTCTAGAGGTAGTTAACCAATTTTGCACCACCATTTACTGAAGAGGCTGACTTTCTTCCATTCTATTATTTTAGCTCCCTTATCAAAGATTAGTTGGCCATAGGACAGTAAAAACTGTCACTGGAACGACAAGTATTAACATCACAGCATCTCACCACAACTGATTTCTACTCCTACACTTAATGGTCGAGACAATAACCTAATTCTAGAAAAACAAATCACAACCGAAGACCAAACCAACACCTGACAAATCAACCAAGAACATAGAGAGTCATCTATTAAGATCATAGCTCCCCCCCAAAAAAATCTCCAAATGGAAAGAACAAATGAGAAAAATACAAGAAAAGTGATGTCAAGCTAGTATAATTCACACAGTAAATAATCAGGCATTAGAACAGACAATCAAGTACCTAGAAGATAGTTACAAGGACCTAGAAGATAGTTACATATACAGCTGAAAATTGTGATTAATGGAAAGATGGAAAACCTCTACAAGGAAATTTGAGAACAAGATGAGACCAACCAAAGTTTAGCTAAATAATTCACGGATACTACAAACAGAAAGATAAATAAATTCTGAGAAGACAAGGGAGTCCAAGACTAAAATTGATGCCTCGTTAAAAGATATGAGAGAAGACACAGCTAAGAAACAACCCTTGCAACTCCCCCTCCCCCCAAAAAATGTACACAAAGTCCATACAAGACCTAAACCAAAGTATTAATAAAGAGATAGAACCCCTAAAATTGACCAAATTAGAAGACAGGGAAATCAAAAACAAAGTAGAAAGTCTCCACAGGAAATAGATGACATAGAAGAAAATCTCAGGGTCAAAGACAGAGTAGACATAATTAGAAAAAGGAAATAATCATTTAGAACAAATCCAATAGATAAGAAATGATCTTTCCAGAACTTCAAGACTCAGTTAGAAGATCAAATTTTGGGGAGATAGGTATCAAGAAGGAGAAGAGCAGGAAACTAAATGAATGGGAAACCTATTACAGAATTCTACCAGAGATCATGCCAAACATCCAAAGAGATAGGCTCATTCAGAGAAGAGAAGTCTTTAGAAACCAAACAGAATTCAAGAACTGAACAATCCACCACCACATCATAATCCATTAGAGGATCAATAAAGATCAAGGAAAGCATTATTAAAGCTGCCATAGAGAAAAGATTGATTATTTATAAAGGATATACAGTCAGAATAAATACTGATTTCTTAGCTGATATGGTAAAAAGGAGAGCCTGGCATGATGTATTACAAACAGTAAGGGTAAACAACTACCAACAGTGAATATGGTCCCAAGCCAAACTCTCCTTTACATTTAAAGAATATTTAAACATATTTCATGACAAAGAAAACTTGAAACAATGTACCTCCACCAAATCAGTAGGATAGAAGTTAATCAAATGTATCCTACTTAGAGAAGATCAAGAAGAAGAGGAACTGGTTATATTAATTTTTTTTATTGTTGTTCCAGGGGCTTGAAGTCTGCGCTTGGACACTGTACCTGAGCTCTTCAACTCAAGGTGAGTGCTCTATCTCTTGAGCCACAGTGTCACTTCTGTTTTTCTGGTTGGTAAATGGATATGAGTGTCTCAGGGACTTTCCTTCGTCGGCTGTTTTTGAACTGCAGTCCTCAGATCTCAGCTTCCTGAGTAGCTAGGATTACAGCTGTGAGCCAGTGGCCCCAGGCTAAAAATGGGGGATTTTTAGAAAAGAAAATCCACCTCTTCACTTGTGTCTAAACCTCAGATATCACTAAAAGAACACTTCACATTCAACTCATTTCATCAGACATTTGTAAATTTTATCTTTTAGTTCATGTAGGAATACAACAGTCAGTATCAACTCAGCTGTGGGACTGAATCAATTGTATGGAAATTGCTAGCGCCTAAATCAAGAAATGTTACATCAAAACAAATTTGACCCACTTTTGGAATAATTGTTTTCTCTTTTTATTACAAATCTTTGCTTGATTACTTCCTAATGTGAGTGATGACATTTTCACTCTTCAGCCTTCATCCACATGTGGTCAAATATTTAAGAATTCAAAGATTTCCATTGATAATTTATTAGGCTGACCTCTAAGAAAATGTGGATTTCTGGAATTTGGTCTGCTGTCTTGTTCTTACACACACGGCTTTCTATGATTTATTTGTTCTACAAGGAATTCTACTTTTTAATCTTTGTGTAACCAATTTTAGTTTTCTGTTCAGTCTTTCTGACATTCTCTCTGGAGATTCATTTGAGTCTGCCTCATTAAAAATATATTCATCAGCTAAATGACTTTCAGTTTCTGTTTTTCCCTGACTTCGTGTCAGCTGTGATAGCAGCCCTGACTGGCTGTGCTTACTGGAGTTTTTGTTTATTTGTTTGGTGTAGTTTTTTGTTTGTTTGTTTTAGAAGTGTAGGATTACTATTCAAGGTAGTAGCTTCTCTGGGTCCCAGTGGTCCCCTGACCTAGGGTCAATGGGTTTTTCTCCTAAAGATTCAAAAAACAGCTGACTAAATTCCTGTTTAAATTTTCCCAAAATGAGGCAATCTGGCATCCTTGCAAAGGCATCAATAATCCTCTGTAACCACTTACAGAAATGGTCTATCAAGATGGCTTTTCAAGATTGACTGTGAAAAATGTTCATTTCCAATTCAGGACCATAAAGCAGCTCACATCCCAGGGAGCAGAATTTTGGAAGGAAGGTCCCCTTCCTTCCTTCTCTTATTATAGATCAAACCATAATATTCTGCAGTTGTGGCCAGCATGGAACACATTTTCCCAAGAATAATATTCTGTAGTGTAAAAGAGGACCAACTATCAAAATAAATGTGAAAATACTTGTCGACTAAAGACTGATTTATCTTGCTTATATCTGTTGTTATTTTCATTACTTCAAACACATAGATAAATTATATTGGGATTAGACAAGAGGCAAGGGATTAATGAAATAAACATTCAGTTTACTTTCATATATCCAATAAAATACACTTAACCCCTTACGGAAAATTAAAACCAACTGGAGAAACAATGTCAGAAATATAAAATAAGCCTCAATATGAATAATCTGGCACAGATGCATCATCATCTACTCATTTGGTACAAAATAATAAAAATTTAATTAATGAATATGACGTTTAAGTATAATCTGAAATAGTCCTCGTGTATATGATTGTATATAATTTTTAGATGTCACCGAGGAGGAATTTAACATGCATGTAGAATTCAAATTTCCACCATTTAAGCTAGATGAGATGAATAATCCCTCCTGTATTGTGTGGTGTGAATTTCACCACAATGCTGAACTCTTCCACCTAATACTGAGACATGTGCAATAATTTATTATTTCATATTAAAATGAGTGCTGAGTACAAGATACTTTGAATTATTACATTAATTCGCAGAAATGAAACAATAATGATATATTATTTGTTTAAATTCTAATGCTTCTAATTTCACAATTCATGAAATATATTATTAAAATAAGTTTCATTTTTTTCTTTTTTATACCTGGCAGAAATTAAAATTATATATTAAACATTCAATATGAAGTAATCAATAATAACTAATATATTATTAAAAGTATATACTACTAATCTCTGATGTGAATTATCATTCTAACAAATTGTGATGTAAACTACATTTAATAGAATTAATTTAATATTTATTAAACTTACCATCTTGTTATTGTTTCCTAACTGTGTCATTTGTTATTCTTGGTCCAAGTCATCTCTTCACCTCAATTGTTTAATTTTCTATTTTATCTCTATTATTTTGCTGGTTATGCATTTTGTTTTCCCTTTCTAGTGACTGACATAAGGCTGAAAATCTGTATGCTAGTTTATTACTTCGTATGTTAAATTGCTGCTCTCCACAGTTGTTCTACTCTTCTTTTTGTAGCACAGAATTTCCCCTAGTCCCATAGACTGTATTGCTACTCCCATATATTTTATTTTTTATTTAAATTTTATTTTCAAGGTAGTGTACAGAGGAGGTATAGTTACATAAGTAAGGTAATGCATTTATTTCTTTTCTAACTTGTTTCCCCTTCCCTCATTTTTCTCCCTCTTCGCTCCCAATGCACCTCCCAAGATTATTTCCAAAATATTGTCTTGTGAGTATCACTGTTGCAGAGGTTCCCCCTTTGTCCTTTGTCTCACCATTTTGTTTTTTCCCTTTCCCTTCCCCAGTTTAGATCAACATATTTACAATACCCAATGTAGCAAAATCAAATACAGTGACTATCGGGGATAACCCATAGGTGGGGAAAACACAAAAAAGATAAAAATAAATCATGTAGTACATTAAGAATAACAACAACAGAGAACATATCTTGGAGTTCATTTCATTTAGAATCATCTTATACGGTCATATGTACATAGCTATTGAGTTATTTTGCTCATCTACTAAGATTATACTTGATGTACACAATAATGCTCCCCTAGGAAGAACAACTCCTACTTACTTAGTTTCATTCCTATGTAAGGCCAGTGTTGTCCCCTGTATCCTCATGTTGTACATTACAACTCTATACCTGGTCATACTGTATATCCACTATCTTCTACATTGTGAACTAAATGCCCCAGAAGTTACACTTTGCTTTAATTTTTTTAAAAAAATTCCGCCTTAATGTTTGAGGTGTGTGTGTGTGTGTGTGTGTGTGTGTGCGTGTGTGTGTGTGTGTGTGTGTGTTTACAAAGATCAGAACACAACATTTTTCTTCGTTTACAATACAACTTTCAGGTCATTGTAAGTTGTGGCAAATGGGAAAGTCTCTTGCTATTTTAAGGATGAAACAGATGATGATATTTGTGCATGTATCACATTTGCTTTATTAGTCTGTAGTTGAACACTGAACTCTGACTTATATCTTGGCTGTTGTGAATAAGAATGAACTATAGATATATTTACGAATTACCCAGTGAGAAAAAAATCACATGATTGGTGGGTCAGATGATATTTCAACTTTGGATTTCTTTAGAAAGCTGCATACTAGTTTCTACAATGAGAATACTAACTAAGAGTGTAGAAAATTTCCTTTTCTCCCCACTCACCAATATTATTACCTTTTGTTCAAAGGTAATAAAAGGCAGGTTTATACTATCTGCAGTAAACCAAACTGGCCTTAGACTTAAATCCAACCTCCTAAATGTTGGAATTACAAGCCTTTACCACCACAACTGGTTCCATTGATTTTTTTATGAGTTATAATAGTTATGAAGTAGTATCATAGTAATATTGAATTATATTTCTCGAATGACTTCTACTCAAAAAGCATTAAGCCAGCATAGAAGTTGTATTAAACACAACTTTGTAAACCCACAAGAGATTTTCAGGGCTTTATGGAGAACATGTCTATTCAGAACTTTTGTCCATTTTTAATCCATTTCCTTGTTAATCTCATCTTTAAGCTCTTTAAACCAGATCAATAATTAATTGAAGGTAGAAAAGAAAAAAAAATGTAGCAACTCATAACATTTTTCAATTTTCAATAAGATGGTATTGCTTATAACTCAATTTAGTTAGACCTTTTACAAGGCTGTAATTCATATATTTTACATTGATTGTTCTTTCCAAAGCCTGTTTGTCTAATTTCTCTTGGTTTCTTTCAGTCCCAATGGTTCAAATTTCAAACTGAAGAACAAATGCAAGGATGCAAACCAAAAATACAGTTCCTCTCATCAGATCATGCCTGTATAAGAATGAGTAAGAGTGCATCCATCTAAGGACCTATGATAGGACAACAGAAAAAGAATTCATTCTTCTAGGTCTTCTTTATCTTTGCGATGTAACTTAAAAGTTGTAAAACACATTATACTGGTCAGATACTTTTATGTTTTATCAGTTTTACACATTTTCATATGGATTTCATCTCAGTCTACAAGATAACTTCATCGTTCTGTCTCTGGTATTTTTACTCTAACAAGACATAAGATAACCAGTTTGATTTACAGCATGAGAAGTTATCCAACTGGCTTGCTTGGAAGCAGAGCATGGTCAATAGATATTAGTTCTGGTTGCTCACTACATGTAATGGTTTCTGTACTACTTATCACATTTTATTTAGTATTTAAAAAAGACTGCTGGTAAAACTCAAACTCATCCATACAAGTTTATATTAAGTATTTCGCAAGTGTTATTTCCTTTAATTCTTAAGATAACATTTGCTATAATGCTAATGTTATTACCATTTTAGTGTTGGAAAAAATTGTAATTAAAGGCAGTAAGTGTATGGCCCAAAGACACAGTGAGTGAGGAAGAAAATGAATCAAAGTTTCCAAAAGTCTTTCAGCAATACACAAAAGGTAGATAAAATCTCTTCATTCTATGACACTCTCAATTCAATATTCATATTGTCCAAGAAATAATAGTATACAATGTCTTGGTGACTTTGGGTTATCATGCACAGAACTGAGCTTATAAATTGAGGTACAAAGAGAAGCATATTTCTTCTGTCCCACAGTTCCAGTATCCTTTTTAAAATGTACTAAAACTTTTAAATATCAACACTTACTGTCTTTTAACAATTCCAAAACGAAATAAATTCACATATAATCAATCCAAAATGTTTTAAAAGTAGGAGATGATAAAACAGGCCCCTGTGAAGTAAATTTTCTTCTACTTTATACATTATTCTGAAAGCCTTTTGCTGGTTTATAAGGCCTGTAATCCTACTACTGGGGATATGTACTCAGGATCCTAAGATCTGTGGATAACAGTTGGAAGCCTATCAGGGCAAAATAAATTCATATGATTATTTTTCAAAAATTTTAATGAACTAGCAAAGGGCCAGGAATGGAGATGTAGCTCATTTAGTAGCTCACTAATAGAGCTAAAAGGACTAGCAAGACCTTGAAGCCCTGATTTCAAACTCTGAGCATGCCAACACACATGCAAGTGTGTGGGCACACTTTATTCAAAATTTATTCAAAATACCTTCATATCAGTGTTTTTCATTAATTTCTTAACGATATTATGAGTGAAATAAAGGAAATAAACTCTTCCATCTCAGAACATTTTTATATGTTTTCATTGCAAAAATGCTGTACAGAAGGGTCACAGTTACACGAGCAAGGCAATGAGTACATTTCCTAACAAGCATTGTTAACTCCTCCTTTATTATTCCCCTACTATCCCTTCCCTTCCACCTCCACAAGTCCACTCACCTCCTCCCTTCCCATGCCTCAATTGTAAAGTTCATTTTACAACATAGTGTTTTGTGCATCTCATTGTTAAAATGGGTGAACCTGTATCCCTATTTAAGCATTTTCTTTTTCTTCTTCCCATCCACAAATTAGAAGAGACTATAGACAAGATGTAGGTGCACCAACTTCAAATACAGTGAAAACAGATGTTATAACATGGGGTCGGAACATATAAAGAAGCAAAAAAAAAAAAAAAAAAAACCACACTGTATGTTATAAGTATGTGAGAAACAATAGCAAGAAAGAAAAAACCACTTGTGTCACTAACTTCGGTTCATTTCCCTTAACATAATCTTATCTGGTCATATGCTCATAGCTTTTGACCTTTTCTGCTTATCCCAGACATATATTAGTTATTGAAAATTAGGGAAACCATGGAACCTATGTTTATTTGGACTTGGCTTACTACACTTCATAATCTATTTCTGAAGCCTTTCCATTTCCTAACAAATTAGGCGATGGAATGACAGGAGTTTGCCTCTCATCCTTAAGCAGGGGCCATGTTAATCTTCTCGGTATCATTCCAAATTTAGTGTATATGATGCTTCCTCACTGCTTCTCAGGGAGCAGAGGAGCGAAGGCCTTCCCTCACCCTCCAGTACTGGAGGTCTCCATCTTGGATACTGACAATGCTCGATGGAGCTGCTAGCTCCAACTTAAGCCTTGGAAGAAAACTGGAGTCATTTAGTAGGTCACAAGAACCTAAGCTGATCTGCCAGACTCAGCTCCACCCAGAGAAAAGTCACCAAGCTCGGGCGCCAGCCATAGGAGTGGCTTTCTTCACTGGGTAATCAGAGCCAGAGGCTGCCCCTCCCTTTAGCAACCTTGACAATCAATTGAAATTCAGTAAACATAAACCCGGAGAGTGGCTCCAGGCTGGGCTCTGGGAGTTTCTCACAAACTAGCCCCCGAGAAAAGCTAATGTTTGCTGAAAGTCCTCAACTCTACCCAGAACCTAGCCTCATCACAGCATCTCCAAACTTGAGGGAAAAGCCATCTCCCTCTTTTGTGGTACTCAAAGCATATCTCCCTACCATTGAACTAATCTGGGAGGAGGATCACAAAATCCTGGGTAAAGCAGAGCATTTTTCTGCCTGTTCAAACAAACTGATATAAGAAATGAACCAAGCCACAGGAAAATCAAACACCAAAAGTAGACCAGAGACTCCAACAAGAGGCTGGTTATGGACATAAGGGAGATACATGATTTTTCCGACCCCTACCAAAAATGTTTTTCTTTTTTTTTTTTGGTACCTTTTATAAAAACTTTTTTCTAAAACTTTTTTTAAATTTTTACCTTTTTTGAAAAAAATTGTTTTCTAGTAACTTTTTTTCCTCTTATAATTTTTATTTTAGGGGTATATGTGTGTGTGCGTGTTTCTTTCTTTTCTTTTAAAAAAAATTCTTTTTGTTTTTTGTTTAGCTCTACTGAACTTCTGATCTTTTCTTCTTTCTTTCTTATCCTTTTCACCTTTTCTTCTCTTTCGTTCTTCTTTATGCAATTTAATTGTTGTTCTGCACATCCTCAGATAAACCCGTAGTCGATTAGTAGACCTTATCCCCCATTGTGTACACACTTAATCCACAAATTCATTACTCAATTAAAAACCTCTTAGACTTAAATTCCTTAATAGCAGTACTACCTCTTTATACCTATATAATATTTTAAGTATTTTTATTTTTAAATTTTTCACATCTCCTTTATATTCCTCCCTGTCTCTCATTATATTCACGTTCTTCTCTGAATAGTTTGTATTCATTTCTGCTTCATATTTTAAATTTTTACTTTTCTATTTTTCTTGGTCACTTTTTTCCCTTTCCTTTCTTCTTCTTTTTCTCTCTCTACTTTCATACTATCCAACTTATTTCCTTCTTTGACATTAGGACTCAGTTAACTCTCCCTGTACATTCCCACATCATTCTATTCCTATTGTTAACCCACATCTCTCCCTAAACCTAATAATTTCTGGTTTACCAAATTCTTCTTCATGGTTCGCACCCCATTAATATATAGTTGTTAAATGTTGAATAGATGTATCTGTTGAACTAGACTGTATCTGCAGAATATTGACTGTGCAAATACAGACTTTGGTTGATGCTTGCCTTAAGAAAGTGTTCTAGCAAAAAACTGGTGTTATTTTCATCCCAAATGGGCACAGTAAGCTGGAAAAAACACAAGAAAAATGGCAAGTCCGGGTATCTCCACTCTCACTCATGATAATCAGGGAACAGAACAGATAATGAATAATCCACTGCTGGCAAACATGATAAATGAAAATATTGAAAACATACAAAGGACTCTGTATGAGCGTGATAGGGAGAGAGAGGAGGCAAACAAAAGGTCAATGCAGGAAAAGATTGAAAACTTACAAAGGACTCTGTATGAGAGTGATAGGGAGAGAAAAGAGGCAATCCAAAGATTTATACAGGAATATCATGAGCGTGAGGAAGCTACTCAAAAAATGATACAGGATTTGCGTGAGCAGCTTGAGAATACTCAAAGAGAAAGGCAGGAATGGTGTGAGCAGGCTGAGAACACGCAAAGTGAACTACAGGAATGGCATGAACATCAGGAAGCTAAGCAAAGAGTAATACAGGAATTGATAGAGCAGGATGAGTATACACAAAGATCACTAAAGGCATTCATGGGAGCCATTAAAAAAGAGCTGAGGGAAGTCAGGGAGACCACAAAGGGAAAGCTGAATGGAACCCAACAGAAGGAATGGGAGTCCAAGGAAACCATAAACAATCAACTAAGTGATTTTAGAATAAACATTGAACACCCAATTAAGGAAGTAAAGACGTTCATTCAAGATCTAAAACAAAGCTGCAACAAAGGATTTGAAGCCATCAAAGCTGACTAATTAGAAGGAGAAGAATTTAAAATTAAAGTAGAAAGTCTTGACAGCAGGTTAGAGGATGCAGGAGATCGAATCTCGGGGATTGAAGACAGCCTAGATATTATAGAGAAAGAACATACAACCATCCAAGACAAGTCCAAGAAATATGATAGATCTATCCAACACTTGGAAGACACCATCAGAAGGCCTAATCTGAGGACAATGGGTGTAGAGGAGCACCTAGAAACAGAAGTTAATGGTCTAGGAAATTTGTTTAACAGGATCCTAGCAGAGAACTTCCCAAGCATGCAAAAAGATAGGCCTATTCAGATACAAGAAGCTTTTAGAATTCCAAATAGACCAGACCAGAATAGGAAATCCCACTGTCACATTATAATCCACACAGGATCAACTCAGACCAAGGAAAAGATCCTTAAAGCTGCGAAGGAGAAAAGATGAAAAACTTATAAAGGGAAACCAATTAGAAACACCACAGATTACTCAGCAGAGACAATCAAGGCAAGAAGAGCCTGGAATGATGTATGCCATGCCCTAAAAACAAACAACTATCAAGGAAGAATACTGTACCCAGCTAACTCTCCTTCATAAGTGAAGGCCAAATAAAAACCTTCCATAGCAAAGAAAAATTGAAACAATACATCTCCACCAAACCAGCCCTACAAAAAATTCTTAAAGATGTCCTACAAATAGAAAACCAACAAGACCATAATAAAGGGCAAGAAACTGCACCCACACTGAGAATCCAAGAACCGTAGGAAGAACCCAGTTTTAGGAGCCCCAAGAAGGTGGATAACAAGGCAGGAACTCCCAAATACCTCTCAGTCCTATCTCTCATTATTAGTGGACTTAACTCTCCAATTAAGAGACATAGACTCTCTAGTTGGATTAAAAAGCAAGATTTTTCTATCTGGTGCCTTCAGAAGTCATATCTTGCCAGTAAAACAAACACATTTTCAATGTTAAAGTCTGGAACAAAATCTACCAAGCAAGCGGCCCCCATAAATAGTCGATAGTTACAATCCTAATATCAGATAAAATAACTTCAAATTAAAATTTGTGAGAAGAGATAAAGAAGGTCGCTACATACTAATTAAGAGATCTCTCCTTCAGGAGCATATTACAATTCTAAATATCTATTCGCCAAACAACAGAGCACCCAAATTTATCCAATAAACACTACTTTCCCTCAAATCCCACATAGATCCAAAGAAATTAATTGTTGAGGATTTTAACACACCAATCTTCCCACTAGATAGATCAACTCGGCAAAACCTCAACAGAGAAACCGCAGATCTAAACAACTGCACAGATCAACTAGTTGTTACAGCTATCTACTGAATATTTCACCCAGCAGCTTCAGAAGTTTGCTTTCTGAGCAGCACATGGAACATTTTCTAACATAGACCACATTTTAGGTCACAAAGCAAACTTGTCCTAATTCAGAAACATTGAATTTATATCATGCATTCTCTCTGACCACAAGGGAAGAAAATTAGAACTCAACACCAAAAGCCACCAAAGAAAGTCTTGTAACACACAAAGGCTGAACAAAACACTATTGAATGACCAGTGGGTCATGGAAGAGACTAGAAAGGAAATTCAAATTTTCATGATATTCAACAAAAATGAGCACACAAATTACCAGCTCCTCTGGGACACAGTAAAGGCAATACTCAGAGGCAAATTTGTAGCTCTGAGTTCCTACATCAACAAATTGGAGAGATCTGAAACCAACAATTTAATAAGACATCTGAACCTTCTTGAAAAAGAGCAGCAAGATAAACCCCAATCCAGTAGACAGAAAGAAATAATTAAAATTAAATTAGAATTAAATGAATTAGAATCCAAAAAAACTATAGAAAGAATCAACAAAAGAAAGATTTGGTTCTTTGAAAAAATTAACAGACCGTTAGCAAATCTTTTCAGAAAAAGAAGAGAACACACCAAATAAATAAATTCAGAAATGAGAATGGAAACATCACCACAGAAACAACCAAGATTCAGAACATTATAAGGGGATACTTCTCAAAACTTTATCTAATTAGTATGAGAACTTGGCAGAAATGGAACTTTTCCTAGCAAATATTGACATGACAAAACCAATCCAAGATGAGTTAAACCATCTTAACTGGCCCATATCAAGCATTGAAATAGAAACATCAATAAGAGAACACCCAGCTAAGAAAAGTCCAGGAACAGATGGATTTACAGAGGAATTCTACACAGCCTTCAAAGCAGAGCTCACACCAATACTCCTCCAATTCTTCAAGGAAATTGAAAGAGAAAGTTCACTACCAAACACATTCTATGAAGCCATCATAACCCTCATCCCAAAATCAGGCAGGGACTCATCAAAGAAAGAGCACTATAGACCCATTTCTTTGATGAACATTGATGCAAAACTTCTCAACAAAATTTTGGCCAATCAACTTCAACAATTCATCCAAAAAATCATACATTATGACCAAACAGGATTTATTTAAGGGATGCAAACCTGGTTCAATATATGCAAATCAATTAATATTATTCATCACATCAAAAGGTGCAAGGATAAGAACCACATGGTTTTCTAAACAGAATCAGAAAAGCATTCAACAAGATCCAGCACCCCTTTATGATGAAGGTTTTGGAAAAATTAGGAATCCATGGAACATTCTTCAATACAATAAAGGCTGTATATGACAAGCCTACAGCCAGCTTTATACTTAATGGTGAAAAACTAAAGCCATTTCCTCTTAACTCAGTAACAAGAAAAGGACGTCCACTCTCTCCACTTCTCTTCAATCTAATATTAGAATGCCTAGCTACAGCAATAAGACAAGATGCAAACATAAAGGGGATCCAAATAGGGAAAGAAGAGATAAAATTCTCCCTCTTTGCAGACGACATGATCTTCTCCACTCCCAAATTACTCAAGCTGATTCAAAACTTTGGCAAAGTAACAGGGTATAAAATTAACCCCCCAAATCGATGGCTTTTCTGTATTCCAACAATGAGAAAAGTGTGACTGAAATTAGGAAAGCAACTCCATTTGTAATAGCCCCACAAAAAATAAAATACCTAGGAATTAACTTAACCAAAGAAGTGAAGGACCTCTATGATGAAATCTTTAAAAACTTGAAAAAGAAGATCAAAACAGAACTTAGAAAATGTGAAAAACTCCCACGCTCCTGGATTGCAAAGATTAACATCGTAAAAATGGCAATACTTGCCAAGGCTATCTACAAATTCAATGCAATATCTATCAAAATTCAAACCTCATTCTACAAGGGAATAGAAGAGGCAATCCAAAAATTCATATGGAACAATAGAAGACCCCGAAGAGCAAAACCGCTCCTCAACGGAAAGAATGCTGCTGGAGGAATATCAATACCAAATTTCAAACTCTACTATAAAGCCATAGTAATCAAAACAGTTTGTCACTGGCACAAGAACAGACCTCAGAACCAATGGAATAGAATTGAAAACCCAGAAATGAACCTACAGAACTATAGCCATCTAATCTTCGATAAGGGAACTAAAAAAAAAATGGAATGGAAGAAAGACAGCCTCTTCAGTAAATGGTGCTGGCAAAATTGGTTAACTACCTCTAGAAAACTAAAGCTAGACACTTACATATCACCCAGCACAAAAATCAACTCCTAATGGATCAAAGACCTCGGAGTCAAACAGACACTCTGAAAACATTACAAGATGGAATAGGAGAAACCCTAGGTCTCTTTGGCACAGTCCGAAATTTTCTTAATAGCGACCCGGAAACACAACAAATCAAAGAAAGGTTGGACAAATGGGATTGCATGAAGTTGCAGAGCTTCTGCATGGCAAAGGACATAGCTAGCAAGATCAATAGAAAGCCCACAGACTGGGAGAAGATCTTCACTAGCCATACAACGGACAAGGCTCTTATATCTAAAATATACTTGGAACTCAAAAAATTAAATCTCCCAACAACAAATCCTCAAAGAAAAAAATGACCAATAAGTATGTGGGCTAAAAGCTTAAAGAGAAACTTCTGTGAAGAAGAAAGAAGGATGACCAATAGACACATGAAGAATTACTGAACTTCCCTAGCCATAAAAGAAAGGCAAATTAAAACAACATTAAGATACTACCTCACCCCAGGAAAATAGCAACAGATGTTGGAGGGGATGTGGACAGAAGGGAACATTACTTCATTGTTGTTGGGAGTGTAAACTTGTTCAACCTCTTTTTGAAACTAATATGGAGGTTCCTCAAAAGACTCCACATAGAGCTCCCCTATGACCCAGCAATCCCACTTTGGGGCATTTATCCAAATGCTTACAAACAAGACCACACTAAAGCTACCAGCACAACTATGTTTATTGCTGCATTATTTACTATAGCTAAGATATGGAACCAACCCAGATGCCCCTCAGTAGATGAATGGATCAAGAAAATGTGGTATATATACACAATGGAATTCTATGCCTCCATCAGAAAGAATGACAGTGCCCCATTTGTTAGGAAATGGAAAAACTTGGAAAAAATTATATTAAATGAAGTAAGCCAAGCCCAAAGAAACATAGGTCCCAAGTTTTCCCTTATTTGCAATATCTAGTATATGTATGAGTCAAGCAGAAAAGGTCAGATAAGTTGATGTTAGGAAAATGAACCCTAAGATATGTATTTAAATGTGTTTTTTCTTTCATGCATTTGTTTCTAATGCATTTATAAGATTATTTCTTAGTTGCTTTGTATGTCCCTCCCCCATATTATAACCCCTGCTTTCACTGTATTTGATGTTGATATAATTTGTGGAGGGGAAGGGGAAAAACAAGTCATGTAAACAAGGATACAGGTTTACCCGTTGCAACAATGAGAAGTACAAGTTGTCATGTCGAAAACGAACTTTACAACTTTGGTATGGGGGAGGGGGTGAGGAGTGAGTGGGGGGGACGGGGGTGGGGCTGGGAAGGGATAAGAAGGGGAAACAAAGGAGGAGGCTACAATGCTTGATAAGAAATGTACTGAATATCTTGCCCATGTAATTGTAACCCCTTTGTACAGTATTTTCACAATAAAAAATAAATAAAAAATAATTCCAGATATTTATATTTCAAGAGAAGTGTAGGAGGCGGAATTCAAGTATTCTATACAAGGGACCTGTCATAATGAACACTACAGCAAGTGTTAAGGTTTGTTAAAAGTTTTAATGTTTGAAATGTATTTAATTTTGGGTATTTGCTTATATATTCCCAAACTAGGTCTGTTAGGCAGGTCATAATTCTTTTCTATAAAATAGTTAAGATTCATGGTAGCAGACATATACCACTAAGTATCTACATTTCAGAGTTTAGAAACTTTACTAATGAGAACTTGCAAAATCTCTGTGTAAAGTACCAAAGTAAAGAGTTGACTTTGTTATCTACACAGTTTCTATTAAAACTATAGCACTTCCTTACTTTATATGTTAGCGAGGAACAAATGAAGATATAAAACATATACAAATTATAAGATGAACCACAAATGGTAATCTTAGTGGGTGACTTTAACCACTACTCATAGCCTATAAAATTCTTGTTGAACATCATAATCTTAGCCACTGTTAACTGTAAAGAAATATGACAATAATAAAATCTAATATATAGTACACTTTAAATACTGAAAACACTGGTAATTGTTTTGTTTTTTATTTTATTAATCATTAATACTTAATTATCGGCGTTCTGTATTTGTAGCATTGTTTTCCTTGTTGTAATAGGATACAACTTTTTGTAAGTTGTCATTAGGAGGTACTTTGAGAAGGTTACTGGGATAGCCAAACCATTTTTTATCCGTGCATGTAAATTTAAAAAGAGGAAAATTAAGAACAAAATATTTATTTATAAAATGGTCAAGTAGAATCTGAATCAGGAATATTGATAAATGTCCACACTTAAAATCTTAGTCCTAGGCTGAAGTAGAGCTATTACAGAGTTGAGGCCAAAAACGTGGGAGACTGTTTTTTGTTTTGTTTTTTATTTGGATTTTGTTGGTCATGGGGCTTGAACTCTGGGGCCAGGGTTCTGGCCTTCAGCTCAAGGCTAGTGCTACCACTTGAGCCACAGCACCACTTGCATCTTTTTCTGCTTATGTGAAGCTGAGGAATCAAACCCAAGGCCTCACGCTTGCAAGGCAGGCACTCTACCATTGAGCCACCTTCCCAGTACCTGAGAGACTGTATTTTAAAAAATCATCTAAACAACATTTGCTTCTGCTTTGGGTTATATAATGAAATATATGAATATCTTTTTACGTTTTGTGCATTGTTGTACTTCTAAATATATACTAACTTCATCCACTTCATCCTTTTTAAAGTCATGAAATATCTCTGAGAGTTTGCTTCTGTGAAGATTGTTTTGCATTTATAATTTCTTCTGAGTCATTTTTATTTTTTTCAAAATCACTTTATATTTAATGCTGATGGGTATTTACAAAGAGACATGGATATAGAGGATTTAGTTTACAAAGTGAACATTAAAATTTGACCTCAAAAAGAAAAATCAGCCTTAACACATATTTTCATATCTTTCCCCACATTCTCCCTAAAAGATGACAATATTAAGAATGTCTGAGGGAAGCGTTTTAGCTCCAATTTTCTTGGGCTTCCTAGGTTTAGAATTCTTAAATTACAGGCTGTAATGGAAAAAGATATTTTGGTGCACTTTGCCCTTCAGACTGTTTCTTGTCCTTTCCTTTTCTCGACTCCATTATTAGAGATTTTTTTCAGAGATGACTCTATCTCAATTTTTCCCTCTTCCTACATGGACAAATGAATTTGCAGATCAAGACTCTTAGACAGAAAGAATTTAAGAGCCTGAATCTAAGATACTTCTCTCATACCCCATCCCTACAAAGACACAAGTACCAAAGCAGGATACATAGTTTCATATTTTTCTACCAAGGCCAAGGCATGAGGATGCTTGCTTCTGAGGGTGCCTGTTTGGGGCTCTTCTTGATGTTGCAGATTAACTTTATATCTAGTTCCATTATCAGCTACCAAGGATGGCATGTTTATACCATCAGGAGGTTGGCTCAACAGGGAGGCTGGATGTGTCTCCTATGAGGGGCTCCAAGGATCCCTCATGAATGGCACAGACAATCTGTGTTGGAAATACAGGAGGCAATTAAGGAATCCTACAAACACCTTCTCAGCAAGGCAAAGTTTACTTCTGTGGAAGGCATTCTGTCTGTCACACGCCCAAGTTGAATAAACACACTGGAGAATAAACACACTGGACAGGCAGCTCACCATTGGCTCCCATGAATTTGAACTTTGGAATCATCTTTCATATTGGCTCAAATTTTTGACTCCTTTCAAACTAGTCAAAAGTTTTAATAATCAACCAAATCCAGAACACCTGGCCATATGAAAAATAACCAACTTTTACCCAGCCGGTGTTCTACCACTAGTGCCATGCCTCTAGCCCCTGGCACTTCTCTAAAATAGCATTGGCAAGGTTTTGACTACCTTTACAAGGGAAGTGCTTGTATCAATCAAGCACTTCAAGATTTAACTTCTACAATTCTCCCATCTGATTTTGCTTTCTTTTCTTCCAACCAATAAACACTGACTTTCCTATTCAGCAGTATCCAATAAGATATTTTGATTTAAAAAATGGTTTGTTTAAGGCAGTTTTTAAGTCAGTTACTGAACAAAACCTGTTTTACAAGACCTATAGCAACCATGCACACATTACTATGAAACAATTACTAAAGAGGTAAATATTGACACAATAACTCATTGTTAAAATGCTTGTTCTATCATCAAACTAGTAAAGGGGTCTGCCAACATACAAAGAAACAACCTTTTTCATAAGTGACTGGGGGCTGGTCTGGGGTTTGATTTCATGCTCTGGGTATTGTCCACTTTAGCCACAACTCAAAGCTATCACGATGTATTATCTTTTTTACAGCCTCATTGGAAATAAAAGTCTCATCTTTCCTGCTTGGGTTGGCTTCAAACACAGATCTTCAGAATTCAGCCACCTGAGCATTTAGGATCATACTCAGCATCATCTCAGTTTTAGGTAATTTTTTTGCCAGTATTAAATCCTTGTAAGTCTTTCTGTAGCATTGGCCTCCAACCACCACAGAGATTCCCTTTGAAGTATATTTATTCTTTTATTTTTATATGTTTATTGTAAAAATACTGTATAGAGGGGTTAGTTACATGAGCAAGGTAAAGCATACATTTCCCTTCAAGCATTGTTACCTCCTCCTTTGTATTTCCCCTACGATCCCTAACCTCCCAGCTCCAAAACTATCTTATACACTCCCTCCCACACCCCCTAAATTGTAAAGTTTGTTTTTCAACAGTGTCTGGTGCATCTAATTGTTACAATGGGTCAACCTGTATTCCCATTTAAGCATTTTGTTTTTTCCATTTCTCTCCCCAAACTAGAGAAGTGTATATACAAGATGCAGAACACCAACATCAAACTCATTGGAAACAGGGGTTAGGCTGTTTGCGGGGGGGCAGAATATAAAGAAACAAAAATCACATGGAACATTATAAATATGTTAGAACAATAGCAATAAAGAAAAAACCACTTGTGTCCCAATGTTTGGGCTCATTTCACTTATCACCTTCTTATCTGGTCAAGTATCTGGTCAAGTATCGTATTTAGACCTATTTTTTTCCCATTCAATCCTACCAGTGGCTCCTACTTACTTTTCCATGGTGGCATTTTCAATTAACAAACACTACTGATAAATAAAAGCACATATTGGAATAATTTGTTTATGGAGATCATAGATTGTGGAGAATAAAACTAATAATAAAACTAATAAAAGAATAAAAAAGAATAAAACTAATTTGAGTTCCTGTTTCTTGTTTCTAGCTTTAAACTCTTTGGAAAATTTTCAGGCGCCCCTAAGTAGCATAGTTATAAATATGAAGTTTGAATGACCTGATAACTAAGAAGTCTCTCCTCACTTAATTTATGGTGTTTGAGAATGTTCAGGTGTGGGTTGGCCAATGGAACCAAAGCACAGATTCTACTCCAGTTGGCTAGTAACATCTCCAATAGTGGTCTCATGAAATACCACCAGACATTTCCCCTGGCTTTGATTAGTACTTATTGCTCATCTTAAAGGATTGGCCTTCACTACATCCAGGTAACTTTCCCAGAAATGTCCAGTTTTCCCCTAGGTAGTTAACCTGGAAAGAATGGAGCTGGTCAGTTTCAGGGGTTTTTGAAATAGACTCTTGCTTCTGAGAAGAGCAACAGCATGTTCCAAGTTGTCTCTGATCACATTTCCCTGCCACACAATCATACCAGTACTCTGTACATGCATGAAACATTTTGTGACTTTATACAAACAAACTGAATTTGACTCTTTCTTTATTTGTAAGCTAAGGTGGAAAATGTAAAGACTCTTCACTTTACTTTTTTCTTTCTCTAGCAGTCAACAAATATATTCTTCAATATGTAGAGTACATCCATTTACAGATGAGAAATGAGAGGCCAACAGTCAATGTAATGAGTAAATATTGCTACTATAATTTGTGTCTGAGCTCTTCACTCTGTGTGCTTACAAAAACCAGTAATTTGGTGATGGAGAGGACCAATATGAAAAGACTATGGGGAAAAATACTTTGGAAAAGTTGCTTAAATCTAGGTGATCATTAATGATTACTTGAAACAGGCTGGTGTCAGGGGCACAGAAAAGGAGTACATAGAAATCATATTAGTGATAGAAACTGAGAAAATGTTGATCATTCATCTTAACTAATGGGCAGGAGTAAAAGGTTAAGAAGAAATCTGAAGTGTTCTATGTCTCTGGCCAGGCAACTGTATTAGTGATATTCTTGGCGATAAGGACTGCAGGTAGAAATGATAGATTTAGGGGAAAAAGTCTCTGATAGTTCTAAATTTTATATTAAAAAGATGCAAAGATAGGTCTCTTTAGATATAATAAAAATACCTATGACCAGGAATATGAAAAAGAATAGTAAAATCGGGGGGCATTTTTAAAGGGAAGACGAAATGGAAAGTTCTGACAAACTGTGAGCAATGTGAGCACCAGTGAGGACAAGATTAGAAGAATGAGATAAATAAGGAAACAAGAAAGTAATAAACACAGATTTACAGAAGTAAAGAAAGGAAAAAAATTGCAGGGAGAAAAGGACAAAACTGTTACAGAGATATTGTAAGAAATATGCTATTTGGATTTGAAAACTAAAACGATATACACAAGTTCAATAAGAACAGTATTTTTGTAAAATGATAGAAATATGTCATATTGATAAAATTTTGATATGTGAATGTGAAGCCATACAATTCTGGATCCATGAATTCAACAGATCCTGCTGATTTTAAATGTTGGGAACAAATACTTTTATCCTGACCTTAGAAGAATTATACAGATGTAACTGTCATGAACTTTATTTAGAGGTATTCTGTGAATACTTTTGAAACCTTTGTTTAGCCATGAGATTGTAGATAGAACTACAGCACAGACAAGTCTAATTTGTCCTACAGTTCCAATGAGTTACCCATGTATCCACATCAGTTTGGGATTTTATTGACATATATGTAGATATTTTTGGGTATCTTATCAGTCTATCCATTATAAATGTAGGACAAGTAACACCAAATATTAGGTTGAACATACAGCTTCACTGATGGTACTGAAGTCTCCTCAAATTGATTCATCTTTAGCAATGGAATAATCATAACTGCCAAATACTCTATTTAAATCTATTTCTTGTTAGGGATATCTCCATGCTGCCACAAATTGTTATATGTAGGAAGTGCTTTTATAAACTTCAAGCTTTTATTGAATGGAAGAGTTCAACCATTATCCTCACTACTAATATTAAATTCCTAAAAGATAAGGCATTTTGCTTAAATGACTTTCTTTCATTTTCTCATACACATTGGCAAGAAGGGAAGGATTCTAATGTAAAATAATACAATGGTGACTTGTAATAACATTACATCTAGGATCTAGTGTTAATTCAGATACTTACTAATTACCACCAAATTTTGTGGATATTTATATTTCTCCTGGGTAAATTAATGATTTCCAAGAAAATGTCCCTAAGGAGCCTTTCAATTCTAGTATAACTGCTTATTTCGAAATGCTTTAAATTCTACATCCTGTAATGTGAGCATAGGGTTAAACTGTGGAACTTTCCCCTTCAGATACTGAGCACTACCCTATTGCTTAACATGGAGAAAGTACTCTCATACATAGACTGGGTGAGGGCAAAAAAGAAGTGGTAGTTGAACAATGTTCTTAGCATTTGTACAGATGAAATGGGAATAGAGTAACTGTGAACTCAAAAGGAACGTGCAAAAAAAAAAAAAAGACAAAGGCACAAAGTAGAATATGCCAAGGAAATGCTGAAGGACAATTTCAGGTGTGAGGGTGTGTTCAAAGTACAGTCAGACGATGTATTTGGAGAACTCGGGAAAAAACTGCTTTAAACCATTCAAGGACAATCATATAAGTAGAATCCCCTAACTCTGACTCTCTAATCAACACCAACATCATCAATTTAGGGAGTATTTTTAAAGATCAAAGTGAGAAAAAGAAGACTCATCACAGTTAGGGGTCAGGTTGAAGTAATGACAATCACACAAATGTTCTTATAAATTTTCACTTATTTTGGAGCATTGTAGTGGGAAAAAGCCAAATAAATATCTTGCATGAATCTAAATTAAGTGGGAGGTAGGATATTGGTCTCTTTTTAACTAGAAAGTTATAGAGTATATCTTTTATATTGTGAAAATAAAACAGAGAGAGGTTACAATTGCATGGAAAACATAATGAGTATATTTCATTTTTTTCTAGTTTTTGTTTTTTTATTGTGAATATACTGTACAGAGGGGTTAAATTACATGGGCAAGATAATGAGTATATTTCTTATCAAGCATTGTAGCTACCTCCTTTGTTTCCAATTCCCATTCCTTCTCATCCCACATCCCCCATACTCAGTCCTCGCCCATCTCCCCGACCAAAATTGTAAAGTTCGTTTTTTGACATAACGACTTGTACAGTTCATTGTTACAATGGGTCCACCTGTATCCCTAGTTAAATGATTTGTTTTTGTCCTTCCTCTCCACAAATTATACCAACATCAAATACAGTGAAATCAGGAGTTATACCGTGGGGAATGGACATACAAAGCAACAAATAAATAATCTTATAAATATGTTAGAAACAATCGCATGAAAGAAAACAAACATTTGAATACTTATCTTGAGGTTCATGTCCTTAACATCAACTAATCTGACATTTTCTGCTTGACTCAGACATATACTAGATATTGTAAATAAGGGAAACCATAGGACCTATGTTTATTTGGCCCTGGCTTATTTCATTTAATATAATTTTTTCCAAGTCTTTCCATTTCCTAACAAATGGGACAATGTCATTCTTTCTGATGGAGGCATAGAATTCCATTGTGTATATATACCACATTTTCTTGATCCATTCATTTACTGAGGGGCATCTGGGTTGATTCCATATCTTAACTATGGTAAATAATGCAGCAATAAACATAGTTGTCCTGGTAGCTTTAGTGTGGCCTTGTTTGTGATCATTTGGGTAAATGCCCCAAAGTGGGATTGCTGGATCATAGGGGAACTCCATGTGAAGTTTTTGAGGAAACTCCATACTGCTTTCAAAAGTGGTTGAACAAGTTTACATACCCATTAACAATGCAGTAAAGTTCCCTTATGCCTACATCCCCTCCAGCATCTGTTATTAGAGTGCTTGATTATAGCCTTTCTACCTGGGGTGAGGTGATATCTCAGTGTTGTTTTGATTTGCATTTCTTTTATGGCTAGAGAGGTTGAGCATTTCTTCACGTGTCTATTGGCCATCCTTCTTTACTCTTCAGAGAAGTTTCTCTTTAAGACTTTAGCCCGCTTATTTATTGGGCAGTTGTTTCTTTTTGGATTTGTTATTGGGAGATTTACTGTTTTGAGTTCCAGGTATATTTTAGATATGAGACTCTTGTCCATTGTGTGGCTAGTGAAGATCTTCTCCCAATCCGTGGGTTTTCTATTCATCTTGCTAGCGATGTACTTTGTCATGCAGAAGCTCTGCAATTTTATGCAATCTCATTTGTCCAACCTTTCTTTCATTTGTTGTGTGTCTGGGTCTCTATTAAGAAAATTTTGGCCTGTGCCAAGGAGACCTTGGGTTTCTCCTATTCCATCCGGTAATGATTTCAGAATGTCTGCTTTGACTCTGAGGTCTTTGATCCATTTGCAGTTCATTCTGGTGCAGGGTGATATATAAGCATCTAGCTTTAATTTTCTACAAGTAGTTAACCAATCTTGTCAGCACCATTTACTGAACAGGCTGTCTTTCTTCCATTCTACTTTTTTAGCTCCGTTATTAAAGATTAGATGGCTATAGGTCTGTAGGTTCATTTCTGGGTTTTAAAATCTATTCCAATGTCCTGAAGTCTGTTTTTGTGCCAGTACCAAGCTGTTTTGATTACTGTGGCTTTATAGTAGAGTTTGAAATTTGGTATTGATATTCCGCCAACACTGTTCTTTCTGTTAAGGATCATTTTTGCTATTCAGAGTCCTTTATTGTTCCATATGAATTTTTGGATTTCCTCTTCTATTTCCTTGAAGAATGAGGTTGGAATATTGATAAATATCACATTGAATTTGCAGATACCCTTGGGAAGTATTGCCATTTTCATGATGTTGATCTTTCCAATCCAGATCATGGGAGTTTTTGCCACTATCTATGTTCTATTTTGATTTCATTTTCAGGGTTTTAAAGTTTTCATAATAGAGGTCCTTCACTTCTTTGGTTAAGTTAATTCCTAGGTATTTTATTTTTTGTTGGTCTATTATGAATGGAGTTGCTTTCCTAATTTCAACCACACTTTTCTCATTGTTGGCATAGAACAAAGCCATTGATTTTGGGGGGTTAATTTTATACCCTGTTACTTTGCCAAACTTTTGAATCACCTTGAGTAATTTGGGAGTGGAATCCATGGGATTCTTTAAATACTGTATCATGTCATCTGCAAAGGAGAGTTTTACTTTTTTCACTATTTGGATCACTTTTATGTTTTCATCTTGTCTTATAGCTATAGCTAGGCATTCCAATACTAGATAGAAGAGAAGTGGAGAGAGTGGACATCCTTGTCTCATTCCAGATTTAAGAAGAAATGGCTTTAGTTTTTCACCATTAAGTATAATGCTGGCTGTCGGTTTGTCCTGTACAACCTTTATTGTATTGAGGAATATTCCATGGATTCCTAATTTTTCCAGAACCTTCATCCTAAAGGGGCATTGGATCTTGTCAAATGCTTTGTCTCTATCTATTGAGATAACCATGAAGTTCTTATCCTTGCTCTTGTTGATGTGATGAATTATACTAATTGATTTGCATATATTGGACCAGCTTTGCATCCCTGCAATGAATTCTGTTTGATCATGGTGTATGATTTTTTGGATAAATTGTTGAAGTTGATAGACCAAAAAAATTTTGAGAAGTTTTGCATCAGTGTTCATCAAAGAAATGGGTCTATAGTTCTCTTTCTTTGATGAGTCCCTGCCTGGTTTTGGGATGAGGGTTTTGCTTGATTCACAGAATGAGTTTGGTAGTGAACGTTCTCATAGAAGAGACATTAAAAAAATGGAAAAAGAAAAACTTAAATTTAAAAAGTGAAACATTTAAAATTATTTAAATTTAATGAAATGATATTGAGAGAAGAAAAGGATAGGAAGACAAAAGGGGAGGAATAGAAGGGAGACATAAAAAAACTATAAAATAAAAGTTCTTAAAATTAGTTACTTGAAAATTACATAAGTAAAAAGAGATAATTCTGCTATTAAAGAATTTAAGCCTAAGAGGTTGTGAATGTAGTAATAAATATCTGGGTTAAGTGTGTACACAATGGGAGACAAAGTCTAATAATCGAGGAAGGGTATATATCTGGGGATGAGCAGACCAGCAATTAAGTCATGTGAAAAATAAAGATAAAATACATGAAAAAAATCAAAATAAACGGGGGCACTATATGGTCAGAAGAGATTTAGAAACAAAGCACACACACATATACACCTAAAATAAAATTATATGATGAGAAATGATTAATAGAAAATAAGGTGAAAATATAAATTAATAAAAAGGTACAATAAGAGTTCCTTGATTTTTATTGTGGTGGGGGGAATGGGAAGGTCCTGAATCTCCCGTGTGTCCGTAAAGAGTCTCTTGGTGGAGTCTCTGGTCTGCTTGTGGTATTTGATTTTCCTGTGGCTTGATTGGTTTCTTAAGTCAGTTTTTTTGAGCAGGCAGAAAAATGCTCTGCCTAACCCAGGATTTTGTTATCCTCCTCCCAGGCTAGTCCAGTGGGATGTGGATCTGCTTTGAGTATTCCAAAAAAAGAGAGATGGGTGTTTCCTCTAGTTTGGAGATAGTATGATGAGGCTAGGTTCTAGGTATGGTTGAGGATTATCAGCAAACAATAGCTTTTCCCTGAGGGGCTAGTTTCTGAGACACTCACAGAGCCCAGCCTGGAACCATTCTCAGTGTTTATGTTCATTGAATTTCAATTGATTGTCTAGGCTACTTTCGGAAGGGGGAGCCTCTAGCTCTATTTACCCAGTGAGGAAAGCCACTCCTCCATGGGCAGAGTTCCTCTGCGTGGGATGGGTGACTTTGCCATGGGTGGAGTTGAGCCTGGCTCCTCTGGTCAGGTTACTGTGATCTACTTCCAAGGCTTCCAAGGCCTTAGTTGGAGCTAGCTTCTCAGCTGTGTCTTTGTCAGTATCAAAGGTGGAGATCTCTGGTGGTGGGGGAAGGGTGTCCTTCCCTCCTCTGAACCTGAGAAGGAGTGAGTATATCAGGGCTCTACTCACGCCAGAGTCTTGTTTCCTGGGCCATCTCTGGTCTGCGATCTGCAGGATGAAGATATCTGCTCCTTGTCAGTTCTTGCTGGTGTTAAGTAGAATCTGTGTACTGACTGGCATCTTTGTCTTGGACTCTGTAGGTATTGCGGCTCCCACCTGTGCTGCTCAGATCTGTCTCCTTGCCTGGATTTTCCCTCTCTGGCATAACTCTCTGTACTGTGCTGGCACACTGGGTGTGATTCTCTAGCCTAGAAATGTTCACTGGAACACTAAACCTGCTGTCTATGAGAAAGATTGTTTAGCCTCCAACTACTGCTCTGCCATCTTCCTCCAAATTCTAGATTATGTCTTTCTATACTCTAACTTAGGATAATGATCTGCTGTCAGTTATTTTCTTCTCTTCCCCATCTTTTGCTCTTCCACTTACATAACTTTTAATTAAATAGACATACTTGAGCTTGCATTTCTAAATTCTTCAAAATTATCTGAATTTCTTCATACTTCTGGCAGCCTCCTATATCGTTCTCAAGGGGATATTTTGTCACTACCATCCTGCCTAATTCAGTTGAAGATATACATTACACTCATCCATATTTCTCAACACTTGTACCACCAAAAAAAATCCTTCCTTACGTAGAATTCATGATTTTAGTATGTCTGGAGAGGTAGCATCTGTCATTTTTGAATGACCTTAAGAGATACTTACACGCAATCATGTTATAAAGCAATATACCACTCAGTAGATGAACGAATTGACAAAATGTGGTTTGATAGATAGATAGATAGATAGATAGATAGATAGATAGATAGATAGATAGATAGATAGAGGAATTATATGCTTCCAATTCATAAAGAAATTGAAAGACTTGGAAAAAATCCTTCTAAATAAAATAAACAAAACACAAAGAAACAGTTTCCAGCCTCAAAAGCTATATATATAGGACAATATAAGATCTTGTTGAGCAAAATGAACACCTAGACATGGAAACATAGGTTTTACTTTGTGGTTATTGTTTTTAATATACTATGTGATTTCTATTTTCTTTTGGGTTTTCCCCTTGGTTTATCCCCTGCTCTATTTGATTTTGGTACTTGTTTATTGTATATGCATCTATCTTAATTTAGCAAAGGAAGAAGAACAAAAAATTGGGGAGACAAAGAACAAAGGGAAAACCAATTCAATAGCAATACTCACAAGAAAACATGTTGAAAATTTACATTACATCTTATGAGGGGTATTGGGGTAAAAGAAAAGTGTGAGAAACATGAGAGAGTGGGTAAAATTTAGACATGTTATGTATTCACTACTTTATAATTACTGCAACCCCTAAAAATAAGTTCCCTAAAATATAATTTCACTGTATTGCTATAGTAAATATTATTCTATGCGTATTACCTTTTTAAAAAATGAACACTATTTGGCATCTAATTTGAATTAATGACTCCTTTCTTTATCAGAGGTTCAACAACGTGAGTGTTATCCAACTATACAATATTTTCACAATATACTTGCCATTATTTTGAAAAAAAAAACAATAATTTTAGTTTTGTCCCATAGTGAAACAGAAGACAGTTTAATTCTCTGGAAACTCCTAACTTTTAAAACTGAATAATTGTTAAGAGGACAGAATATATGTGTTCTTCAAAATTCCTACAACTACTAACTTTTCATTTTCAAATTCTGAACCTTCCATACCAGAGATATTAAAAATAGTACCTGTTTGCATGTTATTTAATTCTGCAATAGCTGCAGTTTCCAATGGGGTGTTTCGTATTGAGAAATCAACAGAAAAAATTGCCACATTCTAGTAGAGGATATAGCTACAAAGCATGTGTAATAATTACTTCCTCAAGAGTAAACATTTATTCATCAGATTGAGCTATTATGTCTATGACCATCAATCCCAAGCTTTTATGCCATGAATTCATCCTAGCCCAACAGTTTCCAACTTGTAAGGTGCACCATAAAATTCCTTAATTCACATCATGAATAGCGTACCTCTATTGTGGAAAAATAGTACACTTCTGCTAATGTGATGCCCTTCCTATTGTGGAAAGAACACTACACTAAACATTGCTGCATCATTTTCCCCCCAGTGGTATTCTAGAAATCAGAACACTTGCAAATATTATTTATATTTATATTTTTTATCTATCATAGGTATTCATGAGGCTAAGATAAGAAGATGATGGTTCAAAGCCCACCCAGGCAGGAAGATTCCTTACATTCTTCTCTCCAATAAACTGATCAGGAAAAGCCAGACACAAGTGGCATTGATGTTGAAATGGTAGGTCATGAGCCTTGACCACAAACAGGCTCAGAGAGAGTGGCCAGACCCAGAGTACAAACCTGAGGATAAACCAAAAAACAAAATAAAATAAAAACCAACTCTAACCCTAGCATTTTGCTCATTGTATACAGAGGCATGTAATTAAGGAAATTTCCTCCTGAATTACGAATAGATTGAAGAACCAATTCGTCACACAATTATTTTCTTCGTATCATGTTATACCAAAGCCTCAAAAATTCTTCTTTTTCTAAATTTGTTAATTAATATCATCCAATTGTTGGCAACTCTGTCTAGATTATTCACATTATCAGTTTATTCATGAACTGTTGGATTTATCTATTAACTAATTTCTAATTATACCTCCCTTGAAAGAATATTTTAGGCAAATAGAATGCCAGAATCATAGATGAATTTGTCAATTAAACCCTCTACTTAAAAATAAATTTGTAGTATCCTATAGAATATAAAATTACAAAGAAAAGCAAAATATTTATTTTAAATCTAAATTCTAACTTAGCAAGGTCTACAAAGTCCTACATTAGATGAACTTTGTTATGTCTCCAGGCTTAAATATTTGTAATCCTTCATCATTTCTTTGGAATCCAACAGAATCATGATTACTTTCTCAAATTTTTTTATCGGAAATCAGGAGCCATTTTGCATCTAGTAATGTTCTGTAATGAAGAGAGCATTTAAAACACAACTGAGGAGTATATATGAATTGCATTTCAATAGGAAACTTGACTACTCAAAACATAATGGAAAAATTAGCCCAAACTTCCTACTGTGTATCCCTTTCTTGTTGTTTGGAATGTTTCATAGAGCCAAAATTATACTATTTGGTCCAGAGAAGGTATCGCTATGTATATGCACTCTCTAATCTCCTGTCTTAGCCTGAGTGCTAGAATACCAGGCTTGTATCACATTGCCCTGCCATAGTTTGTTGGTTTATTTAATCTAGATACAGACTAGCAATTCTGAACTTCTGCGATGATCTTATCCATTAGACTGACTGCTCAGACGGTTTATGTACTATATTCAAAGACATTCTAACATTTGACACAGGATATGAACATTTGGAGATGCAACTGCAGGGGTCTGTGATTCATTCTTCCATGGATCCGATACCTTTAATAATGATTACTTGACTTTTCTATTATCTCTGGTCCCTACCTATGTAACACTGTCAAACATCTTTGAAGAAATTTCACTTGAGGACTTCCAATAATAAAAATTATCACTTGATCTAGTCTTACTCAGGATATATTTTCTATTGTTTTCTAACTTTTCTCCACATTCTGAGAGTTGTTTCATTTGTGCAGGTGTTTGCACATATAAGTGCCTCTGTGTGTTTGTGTATGTTTTCATGGTGCATGCAAAAGCCTAAGCAACCTTATCCAGCAATTTTGCTCATGACTAGTATTCCATCACTTGAGCTCACGCCTATAATCCTAGTTACTCAGGAGGCTGAGATCTGAGGATTGGAGTTCAAATCCAGCAAGAATAGGAAATAAATATTCTGAGGCACTTAGTTCCAATTAACCACCTGAAAACTGGAAGTGTCACTGCAGCTCAAGAAGTAGAGTGCTAGCATTGAGCTGAAGAACGGAGAGACATTGCCCAGGCCCAGAGTTGAAGCACTGCCACGATCATCAAAAAAAAAAAAAAAGAAAGAAACAAAGATAGAAAGAAAGAAAGAAAGGAAGGAAGGAAGGAAGGAAGAAAGAAAGAAAGGAAGAAAGGAAGAAAGGAAGAAAGGAAGGAAGGAAGGAAGGAAGGAGGGAAGGAAGGAAGGAAGGAAGGAAGGAAGGAAGGAAGGAAGGACAGAGAGAAAGAAAGAAAGAAAGAAAGAAAGAAAGAAAGAAAGAAAGAAAGAAAGAAAGAAAGAAAGAAAGAAAGAAAGAAAGAAAGAAAGAAAAAGAAATGAGTTCTTGGCCACAAGTTCATACTAGTATAATTCGTGCTATCTCAACATAGACTTTTTTTTCCAGTTAAATCCATGCTCTTATATCTAACTTGCTTGGGAACCGGAATTATTCTTCCAGTCTATGTTTTACAAATTTGCATGATTAGCAACCATGATTTAGAGATAGAAGATGAAAGAGAGTGGCCTCTTCCTTCATGTTCCACTTAGTATTAATGCTTTCTCTATGTCACTCCCATAGATCTACATAGTGACTTTGGCTTTATTGGTTCAATGTTGTCTTATTTGCAGAGTCTTCTATAGTAAATTGAACAATTATACTTGAGCACAGAACTTTTCTTTCTCCTATTATTCCTATTTTTCTTCTCCTGTTAACTTATCTACACTTGGGAAATAATGCACAACACACACACTCACAAAAAATAAACGTTTCTGAGAATCTTCTTCCCAGTTAAATTTAATTTACAGAGCACTTTTGAAATTTGAACTTAATGTACTCCTGGATAATGGTTTCTTTCATGTTTTTATTGTAAAAATAGTGTACAGAGGGGTTAGCGTTACATAAGTAAGGTAATGAGTACATTTCTATTGAGCTTTGTTACATCCTCTTGTTTTTCCTGTGGTATCCCTTCCCTCTTCATCTACACAATTCCCCCTCCACTCCCCAAGTTGTAAAGTTCATTTTCTACATAGTGTCTTGTTCATCTGATTGTTCCTATAAGTCATCCTGTATCTTTCTTTCAGCATTTTGTTATTTCCCTTCCCCTCCCCACATTAGAAAAATGTATATACAAGATGCAGGGCACCTACCTCAAATCCAAAGAAACAGATATTATACCATGGGAGACATAAAAGAGAAACCAAAAAATTACATAGTACATTTTAGATACATTAAAAAAAATAGCAAAAAAGAAAAAAAACAAATTGTGTCCCTATCTTGGGTTCATTTCACTTAATATCAGCTTATATGGCCATATATACATGAATAATGTTTTATAAGCCATTTAAATTTTATATGTTGTATTTACTAAGTTGTTTCTGAAACTCGTATTACCTCATGTCCAAAGATGTCTTTGTGCTATTTCAATGAATCCAGAAAACATTTAGTTTACCTCGAGCAATGCCATAGATTGTTCCTGGAAGTAAGTGGCAGGAACTGTTACTGTAAGTGGAAACTGATCCCAAGAGAGGAATTGAACATAGAGAAATGACAAAGTGCAAGTTAAATTGTGTGTTCCTTTTTACTGAACAAGAAAAGAATCTAAGGATTGAAGGAAATTCTGTGCCTGAGTTTTTCATGTGTGTTCTTTACTCAAATACAACTTGTCTTTAAACTTCTAGTTGAGAATATTACAAAAGGAATCAACGTGCCATTTGAATACCAGCATAAAACACAAGCCATTTGAATACCAGCATAAAACACAAGGAAATAACATTGTTTTTAAAAGATAATGAGTACAATTCTTATCAAGCATTGTAGCCTCCTCCTTTGTTTACCCTCCCCATCCCTTCCCAGCCTCCCCCCGCCCCCCTAACCAAAGTTGTAAAGTTTTCGACATGACAATTTGTACTTCTCATTGTTGCAACGGGTCCACCTGTATCCTTATTTAAACGACTTGTTTTTCCCTTCCCCTCCACAAATTATACCGACATCAAATAATTGTAACCCCTCTGCACAGTATTTTCTCAGTAAAAATATTTTAAAAAATGAGTAAGAAAAAAAAACAAAAAAAGTGTTCTACTGTAAAGTGTTCTACTACAGGGAGGTTTTAATGTGCCTTATGCATGGATATTTCACTACTGAGATGATTCTCTTGTTGAATGAGTCAGTAATCAATTCTTTTAGTCTTGTCCTGAGTTCTCCATCACAATAAGGATTACAAAAAAGCAGCATTCAGTGAGTATGATCAGCAAAAGAGCCTCTTCCCAAACCAGTGCTTTAAGGATGGTCCCAAAATAATATTGAGGTTTTTTCCTTGTTTGTTTGTTTGTTTGTTTAGTTTGTGCTGATTCTGGGGCTTGAACTCACAGGCTGGACTATGTCCCTGAACAATTGTCTTTCCTGTCCAACTTCCCCCAAAGCTAGTAATCTACTGCCTGAGCCAAAACTTCACTTCTGGCTTTTTTGGTGTTTAATTACAGATAAGATTATAACAGACTCTCCTGCCTGGGTGGCTTTGAAATGAGAAAGTAAGAAAGCCAAGTGACATCAACTGTATTAAGATTTCTGTTTTGAACCAAGAAATACTAGATGAAGTTTATTATAAAGCTAATATTTGACAATTTTTAAAGGAAGAGAATATGCCCATCAAAGATGCCATAACTTAAATAACTCCACAAAAGTAGGTGCACTGAATCATTTTGGAATTATTTTTCTGCTTGGGAACATAACTATTGACTTCATAGTTCCTTTTGGGGAAACTTAAAGTCATATTTGCATTTTTTTGGCCAGGGGGCTTGAAATCTGATCCTGAGCACTGTCCCTCAGCTCTTCAGCTCCAGCTGAGCACTCTACCACTTTAGGTACAGCACTACTTCCAGGTTTCTGGTGGTTATTGGAAGATAAGAGTCTCATGTACTTTCCTGATCAGGCTTGCTTTGGACTGCAATCCTCTGGTCTCAACCTCCTTGAGTAGCTAGGATTGTAGGCGTCAGCCACCAGCACCCGGCTCATATTTGCATTTATGTGCACTTCATGGCACTATGTAGACAAAAAAATTGAAATTTGAATCAAATGCTGACATTGTAGCTGTTCAGAAAAATTGAGGTAGCAATAAATATGTCCTCCTTTTCCATGTTGTTACATTAATGAATCATGAGCTATGGGACCCTTACATTAGTATCCTCTGCAATCTGTTTAGGTGTGTTTAGTATCAGGAAATGCTCATAGAGAAATATAGAAAGACTGAGATTTTTAGAAAGCAAAGGAGATCAGGTATGAAAGAGCAGCATAGAAGGAGATACAAATTATCACTGAGAGATTAAGAACTAGCCAACGAGATTTAGCATGCTAAAGGCAATGAGGAATAAGCCTACTTGATAACTAGTTCTTCAATAACCAAAAATGGTTTCCTAGAACAGTTGCTGGTATAACTTAGTAATTATTATCATTTATTCCTTCCATCTGGAGTTATTCCTTCTCTTCTGTCACAATTGTTAATTATCCCCTGCTTTTTTGGTGCCATGAATGTCCAAAAAGTTTTCTAAATCTCACTTAGCCAAACCTTCTCTTTGTGATTAGTGGTGACCACAAAAAATCCTGGAATCTTTGAATTTCCAGAATTAATCTTCACCGGATATGTAAGCACACTCCTGGCATTAATAGCCATGACTTATTAACAAAACTTTTTTTTTTCAACACAGTATTCTAATATAGATAAGCTACATGAATTAAGGACTATTGTCAGGTATCAGCATGGAAGGAGCAATTATATTTTCCAAATATGGGTTCTTTATTTTGCATTTACTAACTAAATGTATTTTTTTGCCAGTCCTGGAACTTGAAGTGAGGGCCAGGGACCTATTCCTGAGGAGGTTTTGTTTTGTTTTGGATTTTTTTTGGCTCAAGACTAGCACTCTAACCCTTGAGGCACAGCACCACTTACAGTTTGTCTTTTTCTATTTATTTGGTACTAAGGAATTGATCCCAGGGATTCATGCATGCTAGGCAATAACTGTACAATGAAGTCACCTTTTCAGAGACCTAAATGACTTTCTTAAGATGGCATTAATATTTAATTCCATTAATATGTATTATAGTTTTGGCCAAGTGGTAGAGAAGAAGTGGAAACAATACTAAGTCCAGTAAGGCTGACATTCCCATCACTTCACTAAGGAAGTACAACTCTTAAAACCTGCAGGACTCATAGGGCTGTTACATGTGACATTATTATGTAAAACACTCTTAACAGTCATCTCTGACATTCATAATTTTCTGCTTCCACTTTCATGGTCAAGCTCCAAATATCTAAGCCTTTTTATTCATTGGATATGTTTCCTAGGAAGGAAGAAGGAGGATGTGGAAGGTGATGGTTGAAAAATATGTATAATGGTTCCCTGCCCACATTTTTTTGCATTTTTAAAAAGTGCTACTGATGAGCTCCCATTTACATCTAATTAACTATGCTATCTGCACAAGATGCAGATAAATGAAGGCATTTATTCTGGTGGATAGTCACATATATTAACAAAATTCATTTCTGGGAAAAAAATGATCCTAGGTAAGAAAGTATAAAGTATTGTCTTTAAAATGGTTTCTTCTCCTAGCAGAACAAAATGTAGTATTGAAATGATTACTCCAGCTTTCAATGAGATTTTATAGTGTCTCAGTATCAAAATGTTCGCTAATTCCTGTAACATCCGAGCATTAAAGACACGATTTGAAGATCTCAGTAGTTTTAGAAACAAAGATACATAATAACTTCCTTCTTGCAGAGACATGTGATAGCAAGTATGATTGACTGTATTATAGTTCTCATTTCTTTCCCTTTTCATCTCAAGTGTTGCATATTTTGGCATATTACACTATGTCATGAATCAGCTCCCTGTAGTTCAGATTTAACTCTACTCTGCAATGTCAAGATGGGTCATGTGAGCTACTTCAGTTTACAAAAGTGAACCAGAGGTGGCGACAGGCTATTTCTAGGTGAAGATTTCTGTCCTATTGTCTGTGTCTAACAGCTGACTTGTTTTCCCTTCAATATAAAAATAGCATATTTCCAGAGGTAATCTTCCTTCAGCTTATATACTGGAGGAATATAGCATGTGAAATTCAGGCAAAAGTCAAATACAGCCACATACATATAACACAGCAAGAATTAAGCTAATATTAGAATATGATATTAAGATATTAGATTCTTACCATCTTTGTATACCTTTATGAGAGTTGAGTATGGCACACCAGAATTTAACAAATACTAAACAAGAAGTAAGCAAATAGATAAAATTTCCTGTTTGATGCTACTACATTTTTTTTTATAAAGAAGCATTCTCCATATGATCGCTTTTGGAGTTATCTTTTAGTATAGATGTGTTTAATCACTCTAGAGCACTGTATTTAATATCCACGATCATTACCCAGACATCGTGATTAAGATGAGGAAAAACAAAATGTTAGATTTCTCCTTCTCTTTTTTTCATTATTTAGAGAATACTTTATTCGTTTCTGTAATCAAACCCACGTAGATAAGACCTTACATATTTATAGAGTGCATTTACTCTGTACAAATGGAAAAAAATTAAGTTTAATATTTTTAGACCAATATGGCTATTAATTTCTGTAAAATGCCAACTCAACACGGTAAACTGGGATACTTTTTCCAACGTTGACAGCAGAGCTAAAGTTTCCAAAAATTCAAATGATATATATATATATATATATATATATATATATATATATATATAGACAACTAATAGCAGTATGTTATGCATCAATAGCAGCAATAGCTTTTCCAGGTTCTGCAGTCATGTGAACAAAGCTAGACATCCAGCACATCCATTAGTAAAAAGAAAAAAAAAGATAAAAAACAAAACCCCATAAAAAGTTCTGTTACTGCTGTCGAACCTGGCACCATTTTTTTTATTAACTTCTCAATCATCATCTGGAAATAAAACATTCTTTTTTTAAATTTTATTTGTGAACATACTGTACAGAGGGATTACAATTACATGGACAGGATAATGCATACATTTCTTACCAAGCATTGTAGCCTACTCCTTTGTTTACCCTTCACATCCCTTCCCAGCCTCCCCCCTCCCCCCACCCAATCCTGCCCCCCAACCCTCTCGCCCCCCGCGGCACAGACATTGTAAAGCTCATTTTCGACATGACAACTTGTACTTCTTGTTGTTGCAACAGGTCCACCTGTATCCTTAAACGACTTGTTTTTCCCCATCTCCTCCACAAGTTTTACTGACATCAAATATACTGAAAGCAGGGGTTATACTGTCGGGGAGGGACATACAAAGCAACAAAGAAATAATCTTATAAATGCGTTAGAAACACATGCATGAAAGAAAAAAACATTAAAATACATATCTAAGGGTTCATTTTCCTAACATCACATTATCTGACCTTTTCCGCTTGACTCATACATATACTAGATATTGAAAATAAGGGAAAACATGGGACATAGGTTTCTTTGGGTCTGGCTTACTTCACTTAATATAATTTTTTCCAAGTTTTTCCATTTCCTAACAAATGGGGCAATGTCATTCTTTCTGATGGAGGCATAGAATTCCATTGTGTATATATACCACATTTTCTTGATCCACTAATATACTGAGGGGCATCTGGGTTGGTTCCATATCTTAGCTATGGTAAATAATGCTGCAATAAACATAGTTGTGCTGGTAGCTTTAGTGTGGTCTTGTTTGTAAGCATTTGGGTAAATGCCCAAAAGTGGGATTGCTGGGTCATAGGCGAACTCTATGTGAAGTCTTTTGAGGAACCTTCATACTGCTTTCCAAATTGGTTGAAAAAGTTTACATTCCCACCAATAATGAAGTAAGGTTACCTTCTGTCCACATCCCCTCCAGCATATGTTGTTGTTCTTGATTATAGACATTCTAACTTTGGTGAGGTGGTATCTCAATGTTGTTTTGATTTGCATTTCTTTATGGCTAGGGAGGTTGAGCATTTCTTCATGTGTCTATTGGCCATCCTTCTATCTTCTTCAGAGAAGTTTCTCTTTAAGTCTTTAGCCCACTTATTTATTGGGCAATTGTTTCTTTGAGGATTTGTTGTTGGGGGATTTAATTTTTTTAGTTCCAAGTATATTTTAGATATGAGACCCTTGTCCGTTGTATGGCTAGTAAAGATCTTCTCCCAATCCCTGGGCTTTCTATTGATCTTGCTAGCTATGTCCTTTGCCATGCAGAAGCTCTGCAGCTTCATGAAATCCCATTTGCCCAACCTTTCTTTAATTTGTTGTGTTTCCGGGTCTCTATTCAGAAAATTTCGGCCTTAGCCAAGGAGACCTAGGGTTTCTCCTATTCTGTCCTGTAATGTTTTCAGAGTGTCTGCTTTGACTTCGAGGTCTTTGATCCATTTGGAGTTGATTCTGGTGCACGGTGATATATAAGGATTTAGCTTTAGTTTTCTAGAAGTAGTTTTCCAATTTTGCTAGCACCATTTACTGAAGAGGCTGTCTTTCTTCCATTCTATTGTTTTAGCTCCCTTATCAAAGATTAGATGGCTATAGGTCTGTAGGTTCATTTCTGGGTTTTCAATTCTATTCCATTGGTCCTGAGGTCTGTTCTTATGCGAATACCAAGCTGTTTTGATTACTATGGCATTAGAGTAGAGTTTTAAATTTGGTATTGATATTCCTCCACCAGTGTTCTTTCCGTTGAGGAGCATTTTTGCTGTTCGGGGTCTCTTATTGTTCCATATAAATTTTTGGATTGCCTCTTCTATTTCCTTGAAGAATGAGGTTGGAATTTTGATGGGTATCGCGTTGAATTTGTAGATAGCCTTGGGAAGTATTGCCATTTTCACGATGTTAATCTTTCCAATCCAGGAGCATGGGAGGTTTTGCCATTTTCTAAGTTCTGTGTTGATTTCCTTTTTCAAGATTTGAAAGTTTTCATCATAGAGTTCCTTCACTTCTTTGGTAAGTTAATTCCTAGGTATTTTATTTTTTGTGGGGCTATTACAAATGGAGTTGCTTTCCTAATTTCAGCCACATTTTTCTCATTGTTGGCATACAGAAAATCCATTGATTTTGGAGGGTCAATTTTATACCCTGCTACTTTGCCAAAGTTTTGAATCAGCTTGAGTAATTTGGGAGTGGAGTCTATGGGATTCTTTAAATACAAGATCATATTGTCTGCAAAGAGGGAGAGTTTTATTTCTTCTTGGAAAGAAAACATTCTTGAGTAACATCATTAAAAACAGCTCTGATAAAGCACTGTCACTACTACTAGGTATCATAAAGCAGGTACAAGTTATTTATATTCACAGAGGGATGATACAGTACTGTCCTATGTCTATAATACTAGAGGATACAATTAAAAAGGCTTTATTGAGACTTGTTTCTACTTTTCCAGCAGATGGCCAAAAGATGGTATGACACGGCTTGTGAAGAAATGCACTTTCTTAGATAGGAGTTCCTTGATCAGTGGGACAATTCCAAGTACTCAGTACTTAGTCTCTTAATACTCAGTACTTAATCTCTTAACATCCGCTAAAAACCATTTGAAAATGGAGGTGCGGGAGAAGGAAGAGGAAATAATCCCCAAACAACAAAACAAAATCTACACCCAACATCCACTGGACTCATACGAAGATGACTGAGTGAAGGTAAGCAAGACTCAACTTGTCTGTTGTATGTTTGAATGGTGAGAATCTCACAGAGCCTGATGAGAGAGTAGCCAGGCCCTGCAGGTTTGGATGCTGTCATTAATAGTTCACCGTTTGCTCACTCATCCAGGATCTCCTTCTCTTTTTCTCTTCTCTTTTTTTAGTATGAATTTTCATCCTTTCTCCAAATTCTCCTATTAATTAAGGAAGAATGACACTTTGTGGATATCAAGCAAGAGGCTTCAAAGCCAGAATTTAATTCTTTCAGAAATAAGTGAAGTAAAACAGAGTAGCTCGACGAAGAATAAAAACAGTTTTTTTCCCCTGTCTGGCTTCCACCGTAGTGTCTTAACATGAGTTAATTATCTAATAAAACATTTGCCTTGTCTAATTTTTAATATAGATTTCAAATAAAAATAATTTAAAAAAAATTTAAAAATACATTTTAATAAATAGTAATTTGTTGTTTGCTTTTGGCAGGCATGAAATAAGGCTGCATTTTCATTGGGTGAGTTAAGGGATTAAATTTTATGAGACTCTAACATCATGAAAAATAGATGATTTTAAGATAAATAGCTTGTAGGTACATTTTTAACATGAAATATCCACAGAGACATCTTTTTTTCTTCTTTTCCTCTCCACACTGATTCAACTTCAATAACCAATTCATGTAATTCAAATATCTGTGTTTTGGGGAATAGATTAGACACAAAAAGTTAGAAAAAGAGAACAGGTATTAAATGATGCATTCTTTAAAAATAGCAGTCAAATAAATATTAGCCATAATTCCAAAATAATAGCCATCAAATGATCTTGAAAAGAGAAGATTTTAAGCAGAATGTATAAAAACTGATAGTGCCAGAACTGCTTCAGGAGCTGCTCTCTGGGATTTAAGGTTTCTAGAGCATTATGTTTTAACCAGGATTAATTGCCTTCGAGGATGACATTTTTTATTTATATTTCATTGAAGAAATATGTGGTTCAAATTTAATGAAAGGATAACAGGTTATAGTAGAAAGAATGCTACACACTCATTGTGGTATGCAACAAAATACCTTCCCCAAATATCTATCATCCCCAAATATCTAATCCCTCAAATGTAGATTTGCATTGCATATATATTATTTTACAAACATATGTGTATTTGTAAAATAATCACCTTTTATTACACAAGGAATGCAAATTTGAATAATTATCAATGGGGGAAGTACACTCAAATGGGTACTCAAAAGTCCCATATGTATTTGGAAAGGGACATGATTAGGTAAGAACCATCAGAAAGATTAAAAAATGCTACATTAGAAGATAAAGGAAAAGACAAAAACCCAGATTCTGAAGTTTCTGGAAAGCAGAACAGGAAGTAAGTGCCTTTTCCACTAGAATCATCTCGAAAACTATTTCAGCTCTGTAGGTGGCTCAGTTTTAATCGAGTGGGACTTCTTTTAGATTTGTGACTTTTAGAATTGTAAAATGATAAATACGGATTATACAAGCCACTTAACTTGTAGAAATTTGTTACAGCAGATTTAGTTTAGTAAACTAACTCAACTATATCCTTTCCGTGATGCAACTACAGGGACACCACATGTCCTAGTTTCTGAGAATAAGAAAAAGTTCCACTGTCTTTATGCACATGTATGATGTACCTAATACTAAGGGCATTGCATTAATGAAGTCTTGAAATTCTAAAAAGTATCTAAATAAGTTCCCTATCTTTGTTATCACATTTGGGGGATCACTAAATACCAAAGTTGTGGAGAAGGCTAGGATTAGAATTTGGAAATGAAATCTGTCTCCCAGTATTATTATAAAGATAATTATATATATAATATAATTTTAATTATGTATTGTATATGATATGTATTATATAATCATATCATTACATAATATATATCATATATAATATACATAATTATATTATATATGTGAAATATATAAAAATAATATATGTATACATATATAAAATGTTTTATATATAATATATGTTATATAATGTATATTATATATAAAAATATATATTATATTATATTATATTATGTATTATATGTTATATATAAAATATATCACATATTATATTATATATTACGTATAATATATTGTATGTATTATATATTGTTATATATTATTTATATCATATATAGTTATATAATTATATATGATATATAATATATTTAATCTTTATATTATATATTACATAATTAACTATATAATATATTATATAATATATAATTATATATAATACCATATATAATATTATAAGTTATATATCTATAATATCATGATGATTATATACAATACATATGATATATATAAATGTATAATTTAATTATATAACTATATATTACATAAATATATAATTATATCTCATATAAAATATATATTATATAGATAATTTATGTCATTTTGAGTTACAGTTTCTAAAGTAATAAAAAATAAGCTAAAATAGAAACAGAAACTCAATTTTCTATCCTTCCTAACTTTCCAACAGAAATTAGAGAATCCAGTAAAGATACAGCAATCCCAGGATGGTATAGGATATTATAGGGTCAATAAATGGTAGAAAAGAAGATCACAAAAATCGATCACCAGGAACAGTGGGAAACAAAATCTATGCCTACAGATTTTGATATAGCTAAAAAGTAGTTTCCACTATGCTAAGCCTTTGATATTTTAGGTTTGTGTACACAGCAACTTTCCTCTCTTTGGAAATGACTCTTATTACTAATTAAGGTTTTGCAGCTCATAACCCAGCAACAAATAATGCTTCTAAAGTTAAAAAAGCATGATACTAAGAGTAACCAAGGCTACTTCCATTGCTATAGCTGATAAATAAGAATGCTCTTTGGGAATAGTAAACAATTTTGAACTTTTTCATAACTTTCCTCTTCTCCAACACAAGAAGTCCTGGTCAAGATATGATAAACATTAATAAAGGATTTTTATATTTTTTATTTTTCACACCAAAGCAAATACACTTTCCTCTTTGCAAGCCTGATTTTGAGAGATTGAGACCATCACTATTATTTTATAGACAAAATTTACTGCTTTGGCTTAAGTGTTTTCCTGTTGCTCTCTATTATTTTGGCAACTACATAGAAAAACAAACTAAATACATTATGATTATGTTGAATTGTTCAAAGTCAAGCTGTCTTCAAACACAGTTTTCTGTTTCCTTTTCACTGCTAACTAAAGTTTAATTATTGCTCTTTAAATGATAACAAAAATGTGATACTTTAACGTATATTCTCATTGAAACCGATGATAACAGGAGTGTCTGCAATTGCTTTTTAAATTGTTTTCAATATTTTCATTGGCTATTTTCATTATTGCCTTCATTCAGTTCTTGTAATCAGGAACACAGGGTTACACAAAAAGATCTTCCTAAGATATAGGATTTTAGGCAGAGAAAATTAGATATATAATTAAAGATTTTCATCTCCGAAGAGACTGAAAAGCTCAGAAGACATTTTTCTATCACTGACATGGTTCTTAAACTAAGTGAAATGCATGTAAATGTGACAGTTATTCCAAACAATAATTATGGCTTATACTTTTCTGCTCCAATGAGATGAGAAACTTTATTGTCAATGACACCTCTGACAAGGTTTGGATGGCATATTGATTTTAGAGTAAAAGGGTGAATGTTAGAAAGCCAAGGGAGATTCCTAATACAGCACTGCCTATCACTAATCAGTTAATTATACTTATGGCATATAACTAAATAAACATATAAATATGAATTGAATGAGAAATGTGTGATTGACACAATTGATTCAATGACAACTAAAACCAGAAAACACTTCTCTACATTTATATAAACTATTATGTCTAGTGAGGATTTAAAATTTTTAGAATTATATTTTAACATTTATGTCAAAATATTTGTTTATTTTTAACTGTTATTTTTAACTTTTGTCAGTCGTGGGGCATGAAATCTGTGCCTGGACGCTGTCCCTTAGATCTTCCCCTCAGAGCTAGTGCTCTACCACCTAAGCCACTGCCAGTTTTCTGGTGGGTCATTGGAGATAAGAGTCTCACGGAGCTAGGTGCCTGTGGCTCAAGGCTGTAATCCTATCAGGAGGCTGAGAACTGAGGATTACGGTTCAAAGTCAGCTGGGACAGGAAAGTCCGTGAGACTCTTACCTCCAAGAAAACCACTAGAAAACCGAGAGTGGAGCTGTGGGTCAAGTGGTAGAGTGCTTACCTTGAGCTGAAGAGCATAGGGACAGTGTCCAAGCCCAGAGTTCCAACCTGACGATTGACTAAATTTAGCTCTCTGACTTCTTATTAGCTAGGATTACAACATGAACCACTGACACCTAGCTACATAATTAATTTTTACACATTTACGAAGTATTGAGTGGTAATCCCATTCATTCATATCTTCTGTAATGAACAAACTATCTCATATCCATTAGTTTCTGTATGTAACAATTCTTTTAAATGAGATTGCTCAAAACCTTATCTTTCGGCTGTGATGAACTATCTATTCTTAGCTATAATCACTTTGCTCCTTGTGGTATAGAATTAATATGTTTCCTTTTAGTCAGGGAAGTCTGCTAATAGAACTTATAGAAAACATGAATTGTAAAGTGAAAGAAGTTCATGGATCTATTATTTGTTTTAGGAAAACAATTATGCCTTTTGTTTTCAATAATATTCCTGTGGGAATGGGAACATAGATTTAACTGTTAAAATTGATAAAAGTTACATTATATCAAGTTGATTCAAACTTGTATTTGAAAATTGCACACTTAACACAAATATGCTTCCACTTTCTTCTACCACATAATTAAAATAACAGTAAAGCAAAGATTGGTGTTAGTGGCTCATGTGTAGAATCCTATAAACTCAGGAGGCTAAGACCTGAAGATTTTGGTTCAATGTCAGTCTAAACAGACAAAAATATGAAAAGTTACCTCCAATTTTCCAGCAAGAAAGATAAAGTGAAGATGAGGCTCAAGGGATAGAGTGTCATCAGCCATGAACAAAAATTACAAGGGAGACCATTAATATTGAGTTCAAGCCCTAAAAATGGCATATAAACACAAGACAATAAAAAGTACTATGAAAATAAATAATGAAGACAAAAATAGGAGATAAGACCATGAAAAATATTGTGTAGACATCTAGAAGACACACGTCATTTGACAGAATTTTGATTCATGAGAGAGAAAATTTCATTTGTGTTGAAACCTGTCTAATGGGTAACAAGTGAAAGAGTAGATTGGATACCTGACATAGAAGACATTGCCTGTGACTATGCACCATCCCACTGCAAAAATCTAAAGTTGTGCTTGTTAATTTAAATAAAGCCTCATGTTAGAGACTGTTAGGTCCACACAGACTGGGGTCCTTATTTTGAGGCTTCAGACCAGTGCTTTTGCTTATGACCAATCCTGTTCTACCCCCCTTCCCTTATGCACCTATACCTTATGTAGCTGGCACCAAACCAAGGCTTTGAAGTAGACACCCCTGCCTTAATCCCTCATTTTCTCCAGGTACAACTCATTTCACATGCTATCTATGTCTTAGCAATAGTTCTTTTCTTTCTAATCCCCACCAGAAATCACGTATATTCATGTAAACCCACTATAAATGATCTAGTTAGAAAACGGAGTGTTTAGCATTGGCTGAGGCTCTAATCTGTACATTTGCTCACTAATAAATCTGTGCTACACTCTCTTTTTTCTCCATGGCTTTTGAGTATGACAAATAATTGATTTGGTTTGATGTAATCCCACTTATCCAGACTTACTTTTATTTGTTGTGCTTCGTGATCTTTGGAAGTTTTCACCTATGCCAAGGAGCATAGTGTTTCCCCTAACCCTTCCAGTAACATTTTCAAGGTGTCTAGTCTTGCATTGAGGTCTTCGATCAATTTGGAATGGATTCTAGTGCAAGGGGATATATAAGGGTCTAACTTCAGTTTTCTCTGTTTAGCCAATTTTACCAGCACAAGTGTTTGAAGAGATTGTTTTTCTTCCATCCTGTGTTTCTGGCTCCCTTATCAAGAATGATGTGCCTATAGGAGGGATTCATTCCTGGGTTTTACTTCTCTTGTATTGATGCAATTCTGTGCTTTCACTCGGAAGAATGGCATTACCCTATTTCTGAGGATATAGTAAGACTGGAAAAAATGATATTAAGTGAAATAAGCCAGATCAGATTAAATATATGCTGCACTGTTTTCCTCGTTTGTAATAATTAGAAGATGTCCATAAATCTACAAGTTAATCCAATAGATAATAAAAGACAAAAAATTACACTTGGAAATGATTAACTAACACCACTCTAAGCATTCACATGGAAAGAACAAGGGAAGCTATTCTTAGGAAAGGATCACAATGGCTCAATACCTATGTGCATATGACCATATAAAATTTTGCTTATTGCAATGAACTCAAAGAATCAAACAGACATGTGATATATATATCTGTATATAATTTTAATAAATGTCATAAAAATAACCGACTTCTCTGTAATCTCAAAAGCAAAATTCTAAGATTAGAAGATAAAATTGAAGGAAGTTTTCAAGACATAAACTAAAATACATAGGGGAAAAAGTTGGAGAGAGAAGATAAGATGAAAAGTGGAGTAGCTACCTATTGAAGAATTCATAAGCAATTTCCAAAACTATACAAGAGGGCTGGGGTACAGCTCACTTGTAGGACTAGACTAATGCATACAAGCCACAGGTTCAATCTTCAAGGCCTAATAATTAGTTAATAAATAGTAATAATAAATAATTACTTGAAATAAATGTTTTCATAGTAGAGAGACCTGAATCCTAAAGCAGTAACAAAATACTCTCAATTCTTGTATCCAAAGACATGAAACTACAATAAAGAGGAAATAGTTTTCCTTTTCTATCCTTTCCTTTTCTGTTTTCTTCTTTTCTTTTTTCCTTTAGCACTACTGGTGCTTGAAGTTGCTAAGGCTCTAACCACTTTAGATTATTTTTCAGATGAGGTCTTACTTTTTGGCCAAGCTTCCCTTGAGCAAAAATCTCTTAACTATGGCTTCCACAAAGGTCAGATAACAGGGAAATTACACTATTCTAGCTTTTTTTTTTTGTAATTTCTCACAAGTTATTGTTGTCAGAACTGGCCGTGGATATCAGTATTATAAATCTCTGTCTTCTAATTAGCAAGCTTTGACCCAGACTATTTTTCAATTTAAAAACTCAATATTGACTTCTGTTTTCTAGATATCATTAAATTCTCTTGAGGGTAGTATGGATCTTTATGATGTTATAAGAAGAACAGAGAAAAATCCCTTGAATCTTTTTCCAGTTTCTTTAAATATTTATAGTATGTCATCACAAGTAGGGCATTAATATTTCACAAGTACCTTATGTAGACTTCAGTCGTTTGAATCATTTTGTGCACATATTAAGTTTAATATAATTTTATCAACACTATATTAAAGCACCATATTTACAGATACGTTTCTTTATCAAAAATAAGTATGTCTCATGCTTCCCTTTTATAATTAAACCCACTACTTCTCTTTGTCCCCTGCCAAACCTGTTTCATCCTGGTAACCCACAATGTTTTTTTCCCTCGACTTCTAGATCATGCAATAAATAAGCTTTTAGGATTGCTTTCAAGTCTATGGTCGATTGTTCCCAGTTCTTGTATACCTTAATATTGTATTGTATTCACTCAAGTTGCCTTTGGTTCTGTTATTAGAGAATGTAGCACAATTCATTTCCCGTTCACCTGAAGAAAGCCTGAATTGATTTTCATATCTTTGGCTAGAGGAAATATTGGTGCTATAAAGCTCTGTGTTTTGGCCTTTGGGTGAATATTACATTTTATTTCTATGAGATAAAACCTGAAGAGCTCAATTCCTGTGCTATACTGTGGGAGACTGCATATTTCATATTCTAGGAACCTGTCAATATGTTTTCAGAAGTGGCTTTCCCATTTGACATTCCTGCCAGCATCCAGTTTCTCTGTTTCTTGATTGCATTTAGTCTGGTCATTATTGTTTTTTGTGAAGTAATACTCATCCATGTTTTATGATGTCATTTTAATTTTAATGTGCATTTATTTGATGACTGATGAAGCTTTTCGTGTGCTTATTTTGCACAAGATGTATTTTGCTGTTTTCTAATGGATGTTCTGTTTTTAACATTAGGTTATAAGTGTTCTATGTAGAGTCTAGATTTGAGGCATTCTTCAGGAATAGGATTTGCAAATATTTTATTCTTGACTACGGGTAACCTTCATCATCATTTTCATCACTTCATCATCATCATCATCATCATCATCATCATCATCATCATCATAATCACTATTAGTATTACTACTATTACTTTTGTACATGTATGTATGGTCCGGAGGCTTGAACTCAGGGTCCCTGAGATTTGTTGCAATTTGTTACCAATTTACCATTTGAATCATGTCTCACTTCCGGCTTTTTTTTTTGCTGATTAATCAGAGGTACGACACTTAGGGACTTTATTTTGTGGACTGGCTTCAAACAGCAATACTCAAATCACAGCCTACTAAGTAGCTAGGATGAGATACATGAGGCACCTGCTCCCAACTTCTATTCCCTACTTGTATATGAGACAGCCAAAACTATTTTACACTTTTATTGACTTCTACTATATCAAGTTTTCCTTTCATATAATTTTAATGCCGAATTTAAAAATGCTCTGTCTCCAAAATTGTCAAGACATCTTCATTTGCTTTACATTTACATCACTCTTTTTGGTTTTTGTGCCACCTACAAATCATGCTTGAAGTTAATATTTGAGTAAATTGTTATGTTTAAGTCAACGTTCACTTTTTAATTCTCCCCAATGCTGTCTAACCTATAGCGACTTATTAAAGAGAATATCATTCCTCAAGCATTTGGTTTAACACTCTTATTAAACATTCCTTGATAATATTTATGTGGCTCTAATCTCATGCCCTACAGACCCATTGAGCTGGATAATCTTTCCTCTACAAATGTACAAATTTTCACTAACAACTTTAATGTTGAACAGAGAAATATATTCCAGTTTATTTTTCATTGTCAATGAGACAAAGTATCTGGTCAGGTGTTTGTAGAAATTGTCATAACCTTATAAATAAAACTGTGAAGCTGGGTGCCCTTGGCTTACGCTTGAAATCCTAGCTGCATAGGAAGCTGGAATCTGAGGATTGCAGTTCAAAACCAACTGGAACGGGAATGTCCGTGACACTCTTATCTCCAATTAACCACAAGAAGACCAGAAGTGGTACAGTTTCTCAAGCGGTAGAGCACTCATTTTGAGCTGAAGAGCTGAGGGACAGAGCCAAACCCAAATTGCAAGCCCCATGAATAACCAAAAAAAATAATAAAAAGGGTCGTGGACAATTAATATCTTTGCTCAATTGTATCCTCTAATTCACAAAAAATATAGGTTTCCTTTTACTTAGATTTTTGCTTATATTCAGCATTGTATCATTTTCAATGACTGTAGGTGAACAACACTGAAATACATTTTGACAATGTGTGAAGATAGCACAAAGAAATTCACAGAAAACAGTTGAAAAACAAGGAGCAATGGGAATGGAGAAAGACAGAAACAGTTTAATCAGGCCCTTGATCAATATGTGAGTGTGAAAAATATTTCAATAAGATTTCTTCATACAATTAATATACACCATTCCAAAGTCATAGGAATTCATGTATGACATAAAGGATAAATACAGATTCTGTGATGAAATTAAAGAAAGAAAGATGAGAAAATACATAATTATAATAATTGTGTAAATAAACTAAGAAATTTGGTCAACATTCTGAACACTCCTGGCTCATTAGATTAGAATGTCATTGGTATCTAAGATAATTCTAAAATGTTAAACTTGAGCCTATCTTTAAAACTGCTTAATGCTATTGCTTTTTGAGTCAGTATTCTCCTTGTTGTTGCTATTGTTGCTGTTGTTGTTGTTGGTTTAGTTTAGTTTTTTGATTTTTTTGGGGGTCCAGTCGTGGTCCTGAACTCTGGGCGTAGGCACAGTCCCTCAGCTCTTCAGCTCAAGGCTAGCGCTCTACCACTTGAGCCACAGCACCACTTCCGGGTTTTTTCCTTTTTGCTTATGTGGAACTGGGGAATCAAACCCAGGGCCTCATGCATGCAAGGCAAGCTCTCTACCACTGAACCACCTTTCCAGCCCTGTTGTTGTTGGTAGTGGGCCTTGAACTCTGGGCCTGGGCACTGTACCTCGGCTCTTCAGCTCAATTATAGAGCTTTACCACTTAAGCCATAGCACCACTACCGGTTTTCTGGTGGTTTATTGGAGAGAAGAGTCTCATGGACTTTTCCTGCGCAGGCTGGCTTTGAGCAGCGATCCCCAGATCTCATCATCCTGACTAGGTAGGATTATAGGCGTGAGCTACAGGCACCAGGATTGAGCCAGTATTCATAGCACAAGGAAAAAATACAAGTGGTTTGGAATCAAGCTGTAGAAGACTGCCTTTTTGTCTTCATAAGAGAGCTGGCAGGTATCCTATTAGTAGGTAGACTTAGGAAAATTGAACATCTAAGTCCACATGGAATGCTACAAAACATTTTAGCAAAGTTCCAAAAATAATAAGGACATGAACTGCAATAATTACCTTGGTAATAAAGGACATGCTTGGGAATTCTGTCTTTATTGTTATTGTTGTAAGTGTACAATGTCATTTTTTTTTAATTTTTATTCCACTATGGCATATCCCCTGTTATCACTGTACTCGATTTTGATACCCTGCATATTGAGTATACATGGCTAATCTGGGGAGGGGAAAGGGAATTACAAAACGCTGAAACAAGGACACAGGATGACCCATTGCAACAAAGATTTCCACAGGACTGTATATTGGAAATGAACTTTACTACTTCATGCTGTGAAGGGTGTGGAGATTGAAATGTGGGAGCTGGGGAAGGGAAGGTATGGTGGGACAACAACAAGGAGAGGAAGGGATAAAAATGATCAACAAGTAATGTACTCATTGCCTTACAAATGTAACCTCTCTGTACAACATCTTAACAATAAAATAAAGTAAAATCAATAAAGGACATGTTTGGCAAATATAAGGAAAATGAAACCTTACAGAAAAATAAAAGTAATAATATAAGTATATTTCTAATAGATGTAAGTACATATCTGTACATCTTCATGTATACATATATAGGTGTTTGTATATATACACATATAAGTAGGAATATATGCATATGTCCCCATAGTGTGTATTCATATATATTTATTTAAAGAGACTTAAATCAGAAATATATTAAGAGCATATTAATGCCAATGAAAAATTTAACCATCCTGAATAAGTGAAAAATTCCAAATACATATCTTTATAATAATATACCAACAGGCAAGGAACATATGGAAAGATCATAACATACCTATATATTACATACATATAAAATTAGTGGAAATAGAAACAACAATAAGATAACACTGCACAATCACTGTGTAGAAATTGGAATCCTTTTATACATTGGTGCTTGGCACTTAAAGTGATATAGTCAGCTTGTTAAACATAATGGCCATCTTTAAGATATTACACATATATTTGCCTCTATGATGCAGCATTTTGAATCATAATTCAATATACAAAATATATTTAAACATATGTCCAATCAGACAAGTATAAAAGAATATAATTATCAAAACCTTTTACAAAACTATATAATAAAATTTTGAAATTCTCACTGAAGACATTATAAAATTATACGCATGCATACAAAACAATATGTTCTATTTACGAGAAAAACTTGCATGGACTTACTTTAGAAACACTAATATTACATGGGAGAAATGGATAAAATAGACTATGTTTTCTAATTATATGAGCTTTATAAAATTGGCACATCTGTAGACGTAGACTATGAAATAATATTTGCTCAATGGGAGGGTAGGTTGAAATCATGACAGGTAGTGACTAGTAATAGGTAATGGAGCATTTTCAGAGGGTAGTGATAATAAAATGTTCTAGAACTGAAGGTGATGTTCATAGTGCAACTCTTTAACATTCTATGAATCATTGTACTTTATTGAAGAATTCCACATTGCATGTGCATTAGCCTAAGAAAAATTTTAGAATAGTAGTAGGTGAATCTGAGTGATAATTCAGAATTTAAAATCACAGAATTCTCTAATACATGTTTATTACATTGCTGAATAAGACTATCAATAAAATATGATCTGTTATATCATCTGAGTGATTATATATGACATTGTGAGTCAGTGAATATTCTACAAAATTATGTAAAATGAGGGATGAGATAAGATTGAGAAGGATGAGGGATAATGATCATCAAGATGCATTGTATTCCCTTACCATCCCTGCAATATAACATCACGTACATCTCATTGTTGCAATGGGTCCCCCTGCATCCCTATTTAAACAATCTTTTTTTCCTTCCCCTCCACAAATAACCAAAGTAGGAGGCAACAATGCTTGATAAGAAATGTACTCATTACATTGCCCATGTAATTGTAACCCCTCTGTACGTTATTTTCACAATTAAAAAAATTGTATTGTGCTGAGAATGCAGCTTAGTGGTAGACTGCTTGCCTTGCATGTGTGAAGCCTTGGGTTTGATTCCTCAGTACTACATAAAAAAACAAATCTGAAATTGGCACTGTGACACAAGTTGTAGAGTGCTAGCATGAGGAAAAGAGGCTGAAGGACATTGCCAAGGCCCTGAGTTCAAGCCCCGAACTAGCTTCCCAAAAATAGATGCATTGTATTAAGCCAGGCACTAACGTCTCTTGCGTCTAAACCTAGATACTCAGGAGGATGAGGATTGAGGTTTGAAACCAGCCCAGGCAGAAAAGTCTGTAAGATTCTTTTCTCCAATTAAATCTCAGCAAAATCTGAAAGTGCTGCTGTGGCTTAATGGATAGAGTTCTAGCGTTCATCAAAGGAGCTCAGGGACAGCACCCAGGCCCAATGTTCAAATCTCAGGAGAGGAAAAGAACAAAAAACCTCAGTAAACACTATTCATAAACTGCTGTGTCATACAACAACTCCCATATAACTATTTAAGTTAATTAAAAATATGATTAGAATAATATACAAGCGATTTTGTGGACCAAACACAGATAGAATAAAAAGGTTTTTTACAGGGGACAAATTAAATTTTATGTCACACAGTTTGAGTTGAAATTTGTTCTTCAGTCTTCTTATATCATTTAGGAAATTGACAGTACTGCCAAATATAGGTAAATTTCTTTGAGAAACAGATTGAATTCTACTGTCTTTTCATAGCAAACAATACAGGTGATTTTTTTGCCTTTTATTGAAGTATTTCTGATATTTAAAGTAGATTTGTTTTTCTATAATATTAAGTTAATCAATCTTTTCATTCGGGCAATGTTGGTCATATTTTTTTCCAGTAAATATTATCCCTTAAAATAAATGAGTATATGCTGTCAGTCTCCTATTAATATGACAAAATACTTTATAAAATCAATTTAAAAGAATGAAATATTAATCTTGCCTTCTAATTTTATACATTTCAGTTTATGTTTCTTATCCTCACTGATTTGGGTTGGTGGTGGCACAGTACCCTACCCCATGTCAGGAGCATTTGATAGAGAATGTGTCTTCATGGAAGCCAGGAAGTAAAGAAGAGGAGGAATAGGAGTGGAAGACTGAGAAATAGGAGGATTAGGAGAGGGAACAAGATAAGGAAAAGAAGGAGTCAGAGAACAAAAAGAAGGAAGAGGAGGAAAAGACTTTTAACATCCTATTTGATCACAAGTTCTCAGTGAGCAAATCTCTACAATTGTGCCCACTTGAAAAGGTTCACCACCTCTTTAGGGCAACATAGTGAAAGCTAATTATTAATCTCAATCCTTTATGATTTCAGATTTAAATTCAAAGTATTGAATAGATATTTCTATAAAATTATAATAACTTCTGTCCCTAAATATTACTTGAATTAATCAGAGAAGCTATTTGGCATGGAGTTGGTTTGGTTATACCATTGCTGCAGAGATGAATGAAATATTTTGAATGCAAACACATTTTACTTAACAGATAATGGAGCTTCAAGATATTTCATTTTGTGACCTTCAAAAATGACTATTTCATCTAACTCACAATTACTTTAATTTTTCATAATTTTATGGCACTTCCATTCAAGTGTTTTGTCATCCCTATTGAATTTCTTTCTTTCTAGTTGAAGGAAAAATGAATATTATCACGATCATTTATTTGTTAGTTATTATGCAGAGTATAATAGGTATATAGAGTATAATAGATATAATATGAATTACTGCCATTCAAAAATACGTTATAGGGGCTGGGAAGGTGGCTCAGTGGTAGAGCGCTTGCCTTGCATGCATGAGGCCCTGGGTTCGATTCCTCAGCACCACATAAGCAAAAACAAAAAAGCCAGAAGTGGTGCTGTGGCTCAAGTGGTAGAGTGCTAGCCTTGAGCTGAAGAGCTGAGGGACAGCGCCCAGGCCCAGAGTTCAGGCCCCACAACTGGACCAAAAACAAAAACAAAACAAAAAACTAAAAAACAAAAATAAGTTATAGTCAAGTCTATAGGAATAATTGGATAAGTCATGGGATATCCTGCTTTAGTTAGTTTGATTCAAATTCTAAAAATCAGTGTTGAAATTCTGTTTTTCTCTAAAATGAATTGGTACTCAAACCTCAGAAATACATGACCAGTAACTAAGATTTCTGTATACTCACAAAATGTATGAATGTACATTTTTATGTAGAAAAATTTTTTGTTAAAAATTTAGGTTATAAAGAATGGAGAAAAAGTAACCACAGTAGATATTATTTAAAATTAGTGACAAAATGCTTCATTCAGCCTGACAGAACATATTGATTTTAGCTTACAGGAGAAATTTAATAATCCCTTTGTAGCTTTTGAATAATAGAGTATTTAAATTTGTCCAAATATTCTGTCATTTAAACCTACGCCTGTATATTTTTACATAAAAATGAAAAAATATTTTTTCCACAGTGCAGGTTCAGATTTAATAACTAAATATCTAAATGTTAATTTGTTAAATTGAGAATTTAGAATTCAAATAAGAATTTTATTTTATTATTAGATACATCTGTGCTGAATATGAATGTCTCAAACTTGTAATAGTTGCTACTCAGTAAGCTGGGGTTCAAAGCCAGCCTTGGCAAGAAAGTTTGTAGGACATATATCATTTAATCATACATACACAACCACACACATACACACACACAGAGAGAGAGAGAGAGAGAGAGAAAGAGAGAGAGAGAGAGAGAGAGAGAGAGAGAAAGCCAGAAGTGGAGTTGGGATCAAATCAAATGTTAGGGCACTATCCTTGAGTTAACGAAAATAATGGATAGGCCTTGAGTTCAAATCACAAGAACAACACACATACACACACACAAGCAAAATATTATATCTAAATTCTTATTTTCGTTCGGAGAAATAAACAACATCGTAAAAGTAATATTTTTACATATACTGCAACTTTTGTGAAGTGTTTTTTAGTATAATTTGTCTTAAGATATAGCTAGATTATTAAAATTAATATTAATCTAGTTAATTTTATAATTACTCATAATATCTTGGAGTCCAACAGTTGGTATTTTTTCTATGGCCATAAGAATTATTCTGAGTGAAAGAAAGAGAGAATGGAAGAAAAAAGGAAGAAAGAAAGAAAGAAACAAAAGAAGAGAGAAAGAAAGAAGATAGAGAGAGAAGTAGGGATGGAGGAATACAGGGAGGAAGGAAAAAAGGAAGGAAGCAAGGAATGAAAAAACGAAGGAACGAAGGAAGGAAAAATGAAGGAAGGAGGGAAGGGACAAAAACATCTTAAGTCATAAAATAGCTATTTAGCTAAACATAAACTTCATGTAAGTTCACCCTTTAGTAAAGGCAAGTTTGCAATTGTCACTTTTCTGCATGTTCTCCATGCAGGAATGAAACCAGCAAATGAAAGATCAGAAATAACCAGGTGAATCTGTTTGCATCTGTAGTAAATATGTACACAAATCTTTTTCTCATTTCCTATACATCATCAAATAACTATTTTCAAACAATTTAAATTGAGTTATAAATATTCTAAAAGTTGATGTAACCAAATGATGTCAATATATTTAGATAATGTGAATACTTGTATTGATAATGCTATTAATATTATAGTCTTAATGTTATTTTAATTATATTATGTATTTTATCAGAGAAATTAATATCCTCAGATTTTGGTGTCTGTGGAAGTCCTAATAGCAGACCATAACTAAGAACAAAGGAGAACTCTATTTGTTTGCTCAAATGAGTATTTCTCAATATTTCTAAAAGCAGTTAACTCATCAGAGATTGTTCAAATACATCAAAAGGGCCTTAGAAAAGCTGCAACACGTTTACATGGTTACCTATGATGTGATTCAAGAGCCACTAAACAATCCTACTTCACTTTACCATCACTAAATTTATTCCAATTGTAAGAAAAATCATTCACATAATTTACACGATATAAGTTTGTCCTTAAGTTATTATCTTCTATGAAATAATACCCAAATGATTCACTACACTAAGAGTTAAAGCAAAAGTTGCAAAGTGTATTGGGCTATGTAAGTCCTTTCAGATACACATGTTGAAAATCTTTTTTTAATGCTGAAATCTTTTTTTATTATTATTATGAAAATACCATACAGAGGAGTTACAATTACATGGGCAAGATAATGAGTAACATTTCTTATCAAGCATTGTTTCATCCTCCTTTGTTTCCCTTACCTATCCCATCAAATATTCTCTCTCCTGCCCACCCTTATTCCAACCCCTGGCCATTCCATTTCCCTGTCTGGTGACATTAGAATCAACCTTTCAACATTGACCCTGTAATAATGATCCTGATAAAAGAAGCCCAATATAAGTACTCTTCCATATGATCGTCCAGCAAATAGATTATATTGAACCAGAAAATGGGCCCCCAATAATACAAGGAATTGCTTTGAAGAGGCAATTTCATAATCAATATAAACCATTCCAGAGTATGAGTAATATATTTCAGATTTTTTTACTGAGAAAATAACAGAGTTGTTACAATTACATGGGCAAGTAATAAGTGCATTTCTTATCAAGCATTGTTGGAGAGGAAAGTGAAAATTGGGAAAGGGAGAGGGAGCACCAATCCAACATGGACAGGTCTACCTCAAGCAGAGATTTGGCAGGTTTGCAGTAGAGTCCTCCCATGAATTCAAAATTTTGTAACAGTGGGTGAAGGAAGTCAATATCCCAGTAGGTCCTAGGTAATGAGCCATATATCAGCTTTGGCCATGAACTCAAACATAGTAGTGGGTCTTCCTGAATGGAGGAAAGAACGTAATAGGAAGGATCATGAAGAAATTTGATCTGAAACAAATCATGTGACTTTCTGAACTAAGTTGGAATAATGTAGGCAAGACATTTAGATACTGTGTTTCGATCAAGGGTATTTATTTAAACTGACACATATTATTCTGTATATAAAATATTCTTTGAAATCTATATAAGTATCAAATAAAAATTCAGAAAAATTATGATCTACAGACTCAATGGATAAAATCACATACTCTTAGAAACCTATCTCAGGAGGTTTCTACATTTTAAAAAAATCCTTGAATTTCCAAAACACTTTTAAAATGCTTTTTATTGTAAAAATACTGTACAGAGGGTTTACAGTTACATGATCCAGGTAATAATAACATTTCCCATCAAGCATTTTACCTCCTCCTTTGTATTCCCCCTACCCTCCTCCGACTTGCACAAATACACTCCCCCTCCCTCTTCACCCCCTCCCTGCCTGAATTATAAAGTTCATGTTTCAACATAGTGTCTTGTACATCTAATTATTACAATGAGTCAACTTCTATTCCTATTTAAGCATTTTGTTTTTTCCCTTCCACTCCCCAAGCTAGAGAAGTGTATATAAAAGATGCAGGGAACTAACATCAAATACAGTGAAAACAGTTTATATGATGGGGGGGGGGAACATGCAAAAAAATTCAATGTCATAACTATTAATATTCCAACCGCATTCTTCAAGGAACTAGAAGTAATCGAAACATTCATATGGAACAATAAAAGACCCTGAATAGCAAAAACGGTCCTTAACAGAAATAATAGTGTTGGAGAAATATCAATTCCAAATTTCCATCTCTACTACAAAGCCATAGTAATCAAAACATCTTGGTACTGGCACAAGAACAGACCTGTCGACCAATGGAATAAAATTGAAAACCCAGAAATGAACCCACCGACCTATAGCCAGCTAATCTTTGATAAGGGAGCTTATAAAAAAGAATTGAAAATTGACAGCCTCTTCAGTAAATAGTGCTGACAAAATTCGTTAAATGCGTGTAGAAAACTAAAGTTAGATCCCTATATATCACCCTGCAACAGAATCAACTCCAAATGTATCAAAGACTTGAAACTCAAAGCAGACACTAGGTTTTTGAGAGTACAACTAAATTCTCAGTGGTGCTAAAGAATTTGGTTGTGCTAAGGCTGGCTGTTTCTAACAGTACTCTGTACAAATTCCTCCTAAATTTGTAAAGAGATATGTGAGAAAACATTTATTCTTCTCAAGTGCACATATCTTATAATTTCGCTGGAAGACAGTCACAGTTGATGTCGCAACAATTATGACCTCTTGGTAGTACTAACCGTACTTTTTCCTGGTTATCTGGGAAATTGAGTCTCAAGGATTTTCTCCTGGCTTTGATTCTCTTGTGGAATTCAATGTCCTCTGTAACTTGGACATAGAGTTCTAACTTTTAAAGAAAATGGTTATTAGGCCATATGAAATTATTTGGGTGATTTAATTTTTTCCTTTGAAGAGTTAAATAGAAAGAAAATTAAATAGGCTAAAATAGAAAATAATAATTTCCACACTATTCTAATTTCGTAGTGAAGAGTGGGGAGAAACTAATTCATTTTGAATTAAATTGAGAATGACGTTGTAGGGAGTAAAACATTTCCTAAGATACATCAGGGAAGGAGTGATGCATTATTGGTCACCAATTGAAAAAATAAACATTGCTGCACAAACTCTAACTACAGAACATCATTCTTAAAAATAAAAAAAAATCATGGTACTCCCAAATGAAGCTAAAAGAGCTTAAATGTTATCGAAACCTATTCATATTATGTGGGGATGCTTAAGTGTCTATGTCAACATAAAACTTGGGAAAGTGAGGTAGGCTCAGAAAATGTAGGAGTTCACTTCTGACATGCAGCTACAAATTTTGAAACCTGACAAGCTAGTAACTTTTCAAATTTGTCCTCCCACACTAGGGCAGAATCTAATCCATTACAAATTCTTGCTGGAATAATTAACAGAGCTACCCGCTTCAACTTAAATACAACCAGTCTCTTTCCTTTTTACTATTTTTAGTTAGCTTCCAGCAACAAAAACGGCATCTAGTAAAACTAATAGCAGCTTTGAGGCTAAAAATAAAAACAAAAGGCAAAAGAGGGGAGAGAGAGATTCAGTAGCAGGCATTTCATCTACTAAGGTTAGAGAAATCTTGATTTGTCACCTAGATGACAACAGGACAGTTGTCCCTTTTCTGTCACTGGGTCCACTGGCAGCCACTTGGAAATTAAGGAAAGAAGAAGAGGCAAAGCAGTAGTGACCCCTTCTATTTTCTCTGCTTAAAATGCAACCACACAATGAACAGTTCTGTACAAAGCCACAATCTTCAGAGCGCATCATCTGTACAATAGGTGGAGAAGGAACAACATGTCACACACATCCCACTCGTGCTCATACTTCCAAGGATGATTTCCACAGATCCCATGTGAGTGTCCACACGACCTTCTGGTGGTTCTTGTAATCGCTGGCACTAAAGGAGATCACAGAATTCATGGCCAGAACCTTGAGGAAATTGTGAAGAGAATTCAGTAACAGGGCCAGGCCCTTCTGATCCAGCAGTATGTTGGCTAGTATGGCGCCAATGTCAATCAGCAGTTGCAGGGGGTGGAGCACTCACCACTCATGGGGCATAGGTGTGTCAGAGTGGTCTCTTTAGTGAAAATCTCTGCTTACTACTTTTCACTTCAATACTCTTCTGCTGCATGCTACAATTCTTTTTTGCCACCCATCTCATCTTGCCCTCCACATACTGCTCCTGATTGAAGTTCTCATGGTTTCTGCAGATTGTGTCCATGTACACAAGTACCCTTCCGTCTGGAAGCCACTCATCCAAATTCTTACTTCAACCACATTAATGCACAAAGCAATACCTTCCTTGTCCTTTATGCCAACTTTAGCACACTTTGTTCATAAAGAAAGGCCCATAAAAGCAAGGCACTTGCTCAACCTCCTGGAACAGGCTTGGGGTCCTGTTGGATGCAGTTTATAAATGACTCAACTCGACTATTTCTCCCACTCTTCTCTCAACCCAAACTAATACCAAAGATCTTCAGCCCCCTCGGGATCACCACCCCTGGCCCAATTTACCTTTTCCCACAGACCTCAGAGCACCAAGACTCCTTCACCAAGCTGGTCCATTCTTGATAGTTACTTTTGAGATATAAGTTTATTTTAGCTAGTGCAACTAGAACGTATTACAACTTTTTTTAAAATACATGTAAGCACTACTCAAAAGGGAAAAAATGAATGTTTTAACTCAATCCAAAAGGTGATAATATAACTAGAATTAGAATCTCTTGTGTGTATTACAGTAATGAGGCTTGAACTCAAAGCTTGGGTTCTGTCTTTGAGCTCTTCTTACTCAATGATGGTACTCTACTCTACCACTTGAGCCACAGATCCACTTCTGGCTTGTTTGGTGGTTAATTAGAGATGAGAATATGAAGGAATTTCTTGCCCTGGCTGGGTTTGAACCTCAATCCTTAGTCCTTGGGCTACTGAGTCCCTAAGGTTACAAACATCAGATACCAGTGCCCAGCTTAGAATTCAAATTTTCTTTTAAGTATTTAGAAGAAAGTCTTGGGGTTGAGTGAGTTCTAGGACACAATGGTAATTACTGACGAAGAGAAGTGGTAGGAAGTGCAGTTAAAATCCAATGTATATTCTGCAAAATTAAGTAGAGTAAGGGAAGGGGTATGTAGGAGAGAGATGGGTGAGAATGTTGAAAGGAGTGACACAGGCCGATATATTGTATTCATAAGCTGCTTTGTTAACTCTTTAATACCATTATAATGAAGAAGATCCCTAGGTAATATTAATATCACACATATATCCACATACACACAAACATAAACAAACTGGTTCAAAGAGAGCCACAACACACACAAACCTGAGAGACTTTTTGGTTAACTAGGAAAATGTTGGAAGCATGAGACTTGAGTGGAAAAGCCAAGTGAGAAAACAAGTTACCTGAATTTCAAGCTCCTTCACTGGCATAAACACACACACACACACACACACACACACACACACACACACACACACACACACACACACACATGTATACCCACATACATCTACACACAAAGTTTTCATATTAGTCATATATAATCTAGAAAAATTAGGAAAATTTATGATATCACTACAAAATTTAATTTAATGAGAAAGAAATAAAAATTATATCAACAACATAGAATGAGATTGAGACAACAATAATCTTCCCAATAAACAAAAGCCAAAGATCAGACAAACGTCGAAGTTTTACAAGATTTCTATTACATTGTTTTGTATGTATGTATGAGTAATAGTAGAGATTCGACTCTATGTTTATGCTTGTCTTGTGTTTACTTAATATTGTATTCCTTATGAAAACACTTCCAATTTTTATTTTCTAGATACCCTATCCAAATCGAATTAAAATCTGTGTTCAGAATCTATTTCTATTTCCATTCTCTGAATAGCCACGATTTCCTTCTGGTATATTGTAGTCAATTAGTAAATAATCTGTACATGAATAATGCATTATTCTTTATGACATCAACAATGAAGGCACAATTTAACTGATCATATCCTCCAAAGATTACTATTATCCTACCTATTTCTTGACAGACATGAAATATAGAGAGTTGACCCCACAATTAACAGGACAATTCATCCCCTCTCTCACATGTATTTTGCTGATGGAGACCCCTGAGAGAGGATGCAAAGCCATTAAGAAGTGCAGAAAGAAGGAGAAAAAGAGGGAGAAGAAAGGCAAGAGGGAAAAGAGAGGAAGCATTAAGCCAACAAGGACAGGTTTACCTCAGGCCAAGGTCTTGGAGGTTTGCAGTGGAGCTTTCCTTTCCAATGAATTCAAAATTTGATACCAGTGGTTGAGGGAAATCGACATCCCAGTAAGTCCTAATGAGCCACATATTAGCTTTGACCATGAGCTCAAGTATTGTAATGTGTCTTCCTGAATGGAGAAAGAATATAATAGGAAGGATCATGAAAAACTTTGCCCCGATATATAGCACATGATTTAATGAACTAAATTGGAATAATGTAGGTAAGACATTTAGATATTGTATTTTGATAAGGGATATTTGTTTATAATGGCACATGTGTTACTCTATATATAAAATACATTCTGTCTAAGCTATAAACGTATCAAATAAAATTTTAGAATCTTATGGATGTCTAGAACCAATTAATGATATCACATACTCTAAGAAAGATATCTCAGGAGGTTTCTCATGTTTAAAATGAATTTTGTTGATTATTGATTTATTTTCGAGAACAGTGAGGTTTTGAGAGTCTAACTATATTCTGAGTGGTGCTACTGCATTTATTGATAATATTACCCTCCATCTCTCAAGGAAGAGAGAGAGAGAGAGAGAGAGAGAGAGAGAGAGAGAGAGAGAGAGAGAGAGAGAGAGAGAGAGAGAGAGAGAGAGAGAGAGAGAGAGAGAGAGAGAGAGAGAGATGAAGTCATTATAGCATTTTCTCTGAGGGATAGACAATATTTAATACTTGTACAGGATCTTGCCTAGAACTATAGGTAAATGATTATTTTATAACAGAGAAAAGTAAGCTACAAAAGATGGAATATTTTCCTTTTTGTACACAGTTTTGTTGATAAATCACAAACTTTAAGGAGTAAATCTACATAGCTAAACTCATTAAGATATTAATGAGATTTATACTTCATTTTCTTTCTTTATGTACTTGTTCTGGGGTTGATATCAGGATCTGGGTAATAATTTTAATTTTTTATAATCACTCAATTTTTAATGTGATTGTAGAGGTGATGTAAGGAGAGGTTATCATTCACAAGTCAGGTAATAGGTATATTTCTTTTAGGATCATGTCAACCCTTCTCTCCCTGAGCTTTATTTGGGTCAAGGTAAGAACTCTACCACACTTGAGCCACAGCTCTACTTCTGGTCTTTCGGTGTTTCAGTGGAGATAAAAGTGTCACAGACAATTCTGGCTGAGCTTGTTTGAACTGTCAGCTTGTTTGAACGTAGGAAGGATTACAAGTGTGAGCAATTCCTACACGGAATATTATTCTTTAAACTGACACAAAATTATAGTAAAATATATAATTCTCTGGAAACGTAGTCTGTGATTCAAGTAGCAGAGTTATTACTTCTGGAAATGTTTCTGAAAAGGACATGGCCAGAGAGTTGTAACTCTTTCTGTAATATAAGCCTTTCATTTCATTCATCTGTATTTCTCTAAAGTGTTTAGTATTGATATTTTTTATTGTGAAAATACCCTACATAGGGTTTACAATTACATGGGCAAGGATATCAGTACATTTCTAATCAAGCATTGATGTCTCCTCTTTTTTTTCTCCTTTTCATCCCTTCCCAACTCCCACCCCCACCATCCCTGCCCCGGCAAAATTTGTAAAGTTCGTTTTTCTACATAACGACTTGTACATCTCATTGCTGAAATGGGTCCACCAGTATCCCTATTTAAACGATTTGTTTTTTCCCTTCCCCTCCATAAATTATACCAACATCAAATATAGTGAAACCATGGTTATAACATGGGGGAGGGACATTCAAAGCAACAAAGAAATAGTAACAATCACATGTAAGAAAATATATTTGAATATTTATCTTGTGGTTCAGTGTCCCTAACATCAAATTATCTGACCTTTTCTTCTTGTTTCAAACATATACTAGTTATTGCAAATAAAGGAAACCATGGGACCTATGTTTCTTTGGGCCTGGCTTACTTCACTTAATATAATTTTTTCCATCTTTCCATTTCTGAACAAATGGTGCAATGTCATTCTTTATGATTTAGCCCTCGAATTCCCTTGGGAATATATACATTTTCTTGATCCATTCATCTACTGAGGGGTATCTGGTTGCTTCCATATCTTAGCTAAGGCAAATAATGCTGCAATAAAAATAGTTGTGCTGGTAGCTTTAGTATGGTCTTATTTGTGATCATTTGCGTAAATGCCCAAAATTGGGATTGTTGGGTCATAAGAGAGATCTATGTGGAGTCTTTTGTGGAATCTTCATACTACTTTCCACAGTGGTTGAACAACTTTTTCTCTCACCAACAATGCAGTAAGGTTTCCTACTGTACAAATCCCTTCCAACCTGTGTTGTTATTAGAGTTCTTAATCATAGCCATTCTGTGAGTGATATCTCAATGTTTTTTTTATTTGCATTTCTTTTATGACTAGGGAGGTTGAGCAATTCTTCATGTGTCTATTGGCCATGCTTCTTTCTCCTTCAGAGAAGTTTCTCTTTGAGTCTTTAGCCCACTTATTTATTGGGCAGTTGGTTTCTTTTTTGAGGACTTGTTGTTGGGGGATTTATTTTTTTGAGTTCCGGGTATATTTTAAATATGAGACCCTTGTCCATTGTATGGCCACTGAAGATCTTCTCCCAATCCGTGGGCTTTCTATTGATCTTCCAATTATGTCCTTTGCCATGCAGAAGTTCTGCAATTTCATGCAATCCCATTTGTCCAACCTTTCTTTGATTTGTTGTGTTTCTTGGTCTCGATTAAGAAAATTTGGCCTGTTCCAAGTAGTACTAGGGTTTCCCCTATTCTGTCCTGTAATGTTTTCAGAGTGTTTGCTTTGACTCCGAGGTCTTTGATCCATTTGATGTTGGTTCTGGAGCAGGGTGATATATAAGGTTCTATCTTTATTTTTCTACAAGTAGTTAACCAACTTTGCCAGCACCATTTTCTGAAGAGGTTGTCTTTATTCTATCCTATATTTTTTTTAGCTTCCTTATCAAAGATTCATTTCTGGTTTTTCACTTCTAATCCATTGATCCTGAGGTTTGTTCTTGTGCCAGTCCCAAGCTGATTTGATGACTATTGTTTTGTAATATAGTTTGAAATTTGGTATTGATATTCCTCCAGCACTGTTCTTTCTGTTAAAGGCCGTTTTTGCTATTTGCGGTATTTTGTTGTTCTCTATGAATTTTGGGATTGGAATATTGATAGGTATCGGACTGAATTTTTAGATAGCATTTGGAAATATTGGCATTTTCATGATGTTGATCCTTCCAATTCTGGAGCAGAGGAGGTTTTGGCACTTTCTACGTTTTGTTTGATTTCCTTTTTCACGTTTGTACATAGGCTTTATATGTGTATAAAAATAATAATGCTATTAAAGAATTTATAACTAAGAGTTTTTGAACTGAGTAATACATTTCTGTATTAAGTGTGTACACAATGGGGGATAAGGTCTAATTATTGACAGCACGTATATACCTGAGGAGGATCAGAACAGCAATTAAGTCACAAAAAAAGAATGAAAGAGAAAAAAATGAAAAGAATGAAAAGGATAAAAAAGAAAAGAAACAAACCCAAAAGATCAGTACAGATTTTAAAAAATCACACGCCCACTTACACACATATACATCTAAAATAAAAATTATGATGTAAAAAAGATTAATAGAAAACAGTTTTCAACAAAAATTTTAAAAGGTACAAAAAATAGTTCTTTGATTTTTTTTGGGGGGGGAGGGAGTTGATGAGAAGATCCTGTATCTCCCTTGTGTCCATCACCAGACTCCTGGTAGAGTCTCTGGTCTGATTGTGCTGTTTGGTTTTCCTGTGGTTTGATTGGTTTCTTAAATCAGTTTGATCAAGCAGAAAAATTCGCTGCTTTACCCAGGATTTTGTGATCCTCCTCCCAGGCTAGTTCAGTGGGAGGGAGATCTGCTTTGAGTATTACAAAAGAGGGAGATGGCTGTTTCTTCTAGTTTGGAGATGCTGTGATGAGGCTAAGTTCTTGGTAGAGTTGAGGCCTTTCAGAAAACAGTAGCTTTGCCCTAAGGGGCTAGTTTGTGAGAAACTCACAGAGCCCAGCCTGGAGCCATTCTCAGGGTTTATGTTTACTAAATTTCAATTCTTTTTCTAGGTTGCTTTAGGGAGGGGTAGCTCTGGCTCTGTTTACCCAGTGTAGAAAGTCACTCCTCTGGGGGCAGAGCTTTCACTGCCTGGGCTGGGTGACTTTCCTCTGGGTGAAGCTGAGCCTGGCAGGTCAGGTCAGGTTCCCGTGACCTGTTAAATGACTCTTTTGTTTTCTTCCAAGGCCTGAGTTAGAGCTAACTGCTCAGCCAGGCTTGTCAGTATCAAAGATGGAGATCTCTGGTGGGGGAAGGGAGGGGTGGCTTTCCCTCCTCTGCTCTTTGAGAAGCAGTGAGGATGTCACGGTTCTACTCACGCCAGTGTCTTCGTTCCTGGGTCGTCACTGGCCTGCGATCTACAGGATGAAGATATTTGCTCCTTGTCAGTTCTTGCTGGTGTTGAGTAGAATACGCTTGCCAGCCTTGTCTGGTGCCTTAGTCCCTGAATCTCTATGTTGTAGGTATGGCTGCTATGGCCACCGGTGCTCTTCCTGCCACAGCCGCGGCTACCTGCAAGTGCTCAGATCTGTCTCCTTGCCTGGATTTTCCCTCTCTGGCTAAAGAAACTCTCTGTACTGTGATGGGACACTTGGTGCAATTCTCTAGCCTAGGAATGTGCACCAGAAAACTAAAACTGCTTTCTCTGCGAGAGGTTGTTTAGCATGCAGTTTCTTCTCTGCCATCTTCTTCGGAATGCCCTAATAATGCCTTTTATTTTAACATTAAAGTTGTAAGTAACACATTTGAAGTCCTAGTGAAATTTGAAGGTTCAGATTTAAAGTTAAATTTTCAAAATTCCCAAATATTGCATTTTGGCAACCAATATAGAAAACAGGCATGTTTTATCCTCAAGAATGTCATTATTTCATGTGCAAAAAGTTAAATAAATATAATATTAATTCAGTGTAATTCAGTGGAAATAAGAAATCATATACTTACATAATGCATCAATTCCATAGATTATGAGGTCTATTGATCAAAATACTATACTTGTTTTAAGTAGATTACTTAAGACATGAAGCAATTGATAATTTTCTTTAATCGGTGAAGTTAATATAGAAGTTCTGTGTGCTTGATACATGTCAATTTACACATATGCTTGGCTCATCTCAATGTTATTTGAGGATAACTGAGAAAAGAACTAGAAAAAAATCACTCAAATGTTTAGCTTCATTTTGTGGCTAAATATGTCTTTTTTATATCTATTTTATTTTATTTGAAAAATATGGTAAATTTATTTAAGTTACATCAACAATAATGAGAAATACACAGCCCATAATTCCTTAAAAGACAATTAATAAGAAAAAAAAGAAATGATAAAGAAACAAATAGAATGTCATTTTGCACGTGGTCATTGTATATTGTGGTGGTTTGTAATTGTTTATTATGTGACTATCCCATTAATCTGGGCTCCAATCACTAGGGCTACTAGATGAAAATTTCAAAATCTAGAGCAGTTAACACAGCTGTGCAGTTATTTGTGGGTTTCACTATAGTAGTAGCTGGGCATAAACTCTAAAATGAAATAATTCTAGTGCTCTACAGGTAAGAATGTGATGAAAAGCATACTTTTATATTCCTAGATGAAATAAGAAGAACACACCTTCAAAGCTTACTATACCATTAGCCCTTTAAATAACAGTGCCATTTTTAAGGCAATATAGATGATTAAAGTCTTTCATCTCCCCCATCCATTAATGCCATTCACAAATCATTGCCAAGGTAAATTTTTAGTTCTTTTTGATATTTAAATGGCTTAGGAGTAACATAAAGAATAATTTTATTGACAAAATTTAATTTAGAATAAGCAAGCAAACGAGATTCAACTCCATAGTATTACCTTTAGGAAAAATGAATTAAGGAATATGGCATGTCCATTGTAATTAATATTAGAAATTAGGGCAAAATTCCAGAAAGAGACTCTGGAAGAAGGAAAAAGAAGTCTTTGATAAGATATATTAAAGATTACCTAGGGACAAGTAATTTTGCCTACCTTTTGTATTATATGATAACATAACATATTTTTGTTTGCTAATCAGTAAGACTCAAAGAGATTTTTGAATATAATAGGAAAAATGCATAGTCGTGAATGAATGAAATTAGGGAGTAGATGGTTCAGGAGCTAGGTGATTCTGTAAAATATTCTCATTATTTTGAATAATCTGGTGTTTATGTATGTGTGGAATTATGAATGTATTTATGTCTGGGCAGGAAAGTTTGATTATTAGATCATGGCTGGTACACAATGTCTGGAACTTAACCTGAGTCAGAGTGGTAAATACGTGTGTGTGTGTGTGTGTGTGTGTGTGTGTGTGTGTGTATGGGTGTACCTGCAAGTCTGTATTTAGAAGGAAGCATCTTATTTCCCTCAGGGTATACAATTAATTATATTAGGTATACTACATTAATGACAGCAGATAAAAGTAATTAACATTTCATGCCATATGTTTTTGTTCATATGATTGCATGAACAATCTAAAAAGTTATGTTTGGGGATTGAGTTTTGTGGAAGGTCAACTGAAAGCATAAACTTTTGGAATCTTGAGAAGGATATCAATGGCAATCATTCCAGTGTAGATCAAGTTTAGACAACACTTGCAAGGATATATAATCCTATTTGAAAATGCAATATTTATTCATTTTTCCATAGCTACATTATTCTATAAATTTGTAGGAAAACAAGTTCAATTATGGAAACATAATGTAATGTCATAATTTACTGCATACAGTTTAACACTTTAGTTTCGCCAAGTCGAAATACCATTTATTTCTACTGTATAGGAAGGAAAATGTTAAATATTACAATTTGTGCCATAGTTCACATTAGGAAGCTTTCTCTGTATCAATAAGTTTATTTCTTTTGTTTCTGTTTTCCTATTTATAATTCTGTTTTTAAGGACTTTTTCTTCCTCCAGATTTGAGGCTTGAATATACCTCATGCTCTCAGTTTTTGGTAACAGTAGTCAGTGTACCATTAGAACCATGCCTCCAGCAAAGAAATTTTTGTAGTTAAATGGAGGTAGAACCTCATGAAATTCCCTACCAGCCTGAGAACCATTATCTCACAAGTGCCATCCTTCTTATTCACTAGAATCATATAGATGAGTCATGGACCCCAAGAGTCAATGACTTTTCATGTCTTATAGATTCCACGTTTGCTAGTAATTGTAATAATAAACTACCACGGATTGGGTAGCATTAACACTGCAGATACATTGCCTCTAAGTTTGTGGAACTAGAACTCCAAGATCAGAGTTGGCTTCTTCTGAATCCTCTTTCCTTGGCATACCCATGGCCTTGTGCTTTTCTTGCAGGAGACATCAACTTAAATGTTGAGATTCTGTTTCCAAATGCATTCATTTTCTAAGGCAATGGGTTGTTGAAGTTTAGTATGATTTCAGTGGGACAGTATCCAACAGATAACATATTACTTAATGGATAGAAGAAAATCTAGAGTTAGAAATTATTTGGATTGGGCATGGAAGTTATGGTTATACTTTAAAAAATAGGAAAAGAGATAAAGGTTTTATTAGAGCTTATAAAACCAGTATGAATTCTTTACCTTAGACAAGCCAAATTCTTACCCTGGCACACTTAAATTCCTAGTGGTACTGGGGGATTGACCCCAAAACCCTATACTTGTAAAACAGCATCTCTAGTACTGCCATACCTGCATATTGTAATTGGATTGTTTATTTTCAAGTAGTATCACTATGCCCGGGCCTGTTTAGACTGCAGTACTCCTAACACAAACATAATTCATTGCATCCAGCAAATGGTTATAATTTCTGAAACTTCTTTTTTTGTCTGGGCTTGCCTGGAACTGAAATTCTGTAATCTCTGTTTCCCAAGTAGATAAGATTACAGGTTTGAGCCACTTTATACAGTAAAAGTATACAATTTAGGGCTGGGAAGGTGGCTCAGTGGTAGAACCCTTGCCTTGAATGCATGAGGCCCTTGGTTCAATAACTCAGCACCACATAAGCAAAACGAAAAAAGCCAAAAGTGGCACTGTGGCTCAAGTGGTAGAGCACTAGCCTTGAGCTGAAGAGCTGAGGGATAGTGTCCAGGCCCAGTGTTCAGGCCCCACCACCGGACCCACCCCAAAAAAAGAAAAGTATACCATTTTAAAAAACCTTGATATTGCCTATATTTGTGCTTAAGGTATATAGTTTACCTTAATTTTTGTTTAGTACTCTGAATTGAAAACATTATCTTGGTATGCATGGCTTTGTTTTGGATGGAATCTTATAACAATAAAAAAATCTCCCAAAAGTCTATGTCAAAATTCATGGAAAGGAAAACTTCAGTTGGAAACAAAATACTGATCCTTAAGTTATAAATGCAATATATTTATTGTGTTAGTCAATGCTTTCTTAAATATTAGAAGAGAAGGAAGGTAGAAATGTGAAATATGTAAGGTATAATTTGGATAACCTACTGGGCGTCTGTAGAAATTCTGTAGTTTTCACTTTATGTTATCTTCCTTTCTTAAAGCTTGCTTTATTAGAACCCTCTGGGTTGATAATGGTTGGACTGACTGGTAACCTTCTCCAGGAAATTAAGCTTATTTTAGAAGGCTGATGGTGTGGTAAATAATGGAATGATCAGAATGAGCACAGATATTGTCACAGAATGAGCCAACCAGGTTCAACTGCTGAACAGCAAAACAAGCAAAGGTTCAAGTCTGATAATCCACATTGGAAGATATATAGATAAACATACATATACATATACATGTACATGTACATATACATACACATATATATACATATGCATATACATAAACATATACATACATACTTGAAAAAGTAAATATCTGGTAGAATATAAAGAATCTTGGCCTGACAAGTATTAAATTATATCAAACTAGTTGCACGAAAGGTACAGTAAAATATCAATTGTTTAGTATAGATTTTGCATAGATTATGTAAAGGATGAAAATTCTTCTTTCATTTTATACTTTACAAATATCCATAGTTTTACGTTTTTTTACATTGTACTAGGAGCATCTATACAATAGTGAGAATTGGAATTACACGAAATATGCAACATGTTGGTTTAAGGATGTAATCTTAGCTAGTTAAGAAATAGTCAGATAAGTTGATGTTAGGCGAAATGAACCCCAATATAAGAATTCAATTTGTTTTTCTTTCTTGCGATTGTTTCTAACATATTTATAAGATGATTTATTTGTTGCTTTGTATGTCCCTCCCCCATGATATAAGCCCTGTTTTCGCTGTATTTGATGTTGGTATAATTTGTGGAGGGGAAGGGAAAAAACAAATTGTTTAAATAGGGATACAGGTGGACTCATTGCAACAATGAGATGTACAAGAGGTTATGTCGAAAAACAAGCTTCACAATTATGTCGGGAGGTGGGGGCTGGGAAGAGCGGGAGGATGGGAAGGGCTGGGAAGGGGAAACAAAGGAGGAGGGAACAATGCTTGATAAGAAATGTACTCATTACCTTCCCCATGTAATTGTAACCCCTCTGAATGGTATATTGACAATTTAAAAAATAAGAGAAATGGGAAAAAAAGAGATTGAGATCTGAAGATCACAGTTCAAAGCCAGCCTGACTAAGAAAGTTCATTAGATTCTTATCTCCAATTAACGACCACTTCAAATTGTATGTAAAGCACTGGCCTTGACCACAAAACACCAACCAGGCCCTGAGTTTAAGCTCTAGGATCAACAGAAACCAAAACACAAAAAGCAACATGGAATTAGATATTTTATAAGGAAGCACATTTTAATATACTCTACATTGTTAGAAAGACTAGACTTCTGAGTTAGAGTTATAACCTACCATACTAAGTGATATTGTCCATTTATTAAGCAGAAAGGCTTTTTCAGATTTACAAGTTTGAAGGTTTCAGTGTATGTTCATTCAGTTGGTTATGTTGCTTTGGGGGCCTACGACAAGACAATGTCAATGTGGGGGATATGTCAAAGAGAAATGATTTTGACCTAGAATGATTAAAAGATAAAAGAAGTAAGAAGATGAGCGTCTATGTTCTCATGGGTTTCACTCTGAAAAACTTAATCTCCAGAAGAACTATTCAGGTATTCTCTTCAGTCTGGGAGGAAATCAAAAGTCATTTTTCTTTTACACATAGCTCTTTCTGGGGCATTCTAAAATCAAATGGCAACATCTTCACCAATGATAATGACTTGTCCAGGAGTGGAAGCAAATAGATATTTCTATAAATTCTAATCAGATCTCAGCAGACTAAATATTTTATGGAATTTCTATTAAAATAATTTCTTTCACACTGACTGGTTCTTCTTTCTACATGATTGTATATCTGTGTGTTTGTGTGTAAACTTGTGTTTGAATAAACTAATATAACAACGTAGAGATAAAAGTATTAGTATGGCCTTTTGTTTTTCTTCTCATATCATGAAAACCTGCCACAATTCCCCAAAAATTCCCATCCAACATTCAAACATTAATGCTGTCCCAAAAGTTCTGGTACATCCACCTCATTTAAAACAGCCATGCTATATGAAAATTTTAAGTCTTCCAATTACATTGTCAACAAAGAAACAACGTATAATATTTCTTTCAAAAATAGCTAGATTGTAGAACACTTGAGCCAGAAAATTGAAGGAATATATATTATGGGATTTCATTTAAATATTTAGTCACTTAAATTGATATTCTATATGCACTACTCAGAGCCCTTTTGAACTACATAATTGCAAAACTCACCTATTACCATCTTCTATGAAGACAGTCCTTGCTGAAAACAATCCAAATGTGGTAAAAAAAAAATTTACACGTATGCCATTGTCAAATGCTGCAGTTCTAAAGCATGGAACTGACAGAACAATTAATGCCTGTGAAAAGCTGGTTCTAAGGAGTATGGAAAGGGAATACATTGCATCATTAGTGGAAAAATCCACAGATGTTTCAGGTTCGGTTTCATTATTGGCATTTGTGAGATATATTTTGGAAAGCACAATGAATGAAAGCATGCCATTTGTAAAACTTTGCTGGGAAAGAAAACTCATTGAAATGTCTGAAATGAGAATACAGACAATAGAGTGGCTAAGATGTGGGATGCAGCTTTAAATACAGACTGAAGCAAGGCAAAGAATGGGAATAAAGTTTTTCCTTATCAAATGTTTTCAGGGTATATTGTGCGATACACTATAATAATGAAATGAACATTTCTTTAAAAAAGAAAGGAAAAATTACTGTCACCTGTTGAATTTCTTTTTTTAAATTTAATTTAATTTAATGTTTTTATTGGGAAAATACCATACAGAGGGTTTACAATTACATGGGCAAGATAATGAGTACATTTCTTATCAAGTACTGTAGACTCCTCCTTTGTTTCCCCTTCCCATCCCTGCCCATCCTCTCCTCGCCCTCCCCAACTTATATCTCCCCCCGCACAAAAGTTGCAAAGTTCATTTTCGACATAAAGACTTGCACATCTCATTGTTGCAATGAATGCACCTGTATCCCTATTTAAACGATTTCTTTTTCCCCTTCCCCTCCACAAATTATAGCGACATCAAATACAGTGAAAGGAGGGGTTATACTGGGGGGAGGGACATACAAAGCAACAAAGAAATACTCATAAATGTGTTAGAAACAGTCATATGAAAGAAAAAAAAACATTTGAATACATATCTTAGGGTTCATTTCCCTAACATCAACTAATCACATTTTTTGCTTGACTCAGACATATACTAGATATTGCAAATAAGGGAAACCATGGGACTTATGTTTCTTTGGACCTGGCTTACTTCACTTAATATAGTTTTTTCCAAGCCTTTCCATTCCCTAACAAATGGGGCAATGTCATTCTCTCTGACAGAGGCATAGAATTCCATTGTGTATATATACCAAATTTTCTTGATCCATTCATCTACTGAGGGGCATCTGGGTTGGTTCCATATCTTCTTATCAAGCATTGTTGCCTCCTCCTGTGTTTCCCATTCCCATCTCTTCTCATCTCTCTCCCCCCTCCCCCGCCCCCTTCCTCTCTCCCCTCCCTCCGCCAAAATTGTAAAGTTCATTTTTCGACATATAAGTATTCAAATATTTTTGCTTTTATGCAATTGTTTCTAACATATTTATCTTTGTTGCTTTGTATGTCCCTCCCCCACAGTATAACCCCTGCTTTCACTGTATTTGATGTTAATATAATTTGTGGAGGGGAAGGGAAAAACAAATCGTTTAAATAGGGATACAGGTGGATCCATTGCAACAATGAGATGGACCTGTTGAATTTTTTTTTAAAGTGAATCTTAAATGAAAAGAATGAAGAAATTTAGATGTTTAATAAAATATTATCAAGAATTTCTTTATTTTTTTCTTAAAAGTTAAAACAAACTGAAAGACTAATAGTCCATTAAGATTATTATATAGTAAGTTTCCTGTCATTTATTTTCCTTTTGTCCCTCCTTTTTGGAGGTGATATAAATTTTTTTTTTCAGAAAGACAATCTGGTCTTAACCACTACACACAAAATTTATGCTGTCCTAGAATCAGAGAGTAATTTTTAAAATTAAATTAAGATAATAGTAGGCTCATTTTATGCTAACACAAAATATAAACACCAATGACATTTTTCTCTGAACGACCACTCATAAATAATCATGAAATAATAAACTAAAAATCCATGTAAATTTTTTTTGTCAGTTGTGGGGCTTGAACTGTTGGCCTGGGCACTGTCTCTCAGTTCTTCTGCTCAAGACTACTACTGTATCACTCAGCCACAATGCCAATTCTGGTTTTCAGATGGTTTATGGGAGATAAGTCCCATTGCCTTTTCTGCCCCGGCTGGCTTTGAATCATTAGCCTCAGATCTCAGACTCCTGAGTAGCTAGATACAAGCCCAGAACCAAGTCCATTTAAAAAAAGCAAGCTTATTGAAATTTCAGGCTTTTTTCCAATAAACAATGTTATTTTCAGCATTAGTTTATAGCTATGAGTTATTTTGAGGTGTAACTTCCATTTTTTTAAATATAATCAAATATAATTTTTACTATTTCTCATTTTCTCACAAAATACACTGTAATTGACTTTCCAAAAAGTCAATTATTACATATTATTTTACACCCTATCATTATTACACTGTATATTACATATAGTGTGAAGTGAAAATAGTTTGGCCCATTTCATATAAATGTGTAGATTTTATTTTATTTAATTTTAGCATTATAAATTCACATCTGTCTTTTAAAACTGAGGAAAGAAGAATTTAGAGTTAAAATCAAATATGAATGTGTAGTGTGTCTCAATTGAACCAAAAATTCTGAGTTCACACAGACAAAATTATTTTCTTTCCACTAAAGACTTTGAAGTAATACCATTGGAAACAGTGAGGCAAGAGGAAGAAGAATTCAAATCATGTCAAACATTGGCTCTGTTATTCTGCTACTCCCTCCATTAAGAAGACCTGCTCATTCTCAGTTGTCACAAAACTTCAAATGTCTTAGAATTCTATTTGGAAAAGATCTGAATCACTGATGCTTTTTGTGCTTTATGTTATATGAAAAAATATAAAGACACAAAACAATTAAAATAAAATGCACATATGAGTTGAAAAACAACCAACAAAGTAGAACTCCAGCAGCAACAAACCTATGTTGTGCTCCCCTTTTTTGTAAATACTAAAACCTCAAATACATGTTAATTTGAGTAGAGCCATAAATATAACTCTGTCTCAGAAATAAGGTTCTGTTAATTTGTAACTAAATTCATCTAGATGAACCTAATATATCAAATCCCTTGAATGGATTGAATTGTTTAAAACAAATGTAACTATGTGAAGTATGATCTGCACATATTTAGAAGAATAAAATGTAACAATATCAAATCACAAAAATCATGACATACTTAAAAATTCAGAAATTCAATGAATAAGTCCAATAGTATCCATATTGAGAACTAAATACTACTGATTTAAGAACAAAATATCCAAACAATAGAATCTGAGCAGTGTATATGACTGTACATAATTTAAACTACTCCAAATTACATGATTGTAGAAGACTGGATGTGGGTTCTGTAAAGGAAAACATCAGCCATTATATAAATGAAATTAAAATTTCATGAAAGGAGAGAAGTAGTTTCTAGAAAATAATATTTGAAAAAATGGTGCTCAAAATCTTTCTAGTACTGACAATATTGCATACCTATTTAGTTAGATACAAAAAAGACCCAAGTTACATGAGCTGATTTGAAACTTTGGCAAAGTAGCAGGATACAACTGAAACATTATTATGGATATTGACTCTGGCATGGAATTCATTTCCTCTTTGATCTGACAAATGAATATATGAAAGAATATAACTTCTCCAACTAAATATCAAGACCTAACTAAACGTATAACCAGAAAAGTCATCATGCAAGCCATAGTGCAACTGGGGTAAAAGAAAAATCAGTCATACAGATTCTGTATTTATTTTAAATGTTGATTTTTTCATAAATTATTTCCATTAGCTTGCATTTTAAAAACATTGTATTAAATGATGTGTACCTTGGTAATTTTAGATGGCTCCTTAAATTTTGTTCTGAATATAATGTATCACTTTAGTTCCTAACCCATGAAATGATGTTGATTACAAAACAAATGCTAATAACCAATGTTTATAACACACAAAATCTCATAAGCATGGTACCAGTAAGCATGGGTTAACTTTGTGATATCATGGTCTCATGACTGATGAGGTCTATCTGCATGAGTATTGTACCTAGATTCCTCAGCCTAAATTTAGCCACTGTTAAATATGTTTATATCTATTTATCTATATATACAGATATATATATATAGATAGATATATAGATATAGATATGTCTGTCACCATCAGATATTAAACCTGAGTATAAAACCTAAGGAAAATGATAAGGTAAAAATTTAGCTTTTCTGGATATATACAAAAATGCATTGGTTTAAAGTCAACCTATTTCTCCAAAACATTTTCAGCATTTCCTTACTATATGTTTTATTCTCAAGAAGGGAATGGGGAATGTGAGAAGAGGACTAAAAAAGCATTGTCTTCAAATATACATAATTTGGATTTACCTCTTTATTTTGTTATAGGCATTTTTGATAAAACTTTTGTATAACCGATTTCCTGGTCAGGTATAATATATCCTAATTGCATACACCAAAGTACATTCAGAAAATGGTATATAGAAATTAAGTAAAGAAAATATATTCAATAAGTATCAAAACGTATATGCCTATAGAGATAATATTTTGAAAATTAAAATGGAAATATTCTAATATAATAATTAATTTGATTGAACAATTAAATATTGACAGTATTTAACTAGAATACTTTAATGCTACTTGGACAAGATTGTCTTTCTAAATTAGCAAAACCAGTTTCTCCTTTTAATTCATCAGGGAAATATTTGAACAAATGAACTTATAACAACTAGAATGAATTTTTGTGTTTTTATTAGCAAATATTAATTTCCCAAAGTATTTTTATTGTATTATACACATATGTCTATATAATATAGCTTGCTAAATTTTATTCTTTTTATTAATTTTATTATCCTGTTTTTATATGTTTTATTATGTCATCATACTAACTTATACAGTATTTGAACATATTTACTCCACACTATTTCTCTTCATGTCCTCACTCATTTTTTCCCAAACTTAAATAGTTCCATCTTTTACAACTGGCTCAGGCATTTTATTTTCTGGGTCTAGAGTCTGCACATGAGAAATCTAGTATTTGTTTTTCCGGGTATGGCTTATTGCTTTAATGTGAAGTTTTCCAGTTCCTTCTCTTTTGTTGAATATGGTATGATTTCATTATTATGTATGGCTAAATAATACATCATTGTGTATATATGTATATATATATATATATATATATATATATATATATATATATAACAATTTATTCAGTTGATGATTAAGGAACATGTAGGTGAATTCTGTAGTTATTTAAATTTTTATGGGGAGAAAGAAGGATGTAAATAATGATGCTTGGAAAGAGAAACATGCTCTTTAGGAGGGCACATTAGTATTTCCTCTCAGCAGCTCTTTCATTAGTATTTCAATAATACATTATATTTAAAGTATAAATTACATTTGCAAATGTTTTCTTTTTCAGTATCTATAACATTTTTATTACAGTGTTACATTTAGTATGTCACGTGAGTATGGAAATGATGTGAGCATGACTATGTATGCATGTTTGTATATGTAGCTGACTCTAAGAAAACTGAGTGTATGTGAGATACAGGATTCAAATAATAGTTTCAGACCTATACATTGCTAAATTTATGTACATGTCCTGTTCGTGGAATGTGATTTCAAGATCACATTTTGGTAGGTTTCATACCAAGTAAGTAGATGTTTCTAATCCAAAATTATAAGGAATAAAACAACTACTCTGTTTCATAATCATTTAGTCTTAGTACTCAAGACAATGTAATAAGTGTAAAAAATTATTGAAATATGATGGGTCAGTGGTAAGTCTTTAGAAACTCTACATTTTTCCCCAAAATCTTCAGATGTACTCTTTGGATATAAATTACAAATATATTTTGAAACATACAGATACAATGTGAACATATTATATATGTAAATATATGTACATAATGTAAATATATTTTATATTTGGTTATATTTTGAAGGTGAATCATACATATCTATTTATATTTAAATGTAATTCCTCTCGTCATACACACACACACACACACACACACACACACACACACACACACACATATTGTTTTCTTGTTTTGTTATTTTTTTTGTCAGTTTTGGGCCTTAAACTCTGAGCTTGGGTGTGTCCCTGTGCTCTTCAGCTCAAGGTGAGGGCTCTACCGCTTGAGACATAGCCCCACTTCTGGTTTTCTGATGGTGTATTGGACATAAGAATCTCATGGACTTTCCAGCCAGGGCTGGCACTGAACCGTGATCCTCAGATCTCAGCCTTCTGAGTTGCTGGGATTACAGGCGTGAGCCACCAGCACCTGGCTATATTTATATCTAAGATTTGTCAGTGGAACAAAGGGTACAGAAATTATTATTCTTATCACGAAAGGACTTCATATTGGCAGGTATTATTACAAGAAGACATATGATGAATATTCACAGTGGCACAAAAATCCCTTAGGTGCGTAGCAAGACAGCACCTTTTTCAAGACACTGTATGTAGTATGAGAGGTTTGCAAACTAAGCAACTGTAGAAGAAAGTGAACCCTACGCATAACTGAAAATTGCAGGAACCCAGTCTTCTGTGACAGATTTAGCAAGGCCTCTCTTGGAGATTCTTGTAAGGGACATGATGAACAATTTATAGTTTAGTTTTGATTACAGGACTATTTTACATCTATCACTCAGATATTAACTTAGATATAACTTAGATATTAACTCAGATATAAATTTAATATAGTTCCTTTTGCTCTAACTTATATTTTCATGGCTCAGGAAAGTGTTTTTGTTTGTGAAAACTTGGTTGTTCACAACATAGGCATGGGTTTTTAATCCTTTTGAAATTACTTTTTGCAGAGTATTCTCTGAGATGAGCTTCTCTTTATCATATCATAGGAATAAACTTACTCTGATTCAAGCTAACTTGTTCTCTCCCATCTGAACAGACTTCTTTACATGTCAACAAACCCTCATTTACTTGCAAAAGTCTGTCAGTGAGTCAAACCTAGCTCACCCAAGTGAGGTGTATTCCTCTCCCATGTTTCCTTTACATTGAAAAATGGTAAGAACTGTTTAGCATTGCTCATACTTTATAATGTGAAGTGTGACTCCTATTTTTCATAAGGTGAATCAAGCAGAAGAATGGATTAATATGTAAAAAAAAAAAAAAAGCCTTTGAAATAGTCTTGAACCTTGAAAATTGTCCTGGGTATGAATTTTTGGAGAAATCTCCCTATTCAAAGATGAACGACTCATTTTTTTTATTGGGCTAGTACTGGGGTTTTAACTCCAGGCTTTGAGCTCTATCTGGGCTTTAATTCTCAATGTTTGCACTATACCACCAGAGCCACACCTTCACTTCTTCCTTTTTACTACAAGTGTAGAAAAGAATCACTTAGGCTTATCTACTTCAAATAGCTTCGAATTGCAGTTGTCAAATCTGAACCTAACTAGTAGCTAGGTATAAGTAACTGGTGCTCTTCTAGAACTCACTTCTTAAGAATAATCTCAAAAAAAGAAAAAAATTGTTCAATTATTTATGTATTGTCTGATAATCCAAATCACTTGCTACTGAAAGATAACAAGATAGAAGTTAGAGATAAATATTGAGGAGAGACACAAAAAAAGAAGGAGGTATCGGAGGACATATGCGGGAAGGGAAAGGGAGGAGAAGAAAGGTGGGGTGAGCTGAGTGGAATTGCCTATTCCTCACTAAGGTATTGTTGGACAGTCAGTGCCTTTGCATTTATGTAGCCAAAGCTTTATATTTTTTGTAGTAGTAAGTTGAGATATAAAATACCAATTTCCAAGTAATAACCTATTAGTGTGCTTCCTCCTGCACCCAGGGCACCACAGTTAGGTTACTGTTACAGGGAAGACAAGAGTAATCAGTTTAAATGATTCTAAGAAACAACAATTGACATGCCAGGAATGCTCCCTTGTATGATGAAGTCAAGCATCACTCTTGTTCCCTGCTCCAGTCTTCCTCTCAACAAGAATAGGAGAAACAGAAGAGGAAGGAGATATCTGAGTAATGATCATGTCTCTGTTTACCCTCTTCCCTTGGACTCTCAAACCATAAATCCAAAGGAGACATAACCTGAACTAGTGGGGGAAAGAGAGGGAAAATTCAGTCTAGCTAAACATGAAAATTTTAAAATAATTGGGGCAAGATTTCAAATACTGAAATAAAACTTTTTAAATTATTAATAAAAAGTAACTAAATTTATTAAAAATTTAGAAGACTACAAAGCTTACTATATAATGGAATCTGCATAATTAAACTGAATCCTGCTTCTATCATCTGAAATTAAGACCATTCCTAAAATTCCAATACTAGATAAATTACCCTTGATATTCACTTAAACTGTGTGAATATGATGCAGAAAACATGACTTTAAATTCAGACTGCTGAAATAGTAAGTGATGGAAATTCATGAAGGATAGCATCATGCTGAGAGCATGGAAAAGATTTTCCTTCCATCTTCAGTGTGTAGAGAAGAGAAAAGCTGTATTGGATGGTCCTGAAGGTCCAATTCTGAATTTAGGACAGAAGGTGAATAGTAAAGAATACCTATCTCAGCCACTTAGAGATTAAAAATGTGGAAAAATATACTCATTAATGTAGGTCAAACATAGAAGAGAAAATGTGGCAATACCAAAGCCAAGTGCCAAAGGCAGAGATATTGAACAAAATACCATGAAGTTGAAACAAATCTTAAAAGGGAGATCTGGGCTTAAGGGGAGTAGGACAGAAGAATAGAGAGGGAGATGGTGGATTAATACAGTCATAACACTCAAAGTACATATGCCAGAGTATAAATAGGAAACTTGAAAGGATAGGAAGGAAGAAAAATGGAGTGCTGGACAATGATCCAGATGTATAGTAGTTTGAAATCAACATACACTCTATTCAAAACTGACGTGATGAAGTGAAACCCCTTTGCACAACTATCTAAAGACTACATTTTTTGAAGTTTAAATAGTAAGAGACCAGAAGCACAAACCTTTACAGATAAATAAGAGGACAGCATTGACACATTTTTGAGGATTTTGTTCCTTTCAATATACAAAATTTAATGTGTCAAGTCTGCTGCAAGTGTAAATTTTATTTTGCAAATTCTTTTTACAAATTGCTTAAAATATACAGAACCATATTCCACTATCAATCACATCAATTCCAATAAAAAATATTATAAACCTTTAGGTTTCTCAGTTGTTTCTAAATATCTTAATGTAATTCATTGGAACTAATTTCATTCTAAATTTAAGTTTAAATTTTAAAATCCTTTTAATGGGACACAGGTATGTCTAGATAACTGATGTTAGCAGAATCAGAATTATTCAGAAGGCTGTGAATGGATGTTTACCTAATTTTCTCTCTTCTGGATCATGGAATACAGATTGCCCTTGTTAGGAAAATGGAGGAGAATGGAAAAGGAATAGGCTGGAGTGTAACATCAACAGGTGAGGACTGTTTATTGAGGAACAGCGAGGGGCAGAACCCTTCCAGTGGGTTTGGAGCTTGGAGCTGGGACAGTATCTGGGTTTTTTAGGAAGTCTGAACAAGGAGGTAGAGGTTAATGAAAAGCCCCTAGGTCAAGGAAGGTGAGGGCCTTTCAGTTGGGCCCCAAATGGGATGTTTACAGCTGGGCTTAGGTGGATTGCCTTGCCTGCACTTCAAAAGAGTTTACACATAACTGGGATTTTGCCTGCAGTCTGTATGGGCCTGGGACAACAGAGTGGGGGTGAACCCTTCATATTCCACCCTTAGATACATAAAATGAGAGGGCCAAGAAGCGAGAGGGAAGTTCTTATAGGATCTTTGGGTACATAAAAATAATTGGGCTGAGACGGAAGTAGCATGGTGTTAAGAGAACAAAGCAGATTCCCATCATTTGGAACCTTGAAGGAGTATAAAGGAGGAGGGGCCTCATGGTCTTTTCTGGTTACTTCCTGCTGGCATTGGGATGTGGAGAAGTCAATGGGGTTTGGGTTTTCAGTTCCCGGTCTGTGCTGGGTCCAGGGCAGTGTATGCGAACCCTCTGGTTGCCTGTAGGAATAGGATGACCTTGGCTTGGTCACAGGTCCTGATTGAGGGCTTTTATCCTGTTAGAGAGAAACTTGTAAATGCTGAGATCAGGCAAAAGGCTGCAAGGTGGCAGGAGTTGTTGATATGAGTGACACAGGAAAACGCAACCTGAGCACAATCCAGAAAATTTCCAATTATGCCATGAGCCCATAACTAGTCAAAAGCTAGGGCTAGATTGCAATAGTTAAGGGCCTGGTGAGAGACCTTGATCATTTCCTATAAATAGCAGGTAACAAAGGCAAGAATATAAATACCCGTCCAGTTAGAAGTTAGACAGATATCGATATTAGATGGACAAGCTTCTCAACTTATTTCTATTGACCTCCTGGCTCTGGTTAAATTTGAAAGGGCAGGCAAAGTGTGGCTGATGTGACATCATCTCCTCTTACTCTTTTCCACCTTTTCCTGGGGGTCTAGGTGCTTGTGCATGGCATATGGGCTTTGAACTCAAGGCCTGAGCACTTTCCCTGAGCACTTCTGCTCGAGGCTAGCGCCCTACCACTTTGAATCACGGGGCCACTTTTAGCATTTGGCTGGTTAATTTTTGAGCCAACTTCCAGCGTGGCTCTTCGGAGGTGGTTAGTTGGGAGATAGAGTCTCAGAGCGATTTTTCTTCCCTGCCTTGCTTTGAACTGCAATCTTTGCCACAAAAACCCTTTATTACATCCAATTAAATCAACAAGGAGATCTATGGGATCAAGAGAGCTTACATGCACCCTATCAAGAATTGATCAAAAATACATTCCAGAACTCATGACAAAACTCAATAGATGGGATGAGAGTTTGAGCACAGCTTGGCTGCCTGGAAAACCTGATAACCAAAATTTACAGGAGCACTCCTGGCCTACACATGCTTCAATAGCATAACAACATAGCTGACTTATTCAGGTCTAGCTGGGTAAGGTTCAAAGAGAGTGTCCCGCAAGAGTCTTAGTTTTTGTAAATCTGAAGATGTCTTTTACCAAGAATCAGCTGTGTGTGATGGAGTCAAACAGGAGTCCAGTGTACCATGGTGGAGTAGGGATGGTCCCAGGCAGGATCAGGGCTAGACTACATTCCTCAGATGAATTGTCATATCTCCTGCTTAGTTGCTTACAAGTTTATACACAGACTGGTTAAAGACACTTAAATTTATATGGACATATAGAATTACATGCTAGTTTTAATGTAAATCACAGCAAACTATTACATAATGACTTACTCAAAAGCTGTCTTTTAAGGCATACTCATATCATCTGCTACATATTCGAACTTTCTGAAGACAGAAACAAATATGTTGAACAAATATTTTAAGACAATTCTTACCTCCTTACTGGTGTTTTTCCTCACAGCTGGCTAGGAGCTGAGCTGGGTCTCGTTCCTTTTACTACTACCTTGATAAAAATGTTTTCTTTTAACAAATGGTACATTTGATAGGAAATATCAGTACTAAGAAATAGAAGAAGATAACTTTTTATGCAGTTTTTATGTACTATGAGATTATATTGAACATGCTCACACACACACACACACACACACACACACACACACTTAAACCAATGTTTTCGTTTAAAAAAAATAAAAATCGGCCATAAGTTTTATGGAATTCCAGAGGCAAAGTGATATTGTTTTGCCCAATATGAAAACACCACGTGGTCAATCTCAGAAAAGTAGACAATACCAAAAAATGCAGGGCAAATTTTAACAAATAATTTCCACCCTTAAATAAACATTGAAAAAAGCAGAAAATCTTTAAATCAGTTTTGGTGATGAGTCAGATTAGTATATGAATTGAATATATTAACCCTTAAAAGAGTGAAGAGGAGAGAGCAGTAAGGCTGATGGAAGAGTGGGGGTTGTAGAAAAACCCATCATTTGGCCTTTGTCTCTTCCTAGGTGTCAGCTTCCAGGGCTTGTAGACAGAATTGGGGGAGGGGATGACTGAACAGGTTTTTAAGGAGAATATGTAGAACTTTTAACCTGAAGACATTTAAAGGAATATGTGGCATCATCATGAACATATTGAAATGTGTGTTTGAGTAATTGAATAGAGAGAGTTATTGGAAGAAGTGAGAGGGTGGGATTTCTCTTCTGAAGTCTCCTTGAGGAGAAACCAAGAATCTAGATTTTGAACTGAGTTGTCTCAGGAAAGAGAAAAGGATTGGATTATTGTTTAAGTCCCCAAAAGTAAAAGGACTGGTTTGTTCCGATTATGGGATTTCAGGGTGGTAAAGGGAGAGAGGAGTAAAATAGAGAGGCTGTCCTCAGTGTGTTTGCCAGCTAGCCACTGTCAGTGACAATTAGCAAAAGGTCCAGAGTAGAGGACCCATTTAATTAGGGTCTGTAAGGGAAAAAGGCGTATTAGCTATAGAAAAGGGTTGAGAAATGTATACGTATGGAGTAGTTTGTTTACAGTGATATTTAACAGGGTTGTTAGCTTGTTTTTTTACCTTTGGAGGCCTAAGCCCATCCCTACCTTGTGTCAGCTACACAGGCAGGCAGACAGGCGGGCACAGGGACAGGGATTAACAGAAGGAGTTTGCTTGAAACAGATAGTTTTAGCCTAGAAAATCTGGACCAACTGCAAATAGCAAGAGTGTAGTTAGAAGAGCAAGGAAGGAGATAAAGATCTTTGTTGCTCGAGGTCATCAAAGAAAAGAGATAGAAAGGGAGGGTGTGAGAGAAGTGGGTGAGAGACAGACTGAGATGCGATAAGATAAGGAGTTACATTTTTAGAGGAGATGATTGGGAGGCTCATGGCAGAGAAGTGCTGGATTAGTAAGGCAGGAGAGCAGGGAGGGGGACCTCTGGAGTAGAGGTCAGAGAAGGACTTGGTGGACAGAACAGAACAAGCAGAGGGCAAGTTTTCTGGAGCAGAGGTAGAGGAGGGCTTATGTTTAGGGTACCTTGGATTCCTCATCATTTCGTTGGAGAATTGTTTAAATCATTAAAATTAAAACCTAAAGTTACAAATTTAGGCCAGTGTTGGCCATGGTAAGAAGACCAGATTTTGGTAGAAAAACAAGTCATTTTTTTAAACAAAATAATTTTTATTGTGAAATTAACGTACAGAGGGGTTAAAATTAAATGAGAAAGGTAATGAGTATATTTCTTACCTAGCATTGTTGCCTCTTCCTACAATCCCTGACCTCCCAAATCCATGTTTCTCCCCCCTCCTCAAAGTTGTAAAGTTCATTTTTTGACATAGCATTTTGTACCTGTCATTGTGCAATGGGTACACATGTATTCTTATTTAAATTTTTTTCCCTTCCCTCCCCAAATTATACCAACATCAAATGCAGTGAAAACAGTGGTTATACCATGGGGGAGGGATATATGAAGCATTTTTTTTACTGTAAATTAGTCAGCCCAGAGTCTTAAGATTAAACTGCAGGCATGCTAATGAGGTGTCTCTGGGAGACAATTTGGAAAATTTGGTAGGATTTTGGAGCCTGTCCCACTTCTCCAGGCATCCTTGGTGTTTTGAGAAGGCAGACGGACAGAACCCAATAATTAATACAGTGCATGCCCAAAGATCCTAACTAATGGTGGTCAGTCAGGGGGTCAGGAAAGTGGAGACTCCTGGAGTTACTGAGATCCCCAAAGACAGGAAGCAAGGGAGGGACTCCTGGAGTCCTGGAGTCCTTGTCGGGGCCCCTCCTCTCAGACTAGGCTTTCAGGTGGTGGGTGAAGTCGGTCAAGTGGCAAAAAGCCTCCTGCCTAGAGATCAGAGTCCAGTGACAGGGTAATGGAGAGAGAATAGGGGGTTTATGCAAGGGTCAATAATACTGCAAGCCACAGCAGAATGGCCCTCCCCTGCTTGCACCACTTCCAAAGGCCAAGGCCAAGAGGTCTTTCATGAGGCTGTTTAGCAAAAAGTAAGCTCATAGGGCTGTGAACTCCCAATTCAGAAAGGCCTTGGAAGAAGGAGGAAAATAGCAGAGAATCTCCATTAGAGGTGGCAAAGAGGTGGGTTGCCCCTCTGTAGAGGGCATCCAGTTTATTCCTCGCACTTTTCCATTCCTGGATGTAGGAACCATATGTTAGGAAAATGGAGTAGAATGGAAAGGGAATAGGCCAGACTCGATCATCAACAGGCGAGAACGGTTCATTGACAGACAGCGAGGGGCACAGCCCTTCCTGCAGGATTGAGGTTGTGTGAGGAGCTGGGACAGGATCTGGTTTTTTATAGGAGGTCTGAACAAGAAGGTAGAGTTTAATGAAAAGCTCCTAGGTCAAGGAAGGTGGGGGACTTTCACATGGGCCCTCAATGGGATATTTACAGCTGGGCTTAGGTGGATTGTCCTGCCTGTACTTCAATGGAGTTCACACATATCTGGGATTTTGCCTGGAGTCTGTATGGGCCTGGGACAATAGGATGGGGGTCAATCTTTCAGTCTTAATTGGAAATAGATAGTCTTCCCAGCTTTTCTGCATATAAACACTCCATCATCATTTTCTTATTAGAGGATTATTCCAGATTAGCTATATGTTGATTTATAATGACTGAGCCTGACATAAAGGTGAGGGAAACTGCCTACACTTCCGTGAGGTTCTGAATTGTGTTTCACAAAGTGTTATGAAAGCTCTCCATGAGAAATCTAGCAGCATTTCTAAAAAGTCCTTGTGTGCTTATACTTTCTGATAATATCTCAATTCAAGTATTTCTCCTCAGAGTTCCATACCTTTCAATAATGCTGTATTAGATCCCTGTTGTATTTTGCAGACAAATCTTGGTGATGAAATTTGTGCTTTTCAAAATTGCTCTCCCAATTCCATCCACAAAATGCAGAGAAAAATTATCTGAAAAAATTTTTATCTGTTGAGAGTGCATATAATTTTTAAAAGTATTATTTTATTTTGTTAAATTTTTAATTGTGAAAATAGCATACAGAGGGGTTACAATTACATGGGCAAGGTACTGAGTATATTTCTTATCAAGTATTGTTGTCTCCTCCTTTGTTTCCCCTTCCCATCCCTATCCATCTCTCCCCCACGCCCTCTCCTACCCCCACCAAATTTGTAAAGTTCATTTTTCATCATAATGACTTGTACATTTCATTACTGCAATGGGTTCACCTCTATCCCTATTTAAACTATTTGTTTTTCCCTTCACCTCCACAAATTATACCAACATCAAATACAGTGAAAACGGGTTATACCATGGGGAGGGACATACAAAGCAACAAATGAATCATCTTATAAATATGTTAGAAACGATTGCAAGAAAGAAAAACCATTTGAATCTTTATCTTGTGGTTCATTTTGCCTAACATCAACTTATCTGACCGTTTCTGCTTATCTCAAACACATACAAGTTATTGCAAATAAGGGAAACCATGGGACCTATGTTTCTTTGGACCTGGCTTACTTCCCTTAATATAATTTTTTCCAAGTTTTTCCATTTCCATGTAGACAGAAGGGAACCCTCCTGAATTGTTGGTGGGAGTGCATATACTTTTATTTTCCATTACAAACATAGAATGTAGTAAAATTTTTCATAGCAATTACACTGTACTAGGTGCTGGGCATATTCTAATATAAATAATATACTGTGTTTATGCAGAGATTTTGAGCATCCAAAATTTTAATATGCCTGTGGTCCTAATACCAATACCTTATTGATATTGAGTGACAAATACAACTTCTTGTAAGTACAGAAGTTTTCCTTGTATCTTTTTAATATATATATGTCTTTACTGTGAAGATACTATACAGAGGGGTTACAGTTAAGTAAGTTAATGAGTACATTTCTTATTGAGCACTGTTACCCCCCTCCTTTGTTTTTCCCTTATCAACCCTTCCACTCACACCTCCCCACCTCTTCCCTCCACCCCTCCTCTGATAGAGTGTTTTGTACATCTCATTGTTACTCATTGTAACAATGAAGAAATGCTGGTTTCTTTCATGCTGATTCTACTTGTGTAGACACACCTAAAGTCACCCACCAAGCCCAAAAGCACATAAATGAAATGCATATCATCTTTTGTCAGTTGGTATAATTGTGTTCTACACATTTATTGACAGGTTGCAAATTATTTCAAACTTTAATGCATTAAAATGTTTTCTGCCGTGGAACGGCTCTGTCGGGACGACGGAGGACACCTAATGGAGGTAACTGGAATAGGTGGGGAGATGGCAAACAGACAACTCACACACAAGAGGAGTGAATGCTGAGTGTGATTTATTGCAGAGGACAACAAGCTTTTATAGAAAAACTCTCCATGAGAAAGGGCAAAAGGTTACACAATCTTGCTGCAAGGCTTTGTTCTGGGGTGGTCACCAGCTGGTTGCCTGATCTTGTTTTTTGGATGATGAGCTATGAAGATAGGCACTTGTTTTCAGCTTTACCTCTATTTTTAAGAAATACAATTGGTTTCGATGTTTATCACCTATTAACCATTAACCAGAGCATATGGGCAAGGTGCTGAACAGAAAGGCATGAACTCTAGTACTTCATAGTTACTTTTGCTTAGTTTTGTACTTTATGCATTTCAAATCTTTTCTAAGCAATTGTGCTTCTTTGCCATTCTTTAGAGGGTCCCCAATTTGTGGCCAAAAATCATGATAGTCAGTATATTTAGTTAAATCTGGCCATATATCAAATTCAAGCTCATAGTGTCTTTTCTGTAACCGTTTCACATAATCATTTACTCTTCTCCATAGAGGCCTTAACTGTCTCATAAGAGCTTTCTTGTTCCTTCTTTGATAGTAAGCACCAAGGAAGCCTAGATCTAGCAAGTCTCTCAGTAAATAAAAGAGTAATAGGAAGTTCTTTCTCCTAAGTAGTTTTCCCAACGTTTGCCATCCTTATCATACACACCTGTAAAAGGCTATGGATCTGGGGGAAGTCTTTGGGGTCCTCTAGATAATGGAGGATCCCACTATTTTCCTCTGATAAGTCATTGCCACCTTCCATCTACCAACATTTTAGGAATCTTATTTAGCTTTTGGTCTATATATCCCTCTACATCTTTTTTATCTACAGGATATCTATATGAGTCTATTGTATATGCTTTAGGATTAAAGGGAAATCTCCAATAGCCATACACTCTTTCTGCTCTAGCCGTGCCTACAGCTTCTTGTAAATCTCTTACAAACAATTCCTTCTGCTGAACTGACGTCATAAAACCCCCAATACGTTTATATTTACATATGACTTGTCTAATAGCCTCCATAAGAGGGGCTTTTAGGGTAGTACTTAACTCTGGTGAGTTAGTCATGTTCTCAGGACACTCATCAGATGTTGGAGTCATCAACACTTCTAAGAAAGAGCCTTGAATAAGGGAACGTTGAGCATGAGTAAGTAGAACAAGCAGCAGGAACAGTAAAAGATTAGTAGGCACTCCTATACAGTGAAGAAAAGAAAAACAGGAACACATCTTTCCCAGTGGCTTGCCAGCCTTTCCAGGAGGTAGGCCTCTTTGAAGCCCCATTCTCAGATCTGAAAGCAGGTTTCCCATGCTAAGCAGACTCCACTGGAGTATTCTTTCTTATTTTCTTGGCCAATAAATCCGCAAGACCTCAGTCAGCATTTCTCACATAGGACTTTTCAAATGGGTTGGTTAAATATTGACCTGAGCTCCAGTCTTCTGAGGACTCACTCATCTGCTTAGGAATTGATGCTGGCTCTTGGAAAAGAGCTCAAGGAAGGATGCCATTTAAAGCCTTATAACGTTATTCTTTACCAGATTATTCTCCAGCTACTTTGGTTGTTGAGAATGTCTACAAAAGCAAGCATTCTGTTGGAAACAGGGAGACACCATATGACCATTACTTAATGAGATTTCCGAGTGGCTTGCTATCACTTGTACTGCATTTTGCAAGTTGACTCTGTCAAAACCTATCAGTTTTAAGAGATAAGAGGAGTGGTAAAAGTACTTCTAGAGAAAAATGCATCTTCAACATATTTGGTTCCAAGCATTCCGTCTAAGCCATATTCAACAAGTAGTGAAACTTGTGTTGGCTGTAACTATGTGTCTTTCTCCATGTATACATGTGTGTATGTATGTGTGTATTCATGTGTATAGGAGCATACATGTGTACATATATAAGGGCATATACACATATATATGCAAATATAAAATTATACATACATAATATATGTGCGTATATATCAGCTGTTCAGTGATTTAAGCTATAGTTCCCGCACATTGTCATTCACACAAAGTGTACATGATAAACTGCTCTGAGGATCTTTGCTCTATGATGGTTATCCTTTGTACTCACTTCTGCCACTACTTTGTTTTTCATCCCTGCTACAGGGATGAAAATCTATCCATAGGATAGCTTTATTTTCATTACATGTATTTACTTACTGATAATAAAAGAAACAGGTTATTTATAAAAGAAAAAGATCTTTTAGGTAACAGGATAAAGTATCTTATCCATCCCAATGATTCTTATGAGATAAAATTTATAATAATAGTAAAAGTGAAAAGGAATTTTTAGATCTGTTTTTTTTGCCATTTAGCATTGCAAAGAATAATATCACATGACTGCTATAACTCTTAAAGAATGCCATTGTAACTGATGGTCCCTATCATGTTCTCACAAAACCAGTGGATCCTGAAAGATAATAGTACACCAGCAGAAATGCTAAGTAGCAGACATGGAGCATGAACGAGAAAGCAAGTGAAAGAGATAGAGTGAAAGATAGAGAGAAATATCATAATACTGAAAGTGCATAACAGATAAATAAGAGCTATATGAGAATATTCATACAGCTATTTTTAGATTCCACATGTACATTTGAAGGTATTTAATGTACAATAACCCACCAACATAAAATATAAAGTGCTTTTGATAAAAAACTAAAAATGACTCAAGAAATTAGATTTGCAAAAACAATTTTCACAATAGCAATCTCTCAGAGATATTTCATGACTTTGAGAATAATAAAGTGGCTGAAGTTAATATAAATTAAGTAGTATGAAAATTCACAAAAATATAAAAGATATTCATATATTTCAATATATAACCCAAAGCTAAAACAAATGTTCTTTAGATGATTTTTTTTAAAACACAGTTTCTCAAGAACTGGGAAAGTGGCTCAATGGTATATAGTGCTTGCCTTGCATGCATGAGGCCCTGAGTTTGATTCCTCTGCACCACATAAGCAGAAAAAGATGGAAGTGGTGCTGTGACAAAAGTGGTAACGCTAGCCTTGAGATGAATAGCTGAGGGACAGCACACATGTTCCAGATTTCAAGCCTCATGACCAACAAAAACAGAAAGAGAACAAAACACAGTCTCTCATTTTTGTGGCCTCAACTCTGTAATATGTCAGCTTCGCCCTAGGGCTAAGATTTTAGGTGTGGAAATTTATCAGCACTCCTGATTTAGATTCTACTTGATAAAATTTTTAATCAATATTTTGTTCTTAAATTTGCTATTTGTAAACTCACATGCACCTATAAAAATGGTTGACCATCCCAGTAACCTTCTCAAAGTACCTCCAAAAGACAACTTACAAAACTGTATTATATTACTACAAGGAAAACAATGATACAAATAAATAAAACCAACAATTAAATATTCATAATTAATAAAATGAAAAATAAATCAGTTACGTGTTTCCAGTATTTGAAGTATACTACATATTAGATTTTACTATATTCTCATATTCCTGTACATTTAAAACTGGCTAAGATTATGATGTTCAACAAGAGTTTTATAGGCTATGAGTAGTCTTTAAAGTTACCCAGTAAGATTACTATTTATGGCTCATCTCGTCACTTGTATATGGCTTATATCATCACTTGTTCCTCGCTAACACATAAAGTAAGGAAGCTCTAAATTGTAGTTAACAAATTCTTAACTCTACTCTGCTTCTTTACACAAAGGCTTTGCAACTTCTCATTAGTAAAGTTTCTATAAACTCTGAAATGTAAATACTTAGTAATATATGTCTGCTACCATAAATCTTAACTACTTCATGGAAAATTTTTATGACCTGCGAAACAGTCCCTATTTTAGCATATTTAAGCAAATTCCCAGAATTAAACACATTTAAAGCATTAAAACTTTAACAAACCTTAACCCTTGCTGCAATGTTCATTATGACAGGTGCCTTGTAGAGAATAATTGAACTCCTCCTTCTACACATCTCTGGAACCACAAATATTTGGAATTACTTTGTTTTTGACATATCAATTTTGAGTTTCTTCTTAAATCTGTGCTTATGTAAGAAATACATATTTCATGACCATTCTTTTGTATTTACTTTTTGTTGAATTCTCTAGTTTAAGAAAATCAATTACACTTTATATATAAAAAAATGTTTTGTGCTCAATTTGGCAGCACATACCCTAAAACTGGAATGATACAGAGAAAATGAGCATAGCTCCTTCGAAGGATGACAAACAAATTCCTGAAGCGTTCAATATTTTTACAAGGACAGATGCTGGAGTGAATGTGGCCAGAAGAAAACACTACTGAATTCTTGGTGAGAGTGTAAACTTGTTCAACCCCTTTGAAAAGCAGAATGGAGGTTCTTCAAAAGATTCCACATAGAGCTCCTCTATGACGCAGCAATCCTTCTTTTTGCAATTCACCCAAATGATCAGAAACAAGACCATACTAAAACTACAAGCACAACTATGTTTATTGCAGCATTATTTACCATAGGTAAGATATGGAACCAACCCGATGCCCCTCAGTACATGAATGGATCAAGAAAATGGTGTGTGTGTGTGTGTGTGTGTGTGTGTGTGTGTGTGTGTGTGTGTGTGTGTAACTGTGACCCCTCTGTACAGTACTTTTACAGTTAAAAACCTATAAAAATGTTCTGAGATGGAAGAGTTTATTCCCCCAATTTTATCCATATAATATCGTTAACAAAGCAGATTTTTAAATACTAAGTAGAATGTGCTATGTATTACAGAAACCATTACATGTAATGAGCAACCAGAAATAATGTTATCAATTGACTATGCACTGCTTCCAAGGAAGCCAGATGGATAATTTCTCATGCTGTAAATCAAACTGTTGATCTTATGTCTTGATAGTGTAAAAATATCAGGGACAGAATAATGAAGGAATGTTGTAGACTGAGGTGAAATCATATGAAAATATACAAACCTGATAAAACATATAAGTATCTGAGCAGTATATTGTGTTTTAAATCATTTGTGTTACATTGCAAAGATAATGAAGACCTATTAGAATGAATTATCTTTTTGATATCCTATCGTAGGTCCTTAGAAGGATGAACTCTTTCCTCATTCTTGTAGAGGCTTCATCAGATGAGAGGAACTGTATTTTTTGTTTGCTTCCTTCCATTTATTCTTCACTCTGAAATATGAGCTACATGATACTGAAATACACCAAGGAAAATTAAACATACAGGCTTTGGAAAGATCAATCAATGTAAAATAAATAAAATTCGTATAACCTTGTAAAAGGTCTAAATAAATTAATTTATATAATCTCAAGTGTAAACAGAAAATGATTTAAGCAATGTCATGTAATTGAAAAATGAAAATTTTTAGGCGATACTTAATTTTTTCCTTTCTACTACATTGAATTAATGATTGATTTTGTATAGAGAGATTAAAGATGAGATTAACAAGAAGCTTGGTTAAAACTGGGCATAAATTCTGAATAGACATGTATTCCAAAATCTATGAAAATCGCCAGTGGGTTTACAAAGTTGTGTTTAATGCTACTTCTATGCTGGCTTAAGCTTTGGGAACAGAAGTCATTAGAGAAATGCAATTCAAAATTAATATGATACTCCTTCATAACTATTACAACTCTTATTAAAAAAAATCAAAGGAACCAGTTGTGGTGGCAGTCAATTTGGTCTAGAAACCCCTCTAAGGAGAGAGCAAGATGAGGCATTGGCTTAAGTGAGCCGCTCAATGTCTGCCATCCAAGAAGGAAAAACATTGGAGTGAGGCTCAAGGCCATATGCCTTTGGGCTTGGGTCCTTCCCTTGATTATAGCTTCTGCAAGTTGGTCTGCCTGAGATTGTACCTGAGGTGTGCCCCCAGGGGAGTGTGAACCCATTCTAATGGCTCCTCCCTTTGAATTAAAACTGCAGAAATCAATGTAACACCTCCAAACCACCAAAGGGAAATGGGCTCAAAAATAGAATACCTCTTCAGGAAAACTTCATCCAGGGCTTTTTGGAACTGCAAAAATATTGCCCAATGGCTGTCTGTAATAACTTCTTGCGGCGTCCTGCCTTTTAGTAGGGCAAATAAGGCACACCACACACTCTCTTTAGGAACAGGAACCCATGGAAACAGCCAATTGGTTTCCCCTAAAAGGCTCTGAAGTTGGGATAAGGTCAGAGAGGTTGGAATATCCAGCAAAGGCTTAAGGAGACTGGCTTGAGTCAAGGTAAGGTGGAACCAGAGCACCTTAAAAGAAGGTAACTTTTGAATTATATTGAGTGCTATGGTGAAGCCCCCCTTTCTTAATATGATGCGATCCTGGGCCAGAAGGCCCTCCAGGTGTCCTAGGTCTTGGTGCCCCACAATTATATCATCCGGGTAGGCAAACACAAGAGAGGTATCTGAACCCAGCACAGGCCCTAAAAGTGTGGCCAAGTATTGTTGGCAAAAGGCCAGGTTATTTGCCATTCCCTGTGGCAGCACCGTCCATTCAAACCTCCAATCAGGCAGGGAAAAATTAAGAGAAGGGATGGAGAAAGCAAACTTTTTACAGTCATCTGGATGCAGGAGGACAGAAAAAAACAATCTTTAATATCAATCACACCAAGGTATATTCTGAAGGTATAGCAGGAGTCCAGAGCATACCTCTAAGGGATGTTCCTACTAGCTCCATCCTTTCATTTACCTTTCATAGATCTTGGAGCTTACACCTAGCCCCAGAGGCCTTTTGAATAACAAATATGGGTGTGTTCCAAGGACTCATAGAAGGGCATATGTACCCAAGGTTTATCTCCACCAGAAGGTGGAGGACTGCAAGTTTAGGTTTTATCAATGGCCACCACTCCACTCAGGTAGGGCTTCCTATCTAAATCAAACTTGGATCCACAATTCTTTTTCCAATGGTATCCATTTCTGCCCCTGGGTCAGGGTGTAGGGGGAGGTTAGGCCCCCCTAGGGCCAGTTGGCAGGGGATTGTTGTGAACAGTCCCTCTTAAAGTGCCCCTCCTGCCCACATTTAAAACAAGTCCCTTTCCCCGATGGTCTTGGGGTTCCTTGGCCCTGGGCTGTCAGTGCTTGAGTAATAGCCACAGTCATTGCAGATGTCTGAACATGTAAAGCTAAAGCTAATGATTGGGACTGGTGCTGTTGCATTCCCACATCCTGTGAGGCCATCACCCATCTTCTCAGAAAACACTCTCTCAATCCCATGCAGGCCATGTGGTGGTCTGCATTCATCTCTTCCCAGAGCAGCAGCTTTACAAACTGATCTTGGAGGTTCTCTGCTGGCAGCTTGTGGTTAATACTCTGTTGGACTCCATCTACAAACTCAACTAGAGGCTCACCAGGTTTTTGTGTAACTCCTGCTATGAGGGACTCAGTGGGCCCATCATCCAGTTTGTACCACGTGGCAAGTCCTGCCTGAATCACCTGGTCATGGTATGAGCCAGGTATTGCGGCATGTTGGACCCTAGTGGAGTACCATTCCCCATCCCTTGTAATAGGTATCACAGATTGAGCCTGCCAGTTATTCTCCGCTCGCACTCTACATTCCTCCTTAAAGAAAGGCACCATTTAATAAACTGAGAACAAGTGAGGAAGGCTTTGGCCACATCTAGACAGTCCTTAGGGACACATGGGTGATAAGCAATGTCCTGTAATAAGGTCTGGGCCCAAGGAGAGTTTGGGCCATCCTCCTCCACTGCCTTGTGGAGCTCTTTAAGATCTTTAGCTTCCCATGGATACCATTCCAAGGGCCAGATTTACCAGATACACTTGGGGAAGCAAATCCCGTGGCCCAGGGTCCGGGGTCCTGGGTGGCCCTTCCTTTCCAGGGTAGGCCTCCAATTAGGTTATTTCCACACCCCTCGGCCCCTCCATGGAAGGTTGGTAGGGGTCCAGGTCTTGCAGGTCCCTCTCACAGGTTGCGTAGGGCGCCGTACCTCTCCCTCAATCGGGGAAATAGAGTGGGGACCTAGGATCCACCCGGGGCACCTGAGTCAGAGGGGGTAACTTTCACCTTCATTTTGATTTCCACTGTGCATGTTTCAGTGCATTATTGGATGAATTTGACCCATTCCTTTTCCTTCTCACTTCTCAAGTCCTCCTTTATTGACTCTAGGCCTAATGCTGCCTCCTCCTCCTACTTCTGTGAAATAGCATTACCCATACTAAGGGTTTCACTTACCCTGTGAGACTGCTTAGCCTCCGCTGGTATCTTTTCCCTTCAAGCCCCACGTTGGGTGCCAGATGTTGGGTCTTCGTCCATCCCACAAAAGATGAATGGGGTCCAAGGAAAGGTAAGTGCGGCTGCTTCCTCATTCCCTGGCCTCCCTTAGCCAGGGAGATAATCAGACACAGCAGGGAGTCAAGTGAAGCAGGAAATTCATTTATTAACTCAGAGCAAGCTCTTTTTTAAAGCAAAAAAGACCAGGTGTGCATGGGAGGGGAGGAAGAAGAACCTTATCATGCACCTAAGCTTCCACGGGATGGTTAGTCACGGAACGTAAAGCAAATTGGGCTCTGCCCACACTACTCCCCCTCAGCGCCATCTTTGCTGCCCATGTGCTCCACAATCAAAGACCTCGGAGTCAAAGCTGACACACTAAAAACTTCAAAGGATGAAATAAGTGACCTAGGGTCTCCTTGTCACAGGCCAAAATTTTCTTAAAAGAGACCCAGAAACACAACAAATTAAACAAAGGTTGGACAAATGGGATTGCATGGAATTGCAGAGCTTCTGCATGGCAAAGGACATAGCTAGCAAGATCACCAGAAAGCCCACTGATTGGGAGAAGATCTTCACTAAACATACAACCGACAAGGGTCTCATATCTACAATATAACTGGAACTCACAAAATTAAATGCCCCAACAACAAATCCTCAAAGAAACAACTGCCCAATAAATAAGTGGGCTATAGACTTACAGAGGAACTTCGCTGAAGAAGAAAGAAGTATGGCCAATAGACACATGAAGAAATGCTCAACTTCCCTAACCATAAGAGAAATGCCAAACAACATTGTGATACCACCTCACTCCAATTAGAATGGCTATAACGAAGAACTCTAATAACAACAGATGCTAGAGGGGATGCGCACAGAAGGGAACCCTACTGCATTGTTGGTGGGAGTGTAAACTTGTTCAGCCACTTTGGATAGTAGTATGGAGGGTCCTCAAAAGACTCCACATAGTGCTCCCCTATGACCCACCAATCCCACTTTTGGGCATTTACCCAAATGATCACAAACAAGAGCACACTAATGGTACCAGCAAAGCTTTGTTTATTGCAGCATTGTTTACCATAGCTAAGATGTGGAACCAACCCAGATGCCCCTCAGTAGATGAATGGATCAAGAAAATGTGGTATATATACACAATGGAATTCTATGCCTCCATCAGAAAGAATGGCATTGCCCCATTTGTTAAGAAATGGAAAGACTTGGAAAAATTATATTAAGTGAAGTAAGCCGTGCCCAAACAAACATAGGTACCATGGTTTCCTTTATTTGCATAAACTAGTATGCCTGACACAAGCAGAAAAGGTCAGATAAGTTGATGGTAGGTGAAATGAACTCCAAGATAAGGATTCAAATGGTTTTTCTTTCTTGCAATTGTTTCTAACATACTTATGAGATGATTTCTTTGTTGCTTTGTATGTCCCTCCCCCACGGTATAACCCCTGCTTTCATTGTATTTGAGGTTGATATAATTTGTGGAGGGCTAGGGCAAAAACAAACTGTTTATAGGGATACAGCTGGACCCATTGCAATAATAAGATGTACAAGATGTTACGTCAAAAAATCAACTTTACAATTTGGCTGGGAGGTGGATTAGGAAGGGGGAGTGATTTGAAGGGATTCAAAGGGGAAACAAAGGAGCAGGCAACAATGCTTGATAAGAAATATACTCATGAATGTTGAATGAAGACTGCGGAAATGAAGCTGGAGGCTATCAATTTTTCGCATAGATAGCAGTTTAGTGTTCCAGTGAACAGTCCTAGCCTAGAGAATCACACCAAGTGTGCGATCACTGTACAGAGAGTTTGGCCAGAGAGGAAAAATCCAGGCAGACCTGAGCACTTGCTTGCAGCTGTGGCAAGGCGTTGGTGGTGGCGGCCATAGCCACCCTACCTAAACACAGAGAATCCGGGACAAAGGAGCCAGACCCAGGGGGCTAGCGGATTCTATTCAACACCAGCAAGAACTGGCAAGGAGCAAATATCTTCATCCTGCAGATCACAGACTAAAGATGACCAGGGAACCAACACTCCAGCGTGAGTAGAACCCTGACATCCTCACTCCTTCTCAGGAAGCAGAGGGGGGAAGTCCACCTCTCCCCACCCCCAGCACCAGAGATCTCCATTTTTGATACTGAAAAAGGCCCTGCTGAGGATCTAGGAACAACTCAGGCCTTGGATGAAAACTGGAGTCATTTATCAGGTCACAGGAAGCTGACCTGACATTCCAGGCTTAGCTCCACCCAAGGGAAAGTCACCAAGCTCAAGCAGAAGATCCTTGGTCCCCACAGGTGTGGCTTTCTTCTGGGTAAACAGAGACAGAGGCTGCCCCTCCCTACAGCAACCTAGAAAAACAATTGAAATTCAGTATACATAAACCCTGAGAATGGCTCTAGGCTGGGCTTTGTGAGTATATCAGAAGCTATCCCCTCAGGGAAAAGCTACTGTTTGGTGAAAGGCCTCAACTCTACCCAGAACCTAGCCTCATCACACCATCTCCAAACTAGAGGAAACAGCCATCTCCTTCTTTGCCATCTCCTTCTTTTGTGATAATCAAAGCAGATCTCCCTCCCACTGAACTAGCGAGGAGGAGGATCACAAAATCCTGGGTAAAGCAGAGCATTTTTTTGCCTGCTCAAACAAACTGACTTAAGTAACCAATCAAGACAGACCAGACAGTAACCACAAGCAGACCTGAGACTCCACCAAGAGATTGGTTAGAACACAAGGGAGATAAAAGATCTTCCCATGCACGCACCCCCTTTCCCAATCAAAGAACTCTTTTTTATACCTTTTTTTAATTTTTAAAAAAGTTTGAAATTATATTTTAAAAATTGTTTTCTATTAATCTTTTTTGTCCTCGCATAATTTTTATTTTAGGTGTGTGTGTGTGTGTGTGTGTGTGTGTGTGTGTGTGTGTGTGTGTGTGTGTGTGTGTGTCTGTGTGTGTGTGTGTCTGTGTGTGTGTGTCTGTGTGTGTCTGTGTGTGTTTTAATCTCTACTGGGTTTTTGGTCCTTTTTTTCTTTTTTCTTTATCTCTTCTTTTTTTTTCTTTTTCATTTTTTTCTTCCCTTTCTTCTTTTTGGGTGACTTAATTGCTGTTTTGCTCATCCTCAGATACATACCTGTCATCGATCATTAGACCTTATCTCCCTTGTGTACATATTTAGCCCAGAAATTTATTACTCAATTCAAAACCTCTAAGGCTTAAATTCTTTAATAGTAGTATTATCTACTCCTACCTATATAATTTTAAGAACTTTTATTTTTTAGCTTTTCTTCTCTCAATATCACTTCTTTACCCTTTCATAATTTTTGTGTTTCACTTTATATGTAAAGTTTTGTTTTTCCATTTTCTCTTGTTTTTTTAAGTCTCTCCAATAATTCTTCCCAAACTATTTCCCTCTCTGAAATTAGGACTTGGCCAAATACACTCTCTTTTTACCTACCACATCCCTCTAATCCTACTTTTCCCCACATTTCTCCCTAAACCTAATAACTTCTCGTTTGCCAAATTCTTCTTTTCTGTTCTTAGCCCATTAGTACATAGTTGTTTAATGTTGAATAGATTGTATCTGTTGAAGTATGGAGGTTCCTCAAAAGACTTCACATAGAGCTCCCCTATGACCCAGCAATCCCAATTTTTGGCATTTACCCAAATGGTAACAAACAAGACCATACTAAAGCTACCAACACAACTGTTTATTGCAGCATTCTTTAAGAGAGCTATGATATGGAACCAATCCAGATGCCACTCCGCAGATGAATGGATCAAGAAAATGTGGTATATATACACAATGGAATTCTATGCCTCCATCAGAAAGGATGACATTGACCCATTTGTTAAGAACTGGAAATACTTGGATAAAAGTATATTAAGTGAAGAAAGCCAGGCCCAAAGAAACATAGGTCCCATGGTTTCCCTTATTGACAATAACTAGTGTATGTCTGAGACAAGCAGAAAAGGTCAGATAAGTTGATTTTACGTGAAATGAACCCCAATATAAATATTCATATTTTTTTCCTTCTTGCATTTGTTTCAAACATATTAATAAGATGATTGCTTTTTTGTGTTCTATGTCCCTCCCCACGGTATAACCCCAGCTTTCATTGTATTTGATATTGATATAGTTTGTGGATGGGAAGGGCAAAAGCAAACCTTTTAAATAGGGATACAGGTGGACCCATTGCAGCAATGAGATGTACAAGTCGTTATGCTGAAATTCGAACTTTGCAACTTCGGGCAGTTCGGGGAGCGGATGGGGTGTGGTGGAAGATATGAGGGGAAGGGGAAACCAAGGAGGAAGTAATAATGCTTGATAAAATATATACTCATTACCTTTCCTCTGTAATTGTAACAACTCTGTATGGTATTTTCATGATAAAAAATTTTTTAAAAGGATATAAAATATTTTGATTTTAAAACATTATATATTTGTATATGTATATATATGTATGTATATATGTATATATATGAATATACATATATATATATGTATATATGTATATATATTCATTACCTTGCCCATTATCCCCTCTGTACGATATTTTCACAATAAATAAATTATCTGAAAAAAATGGTATCAGTCGATAGTGCATATAATTTTATTTTTCACTACAAACATAGAATGTAGTAAAAATTTTCGTAACAATTACCGTGCACTAGGTTGTGGGCAGATTCTAATGGAAATTATACACTGTGTTTATGTAGAGAATTTGAGCATCCAAAATTTTAATATGCTTGTGGTCCTAAAACCAATACCTTGCTGATATTGAGTGACAAATACAACTTCCTATAAGTACAGAAGTTTTCCTTGTATCTTTTCAATTTATATTTTTATTTTAAATTTCCTGTGCAGATGGGTTACAGTTACATAAGTAAGGTAATGAGTCCATTTCTTATTGAGCATTGTTGCCCCCTCCTTTGTCTTTCCCCTACCATTCCGCCCCTTCATACCTCCCCAACATGTCACTCCACGCACCCCCCCCCATAGAGTGTCTTGTACATTTCACTGTTACAATGTGGCAACCTGTATCCTTTCCTTGTATTTTAAATGAAGAAATGCTGGCTTGATTTATGCTGATTCTACTGGTGTAGACGCACCTATAATCACTCGCCAAGTGCAGGAGCACAAAATGAAATGCGTAGCAGAAACATTGGAACATTTCAGAGAAGATTAGCATGGCTCATGCACAAGGATGAAGGCAAATTCCTGAAGCATTCCATACTTTTACAACAGATGCTGGAGGGGATGTGGCCACCAGGGAACCGTACTGCATTCTTGGTGGGAGTATAAAACTTGTTCAACCACTTTGGAAAATAGTATGGAGGTTCCTCAAAAAACTCCACATAGAGCTCCCCTATGACCCAGCAATCCCACTTTGGGACATTTACCCAAATGATCACAAACAAGACCATACTAAAGCTACCAACACAACTGTGGTATATATACACAATGGAATTCTATGCCTCCATCAGAAAGAATAACGTTGCCCCATTTGTTAGTAACTGGAAAGTCTTGGTAAAAATTATATTAAGTGAAGTAAGCCACGTCCAAATTAACATTGGTCCCATGGTTTCCCTAATTTTCAACAACTAATATTTGTCTGGGTTAAGAAGAATAGGTCAAAAGCTATCTGCATATGACCAGATAGGATGATGTTAAGGGACATGAACCCCAAGATAGGGACACAAGTGGTTTTTTTCTTTCTTGCTATTGTTTCTAACGTACATATAATGTGCGATGTGATTTTTTTGTTTCTTTATATGTTCCTCCCTCTGCTATAACTCCTGTTTTCACTGTATTTGAAGTTGGTGCACCTACATCTTGTATATACACTCCTCTAATTCGTAGAGGGGAAAGAAAAAAACAAAATGCTTAAATAGGGGTACAGGTTGACACATTGTAACAATGAGATACACAAGACACTATGTTGAAAAATGAACTTTACAATTTAGGTGGGGGAAGAGAGGAGGGTTGTGTACTTGTGGAGGTGGGAGGGAAAGGATGGTAGGGGAAAAATAAAGGAGGAGGTAACAATGTTTTTTAGGAAATGTACTCATTACCTTGCTCACGCAAATGTGACTCCTCTGTACATTATTTATCTAATAACTAATATTATGAGGCAGACTGAAATGAGACTCCAGAGAAAGAGTCAGAAAGACTGATCAGAGAGACTAAAATTGGTCACACAGAGATTGGAAAATAGAATTCCTTGTACAACATATAAATCATTGAAAGCCTGCACATGTAAGGACAAGAGAGCAAAGTCCAGAAATGCACATTTTCTTAGAGATCAGCTATTGAATTATCAATGGAAATATTTGTATTCTTAAATATTTGACCACATGTGGGAGAAGGCTGAAGAGAAATAAAATGCCATCACTCTGTTAGGACGTCCAATATCACACTAGGAAGTAATCAATCACTGATTTGTAATAAAAAGAGAAAACAATTATTCCAAATGAGGGTTTCATTTCTTTTCCTATAACAGTTCTTGATTTAGATGCTAGCAATTACCATACAATTGATCCAGTACCACAGCTGAAATGATATTGACCACAGTATTCCCACATGAAGGAAAAGAGAAAATTAACAGATATCTGAAGAAATGACTTGAGGATGAAATGTTCTAATAGTGATATCTGAGGTTTTGACACAGGTGAAGAGGTGGATTTTCTTTTCTAAAAATTCCCCATTTTTAGCCTGGTACCAGTGGCTCACATCTGTAATCCTAGCTACTCAGGAATCTGAGATCTGAGGACTGCTATTCAAAGCCAGCCTGGGCAGGAAAGTCTGTGAGACTCTTATGTCCATTTAACCACCAGAAAACCAGAAGTGTTACTGTGGCTCAAGAGGTAGAGCACTCACCTTGAGTTGAAGAGCTCAGGGACTGTGCCCAAGCCCAGACTTCAAATCCATCGACCAACAACAACAACAAATCGCCCTTTTCTTGGACTACCTACATCTTTTCCTATCATTCAACAAAGAAGCCATTTTATCACCCACTAAATTTAAGTCCTATCCTAGCTACTGCTAATAGAATGATTTGGTATCGTTTTTTTTTTGTTGTTTGTTTCTTTTTTTGTCCACCCTGCGACTTGAACTCTGGGCTTCGGCTCTGTCGTTGTCATCTACAAGACAAGGCGAGTATTCTCCCGCTTGAGCCAGAGTGCCACGTCCGGTTTTCTAGCAGTTTATTGTAGATTAGAGGCTCACAGACATTCCTGAAAACGCTGGCTTTGAACAGTGATTCTCAGATCTTAGTCCCCTGAGTAGCTATGATTACTGGCCTGAGTCACCAGCACCCGGCATGTTTTGGTATCTTATGGCAAATGGTTCATATTTGGGGGGAAAAAAACAACTGTGGTAACATTTTTTCCAGTCCTTAAACTCTGGGCCTGGGCCCTGAACACGGTTATGCCGGTAGCTTTTATGTGAGCTTGTTGGATTACTGCTCATGAGGGGAATTACTGGGTCTTAAAGGAGATCTATGTTTAGTCTTTTCAGGAAACTCAGTATTGCATTCCACAGCATTCTACACCAACAGTGTAATAGAGTTCCCAATTGGCTACATCCATGCCAGCATTTACTATTGATAGCTTCTTGATAAAGGTCATTCTAACTGGGATGAGGAATAATCTGTCTTGTTTACTTGTAGATTTGTGGGCACCTTCTAGCTACTATGAATGAATCCATGAAACCTATATTGCTCAGAGTCTGCATTCCTTTCTCTTTTCTCTTAGTATCATTTTCCACAACCTTTCATTTTCCTTAAGACTAGTGAAAAGTCATCCTTTCTGATGGATGAATAGAATTCCATTATGTGTGTGTGTGTGTGTGTGTGTGTGTGTGTGTGTGTGTGTGTGTGTGTGTGTGTGTGTGTAAGATGAATATAGGCCCATGAGTTCATTTCTAAGACTTCTGTTTCATCTGTAATTTAGTAGTTCCATACTAAAGTTGAATTGTTTTCTCTACAGAATTGAAGAATATTGTTGGGATATGAGTATTGCATTTTCAATTTTGGGGGGTCAGTATTGCAGTTTTTGCCATGTTAATTTTTTTTCAGGCTTCATGATCATATGTATATTATGTTCAGAAAACACACATTTAGAACAAACAGAAGGAAAAGTGTCTGGCAGTAGTTCCAGAAAATTTACCCTCTTAGGCTGCAGGAAGCCTGTCTCCCCCTAGGCTTTTTTAAACTAGAAATATTCTTTTTTATTTAGTTACAAGAGTTTTCAGATTCAATTCTTTTTAAGAATCCTAACAACTAGGTTATGAATAGCCTTTTATAATTACCAAGGCTATTTTTGTCCTTGGCCTAGGCAAGTTCTACATAAGTCATCCAGCCCCCACCTCATCATTACAGAATGAATGATATTTCCAAATGTCTGAGAAGTTTAGCATGCTTTTATTTTCTTACTTTTTAAAATGGGGCTTGAACCAAGGACCAGGGCATTCTCCCTTTGCTTCTTCACTCAAGACTATAATTCTAACACTGGAGTTACACCTCCACTTATGCTTTATGGTGGTTAATCAGAAATAAGTTTCCTGAATTTTCCTGCCCCAGCTGGTTTCAAACTATGAGCCTCAGATCTCAGGCTTCTGAGTAGCTAAAATTATAGGCATGAACAACTGATGCTCAGCCTTTGTTTTTTGTTGTTGTTTTTTTTTATTGTGATTAAGTGATTACATAATTTCCCAAATTTCACACTATTGTGGGATCGTGATGCTCAGTTAAACTCACAAACACATTCTATCTTTCCTGGAGCAAATTGTCTATCATGGTCTATAACATTTATGATTTCTATGAGCTTTGCGATACAGTTATTTCTTCCACATTGGGTGGTATGTACATTTCTTTTGTTTTGCATAACATCAGCTGTTCCCTCTTTATCATTTGTTCCCTTCCTCCCATTGCTGCCATTAAGTTGCTTAGCTCATTTTGGTCAATGTCCTGTGCAGCTAATTGGTCCCGTTGTTGTATGTTTTTCCCTGATTCCCTCTAGTTCTGTGTCGTCTTCCTGGATCCCCTCCAGTGTACACATATATACCATACATATGATCAGCAGCATGGAGTTATTTAGTTGTGCTTCAACCAGATGAGTGGAAGCTCTTTGTTTCTTAAGTCCTGTTAACTTTGTCGTATCACCTAACATTTTGGATTTAACATCCACTTATCAGGGAGACCATGTACCATTTGTCTCTTTGATCTTGGCTTATCTCGCTCAACATGATTTCTTCTAGCTCCATCCATTTCCATGAAAATACTATTATTATTTTGTCCTTTCTAATGTCTGCATAATATTCCATTGTGCATAGATACCACAATTTTTGGATCCATTCATCTGTGGTGGGGCATCTGGGTTGTTTCCATATCCTGGCTATTGTGAACAATGCTGCAATAAACATGGAGGTGCATGTGTCCTTGTATACTGGTTCCTGTTGTTCAGGATAGATGCCTAGAAGTGGTATGACTGGGTCCTATAGGAGGTCAATAATTAGCTTTCTGAGGATCCTCCAGACTGCTTTCCAAAGAGGTTGTATAAGTGTACATTCCCACCAGCAGTGTAATAGGGTCCCTCTTTCTCCGTATCTCCTCCAACATTTGTCGTTGGCTGACTTGTGGGCCATTCTGACTGGGGTAAGGTAGTATCTCAGGGTTGTCTTTATTTGCATTTCCTTCACAACCAGGGATGGTGAACATTTCCTCATGGGTTTCTTTGTCATTTTTATCTCTTCATCTGAGAAGTCTCTCTTTAGTTCCCTTGCCCATCTAGTAATTTGTTTGTTAGTCTTGGGAGAGATCAGTTTCTTGAGTTCCCTGTATATACTGGATATTAACCCCTTGTCTGGTATATTGCTGGTAAATATTTTATCCCAATTAGTTGGTTGTCTTTCTAGCACGGTTGTGATTGCCTTAGCTGTTTAGAAGCTTTTTATTTTAAGGTAGTCCCATTTGAAGAGTCTCTCTCCAATTTGCTTTGACCCTGGGATTCTGTGCAGGAAGTTCCTTCCTGTGCCTATAAGTTCAAGTCTCCCTCTTATTCTGTCCTGCAGTAGTTTCACAGATTCAGGTTTGATGTTAAGGTCTTTAATACATTTTGAGCTGATGTTGGTGCATGGTGATAGGCTGGGGCCCAATTTTAGTCTTCTGCATGTGGCTGCCCATTTTTCCCAGCACAAGTGGTTGAAGAGGCTGTGTTTCTTCCATTGTATGTCTTTGGTTCCTTTGTCAAATATCAGCTGACTGTACGCATGTAGATTTATTTCTGGATCTTGTATTCTATTCTACTTGTCTTCGGGTCTGTTTTTGTGCCAGTACCATGCAGTCTTTGTTATTATAGTTCTATAGTAGAGTTTGAAGTTCGTCATGGATATCTCTCCCATGTTGTCTTTATTTCCTAGAACTGTTTTGGCTATTCTAGTTCTTTTGTTATTCCATATGAAATTTTGGACTGTTTTCTGTATTTCAGAGACGTACATCTTTGGGATTTTAATAGGAATTGCATTGAATTTGTATATAAATTTTTGCAGTATTGCCATTTTCACTATATTAAGTCTGTCTATCCAAGAGCATAGGAAGTCTTTCCATTTCCTAGTGTCTTCTGTAATTTTTTTCTTTAACTTTTTATACTTTTCATTAAATAGTTCTTTTACATCTTTGGTTAGGTTAATTCCAAAATATTTAATTTTTTGGGAGGTTATTGTGAATGGGGTTGCTTCCTTTATTTCCTTTTCTGCTTGTACACTGTAAGTGGACAGGAAGGCAACTGATTTTTGTGGGTTGATTTTGTCTCCTGCTCTTTGCCGAAGTGATATATGATTTCTAAGAGTTTGGGGATGGAGTTTTTGGGATATTGAAGGTATAGTATCTTGTCATCTGCAAAAAGGGATAGTTGAACTTCTTCTTTCCCTATGCGGATCCCTTTAATGTCTTTTTCTTGTCTTGTTGTCCTGGATAAAGATTCCAGAACTATGTTGAAGAGGAGTGGAGACAGTGGGAATCCTTGACTTTTTCCGGATTTTAAGAGAATTGGTTGTAGCTTTTCCCCATTAAATATAATATTGGCTATTGGTCTGTCATAAATGGATTTTATTGTTTTAAGAAATGTTCCTTCTATTCCTATTTTCTCCAGAACTTTTAGCATGAATGAATGTTGAATTTTATCAAAGGCCTTTTCTGCATCTGTGGAGATAATCATGTGATTCTTGACCTTGGCTCTGTTGATGTGTTGGGTACGTGTTTTGATTTTTCCCATGGCATCCTTAATCCTGTTAATATGGGTTTCTTGTCTTCTTTTTTAAATTAAACTTGCCAATGGTCCATCAATTTTATTTATTTTTTTCAAAGAACCAGCTTTTTTGGTTAATTTTGGCTATGATTCTCTGATTCTCTAATTCATTAATCTCTGCTCTTAGTTTGGTTATCTGGCTCCATCTACTAACTTTAGGTTCCATTTTTTCATGTTTTCTAGCTGTTTTAATTGCAACATGAGATTATTTAAGTGGTCTGTCTCTATTTTCTTGATGTGGGCACTGAGGGCAATAAGTTTGCCCCTCAGGACTGCTTTTGCTGTGTCCCAAAAGTTTCTTTTAGAGGTGTTTTCATTTTCATTGAGTTGTAGGAATTTTTTAATTTCTTCTTTAATCTCTTCCATTACCCAGGCATTGTATAGAACTGTATTGTTCAATTTCCATGTTTTTGAGTAATTTTTGCAATATACTTTGTTATTGAGAACTAGCTTGATTCCACTGTGGTTAGATAGGATACAGTGGATTATGTCAATCCCCTTGTATTTGCTTAAATTCCTTGCATGAACTATGATATGGTCTATTTTGGAGAAAGTTCCTTGAGCTGCTGAGAAGAATGTGTACTGTGTTTTTTTAGGGTGAAATACTCAGTAGATGTCAGTTAGTTGCACTTGAAGTATGGCCTCATTTAATTCAGTAGCTTCTTTGCCAATCCTCTCGTTGGCAGACCTGTCCTTTGGAGAGAGTGAGGTGTTAATGTGTCCTAGTATTATCGTATTGGGATCTATTTTATACTGTAAGTTTGAGAGTATTTGCCTAACATGTCTGGGTGCACTAATGTAAGTTGATGGTGGTAATATCCACATCTTTGATTGTTCATTGTATTAATATGTAAAGTCTGTCCTTGTCTTTTTGTATTGATTATAATGAAAAGTTTATTTTGTTAGATATCAGGATTGCTACACCTGCTTTCTTCCTGGGGGAATTTGACTGGTAGATCAGTTTCCAACCATTCACTCTGAGTTTGTTTGTACGTTTGGCTAAGAGGTGGGTCTCCTGAAGATAACAGTTTGTATGTCTGGCTGAGAGGTGTGTCTCCTGAAGGCAACAGATGGATGGGTCATGTTTTCTGAGCCAATCTGCAGTTCTTTTTCTTTTGATTGGTGAATTAAGCCCGTTATTATTAAGAGACAGTATAGAGAGATGCATTGTGGTCCCTGTGATTCCCTATTTTCCTAAGGTTTTCTTCTTTCCTTTCCTCCTGTGCTTCCTCAGTTAGACTTCTATTGATGCCTGTCTGGGTCCAGGTCCCTGTTCCTGGTTGCTTTCTTCAGGTTGTGTCCCCCCTCTTAGAATTCTTTGTAATGCTGGCTTAATGTTTATGTACTCATTTAGTTTTTCTTTGCTATTAAAATTTTCAGTTCTCCATCGAATGTGAATGCTAGCTTTGCTGGGTATATCAGTCTGGGTTGGCAGTTATTGGCTGTCAGGGCTCGTATGTTACTTTCCCAGGCCTTTCTTGCATTCAGTGTTTCTGTGGAGAGATCTGCAGTGATTCTAATTTTTTCCCATTGTAGTATAGCTCCTTTTTCATTTTTGTTGCATGCAAGATTGTTTCCTTATTATTCAGATCTACCATTTTTACTATAATGTGTCTAGAAGTGTTTCTCCTGGCATCTTGCTTGCTAGGTGTTCTATAGGCTTCTGTTATGTAGGTAAGATGTTCTTTTTTGAGATGGGGAAAACTTTCACTGATTATTTTGTTGAATAGGTGTAACATTCCCTTGCTTTGATATTCCTTACCTTTGTCCATTCCAATTATACAAAGGTTAAATTTCTTGACACTATCTGCTTGCTCTTGAATTTCCCTTTGGCATAATTTAAGTGATTTTTCCACATCTGTCATTTTTTGGTCCAGTTGGTGTATCCTGTCTTCTGTATCTGACACTCTACATTCCATTTCGTTCACTCTGTTAACTGTGGCTTCCATTGTGGTTTGCATGGAAGAAATGGACTCATTTATGGATTCTATGTTCGCTCTCAAAGTACTGATCTCACCTTTTAATGAAGTGTAAACTGCCTCTATTTTTGCACTTATATCACTTCTTAGTGAGGTGTGTGCTGCCTCTATTTTTGCGTGTACCTCCTGTTTTAGATCCTGCATCTCTTTTGATAGTTCATCCCTGTGATCTTTAATTTTCTGGTCTATTTCTCACTTTATTTCCTGAGTCATTGCCTCCAGAATATTTTGGATGTAGCTTTTGTCTTCCATTCCTGCTTTGCTCCCACTGGGGCTCTCCCCTGGGTGGCTGCTGGCTTTTGGGGATAGCTTGTTATCCTGGGTGTTGATAACCCTTGTAATTTTTCTGATTTTCACATGGGGATTCAGGGAGTATTGGAGACTAATCTGAAAATTTGTTTTGGTCAATAGGTGTCTGTCTTTGCTTGGTTGTTGTTTCTCTGCTGGTGGAGAGGATCTCTACCTGATCTCGGTTCTGTTGGGGGCCAGCCTCCAGGTGCTGGTCTGACCCATATAGGGTTCTCAGTTCTCTGTTCTAGATCACTGGCAATTCCTGCCTTTGGAAGAGTTGAGCAGCCCAGATTGCTCCCGTTTGCTCCTACAGGTGCTCTTGGTGAGTTTGGATGTGCTGGATGCACTGTCCCAGATGCTGGAGTTTGTATGGGCTCCTGATAATTTTTTTTTGGTGGGTTGTGGGCTTGAACTCTGGGCTTGGGCACTGTCTCTCAGCTCTTCAGCTCAAGGCTGATACCCTACCATTTGAGCCAAAGCACTTCTGGCCCTTTCTGCTTATGTGGTGCTGAAGAATCAGATCCAGGGCCTCATGCACCCAAGACAAGTACTATACTGCTGAGCCACCTTACCAGTAAAGCTCCTGACTATTATCAGGTGCTGGTAGCTTGTGTTGTCCAATTTCCAGCCTAGAATACATGGGTCAGGTTCTGGTAGGGTTTAGGCTTCTCCTGTCCTGAGCCCCCAGGTCTTTGCTGTCACAGATGTGCTTCCCAGGGGATGCAGTTCCCTGTATTTCTCCCCTTTACTTAGGCGTATGCAGCTTCTTACTTCAGTTGGGAGGAGTTGGTTGTGTTGCCCAGGCACCGGATCCCCAGGCCTGGTGCCAGCCCCCAGCCTGGGACATGCCGGTTGGACCTATGCTGCTGTGTATCCTGCCTAGTTTATGCAGCCTGGGGTACTCAAATTTCTTCCACTGTTGGGTTTCTTGACCCAGGGGTGCTGTTCCTGGCTTGGGCATTTAAGCTACTTTCCAGGGGTGCTCTTGCTCTAGCCTGGCAAGCTGAGTGTGCTCCATGGTCTGGTGGAGCTCTAGAACATTTCCCAGTTTTAGTGGGTCCTGTGGTCCAGGTGTTGGGATAGGGTGTCTGAGTCAGGGTCTCAGGATTCCCACCAGCTCTGTTCTCTCTTAAGGCATACACTGTCTCCTGTGGGATACTCACCCATGTGCTAATTGTTCTTTCTGTGTGATGTACGTCATTGGTTGCCATTGAAATCAAGAGTTCAGTTGAGGTGGTTGTGGGCTGGGCTGGGCAGTGGTGGCTCTGTGAGTTTCTTTTTTGTCTCTGCCTCGATTGATGCTGTTAGGGTCCAAGCTGCAGGATGGGCCTCTGTCCTCGACCCGAGGGATGGGGGAAGGGCCTCCATGCAGGTTCTGAGTGCTGGGGTTTGTCTCTGTTTGTGTTCTCTGGATCAGCATCAGTTCTTTGCAGGTCTTCTGCCTGGTTTTCTGTGGGCATCCCATGTAGCTCTGGGGCTCCCGCCATGAGGCTGAGTTCCTGGCTCAGAGGTTTCTCTGTTCATTGCGGTCTGCAGGTCTGACACCAGTACCTCAGACCTGCGCAGGTGATCTGCAGGTACTGAGCACTGCGGTTTGTCTCCAATTGCGTTCTCTGGATCACCACCATTTCCTTGTAGGATTCTGCTCTGGTGTTCTGTGGCTCTGTGTAGCTCTGGAATTCTTTCAGTGGGGCCGAGTCGCTTTGGCAGGATGGAGCCTCTCTGCTCGGATAGAGAGTGAGGGGTGGGGTTGGAATCTTCGTGCAAGCTCTGGGCTTGGAGGTTTCTCCGTTCGTCGTGATCAGCTGGTCTGACACTGGTACCTCAGGCTGCTTCTGCGCGAGTGATCTGCAGACAACCCCCTGTGTCTCGGGGAGTCTGGCAGCCCTTGTCGGGCTGGCTGGCTGTGGTTTGGTGCATTTCTGCATGGACAGTAGAGGTTGGGGAAGGGGTCTTCGTGCTTCTCTGTTCTGAAATTCTTTTTCTCTCTTTTTTTTTCTGCCTCCTGTTTTTCTCTCTGTGTTCATCTTTTTGTTCTTGTCGGTTTCTTGGGGAGATTAAGCGTTGGAACATGACTCTCTTTTTGGTTGGGGAGAGCTGTGGCATTACCCTACTGCCCCTTGCCATCTTGCTTACCCATCCAATTTTTATATTTTTAAAAATCTATTTCATTATAAAGATGCTATACAGAGCAGTTACATTTACACGAGTAAGTTACAGTTCTAATTGAACATTGTTACGTACTGCAGTTTTTTTCTCCCTCTGACTCTTCCCTCCATTTCTCCCACACACATTACATTGTAAAGTTAATTTCTGCCATAGTGTCCTGTGAGTATCATTGTTGCAATGGGTCACCTTTTGTACTTCTTTCAGTATTTTGTTATTTCGCTTCCCTTTCCCCAATCAGATAAATGCATATGCAGGATGCAGAGTACCAGAATGAAAGACGGGAATTGCCATGGATAAAACCAATAGGAAAAGAAAAATGATATAAAGTAAGAAGAAAGAACTAGCTACAGTATATTGGCTACATCAAGCTTGACAACTAAACAAAAGAAGACCTGCTGTTTCTTTGTCTTCATTTCAGTTAGCATCATTTTGTATGGTCACATATACATTCATACCTCCTGAGCTATAATGATCCACTTTCAGGAGTAACAGGCTAATGTTAATAATTTCAAATGAGAGAAATCATAGAGCTCAAGTCGTTTTGCATGTGCTAGGAATTGATACAATGCACAAAAATTACATGCTTTAATAACTACAATGCCAGTTTATCAGTGCAGTATTAGGTGCTCCTTGGCTGGAATCCCTCCTGAGGAAACCTAAGATAGTTGGTGCACCTGTCTTCTGGGCTGGACTGAGGGCCTTGCTGGGCAAACAGTATTTTGATATCCATTCCTGGATTCCACTTACAACTTTTTTAGTAGACCCCCTACAAATCTCTCTCATCCCAATAACAGCCTTCTGGCTTTCAAGTGAGGTTATCTTTCATATCTCTTAGAGCTCTCCACACCTTTGTCTAGAAGAGCTCTGTTCCAGGGCCCACATTCAGCAGCTTGTTTTGAGAAGAGTAGTAGCTATTTTGCTAGCCAAATATATTCTCTGCCATCTCCTCATCAAATTAGTATTTGGTGTCAGTATGAGTCTGCTCAGAGGGTAGAGACAGCCTGGGATGGCTTTGAACCATGATCCCCAGAACTAAGTCTCCTGAATAGCTGGGATAACAGGCGTGAGCCACCTGCACCTGGACATCATTTCTTTCTTCCAGGAACATTTCAGGGGGATGGAATAGCACAGCAACCACATACATTTGTTAGCAACTGCCCCAGGGTGAGCCAGATGGCTCAGACCAAAACCACTGACCTTGATATTGCCTTTGGTGTCCAACAGGATGTTGTTGGACTTAAGGTCGTCGTGTGTGATTCTGTTTTGGTGTAGGTAGTGAGCAGCACTTAGAATTTGTGTGATGAGCCTCCTGGCTTCATCCTCATACAGGTGGCACGATATTCAGATCCACCCCAGGAGGTATCCCCTAGTGGCCAGTTCCACGATGAGACATACATACTCTTCCTTCTCCAATACCTGGTACAACCTGATGATGTGTTTGTGCCATACCGTCTTAAAAATGTCCACCTCATTCTTTATCTAATGATGATGACTCTCACTTCCAGGCTATTTTAAATGCCACCTCCTTTTCTGTGACATGGGGATGGGCCACCTTCACTTGTCCATAGGTACCTTTGTCGATGAGCTCATTCACCTGGTATTTTTTGATGATCTCCTCCTTCAAGAAGATTGAGGATGAATCTTTGTGTTCTTCCATTCTTCCACTATGATGGCAGGTAGCAAGTCTACCTAAAATAAACTTAATAAAATAATGGAAAACCAGAAATAGTAAAAAGAAATACCAAAATCCAAACAACAACCAGTCCCCACAACCAAAAATTCACTTAGCCTTGAATCAGTCCAGCGGGTCATCAGGCAAGAGCTCCCAGCTCTGTTAACTGATATAGGTTGGAGCACAGTGGCTTCCTATATATCCTGCATGGCCTCACACAATGGAGCAATCACAACCATGCATAGTAATCTCATGGAGGAAATGGACCAATGAGAGTCTGGGCCAGTGAAGTCAAAGAAAAAGTGGACCAATCACAGCCTGCCAGCATTGACATTCTAGCTCAGAGGCCTCAACGACTGTTACTAAGGACTCCAGGTGGGTTTGAGGTTGCTCTGGTCATTATCATGGCATTTTTGAAACCACTAGGACAGTGGTCAATATCCTCTGTTTTTCTAGAGGACCACTGCATCTTATAAATTGCTTCTCTACCTAATAGCCTCCATTCTTCATGGTCAACTTATTGTCTGGTTCAAACAATGGCACTGCACAAAGGCCTCCCTCCTTCTCAAGGACAGTTATGTCCTACAACTTCCTCTTGAGAGGACAAGCTGGCTTTGAGCCACAATCCTCACAATTCACCTTCCTGAGTAGTTAGGATTTTAGTTCTGAGCCATTGGTAGGTATTTAGCTCGTCTCTTACATTTGGAGACAGTATATTTGTTAGAACGGTAGGTTTCGATATGTCTTTTTAGCACTTTAAATTTCTTGCCCTTGCTGTCTAATAGATAATTTAGTTTATGATGAGAAATTAGTCATAATATCATTGAAGATCACTTGGGTGTGATGAATTGTATCTTTGCGTTTTGGGATGATTTCTGTCTTTGTTTAATTCGAATGTGTCTTAGTGTGGGCTTAGGTAATTATGTTAATTTTTTGACCTGCTAGATCCCTGCATAGAAGGGTTCATGCTTTCAATCAAAACTGGGAAGCTATTGGTTATTATTTCTTCAAATACTATGCATTTCTTTTTTTTCCTCTGTACATTATACATATATACATTATATATACATATTCAAATTGTATATGTGAATATACATATATATATATATACCTACATATTTGTATTATATATGCCTTTATATACATATATTTATTTTCACATAGCTTCCACTTTTGTGGTTGTTTATGGTAGGAAGGTTAGATTGATCCTAGCTACTCCATCAAAGAGTTAGAAGTTTTCCTCTTTATTTCTTGATAAAAATATGCATTTCTTGGCAAGGATATTGAAACACATAAAAAGCACAGCTAGCCCCTCGTCTCCATATCTCTCTAATTTCTTGCCTCTGTCAGGTCTCTGAGCACAGCACCATTACTTATCGGGTTCTTCTAGTGTGTGGGGTGATCTTTTTCAATGTCATGTGCTGCTTCAAAGGCCAACAGGTCTGCACCTGGAAGAGGAGCTGCTCCAAAGTCAGCCTGCATGGGTGTACCTGACTGCCTCTGTCTTGGTGTCAGAGCCACTGCAGATACTGGGGTGACCTTAGCAGATGTGCGTGTGCCAGGATTGCAGATTGGTGACTGCAGAAGGCACAAGCACAGCCTCTTTTTTACCCATCAGAGGTCTACGGTGGAACCTGGGGGTGTTCCCCTGTTGAAAGCTATGCTTGGAGCACGGCTGGGTGCTGCAGAAGCCTCACTTTGGCCTCACATCTGGGGTACAACAGATGCCAAGGATTTTTCTGGGCTCTTTTCAGAATATATGGGCAGGTTCAAGAGCAGAAGATGCGTTCAGGGAACCCCTAAACACAGGTTGGGCAATGGAGCTGGGAGGGGCAGGGCAATCCAGGTTGGCAGGGGTCAGATGATGAGCCTATATTAGTAGTCTGCTGGCTTCCAAATGAAAAGCTAGACTGGCTTGCTACACAGAAATATCCCTCTAATAATAGTTGCACCAGAGAGTCCCATGCTGGTCGGGGGAAACTGCTAAAGACTGCAGTAGATGGACCAGGAGCACTTGGTGTTCTCTGTGGGCAATTCAATGCTGGCTCTGGCAGGAGGGATCTGAAGGTTCCTTAACACTGCAGATCCAGGGAAGCCAGAGCCCAAGCAGACACCAGGGTTTGCCAGCTGGGCACTGGGCAGGCTGGTAGGTGAAACCTTGCTGGATGGCTTTGCAGAGTCCTCAACCTGGCCCACCTGCCAGCACAATTTCCTGCCTAGGATCTCCTAACTGTAGAACTTGGAGGCAGCAGTTCTTCCAAATTGGACATGCAGTGTCCAGCTTTCTAGAGGCTGATGTGGTCAGGGCCAGTCTGGAGGAGTGGCATGCCTCCTGCTGGGGGAAACAGATGTCCCTTCCAAGGCATCTTGGGAAAGGGATGCCCCTGGAAGTGGACTCATGGAAAGGCTGGTCTGTCCTGCTCAAAGAGAACACCTCCAGTTTGTTTGACTGTTTGATTGGGTTGGGGGGTCTCCCCTTGGCGGCAGTGATATTAGGAGACTGTATTGGTGAGATTATCTCAAAATTAAACCAACTGTTGATCAAGCAAAAGAGTAAGGCTTGCTTAACTGCCCGTGGTTGGTGGAGTTGAGGTCATGGCTGCTTTTGCCTTGAATGTCCTCAAGGATTTGTCACCAGAAGAAAAATGACTGGATGCTGGCATGAAATCCAATGGTTTTAGGAAATTTATCAGAGAGCCCTACTTGGCTTGTATGTCATTCAATAGGGCTAACACTGGGTGCGGAGTTTGAGCTTTAAAGCTAGGCATCACAGCTTGATCTTTTTGGAGGACTATGGACACCTTCTGGATGGAGTTGGACCTTTAAGGGGTCTCAGGACATTTTGAGATTAGATGTGATCCTCTGAGCTTCATCCTTGGTTTGTGACAGGGCTGAGTTCTCCCTCCCTGCTATCCTGATGTCTTTAGGGTGTGGGCTGGTTTCTGGCAAGTAGAAAAGTTTAATGTGTCTTCTATTCCCTGAGCCTCACTAGGAAGGGCTGTTGTTGGCAAGGAGGATTGTGTAATTGGGAGGTCTTTGTCTTCTTTGAATAAGGGAACCAGAGCACATCTTGGCTTTCTTTTTGAATGTTTAGTTTCTGTGGAAGTCTAAAGATCTAAGAGTTTAAGGCTCCAGAGGCTTTCTAGTTTTCCAAACATATCCAGGTTTGTTTTTTTTTTCATCATCTTACAAAGACACTTCTAACTTCCTCCCTTAGTCATACTCTACTGAGCCGTTTGGCTATGGCATAAATGAGGAAAGACAGGCAGGGCTGTCCTGTTGCTAAGGAAGGCAGTCAGGGCTGCCTTGTTGCTGAGAAAAAGCAGGCAGGCCTGTCTTGTTACATAGTTTCATTTTATTACCCAGTGTTGGTAAATAAAGCCTCCAGATTGGAATTCAGGGGCTACCCATGATCATTGCTCATTCCTTTTCCCTGCTCTTACCATACTGACTTTCCATTTAAATTCATTTTTACTTTTCATTTTTGTCAGAAGTAAACAGGCGATGAAAAATCTATATGTAATACTAGTTTTTATTCTTGAATTACTAAAATACACGAAGAACATATCAATTCAAGAAGCATAAGATGGCAGATAGGGGCTGGGAAGGTGGCTCACTGGTAGAGTGCTTGCCTTGCATGCATGAGGCCCAGGGATCTATTCCTCAGCACCACATAAGCAAAAAGAAAAAAGCCGGAAGTGGTGCTGTGGCTTAAATGATAGAGTGCTAGCCTTGAGCTGAAGAGCTAAGGGACAGCGGCCAGGCCCAGAGTTCAGGCCCCACGACTGGACCAAAACAATAAAAATAAAAAATAAAATAAAATGGCAGATGGCATGAGTTTGATCTCTGTCCCTCTACTGTGACTCTCTTCCTCTACTCTGGGGTGACCACTGCCACTAGTTAGATGTTTATCCTTGCATTCAAACCAAATGTGCACAAAGGAGAGGCTATTAAAAAGGGACTTGTCCACAGCTACCCAAGGTACGCAAAACCTATCTTAGTCGGAGGACAAATTTCCAATTCACACTATGGAGATTCAAACTTCTATATTCAGGTTCACAGACCTTAGCCAAGTCTGTGCTGGAATCACATGACTGAAGGTGGTAGCTCATTGTTCACTAAAAAAAGAAGTCTGCAATAGCTGTAAATCTCCCCCCTGTCTTTCTCCCTAAGTAAAAGTATGATGTATAAGGACTAAGGAGTTACACAGGCCTTTTAGAGGTTACTAGACTTTGGGTTTTAACTTTTGTATTTCCAAGTTTCGCTTCAGATCAAATATTGGGTCTGTAAAGCAGCAGCCCAAGAGGAAGTGATGTTCAGAACTTGTTTAAGTGTCTTAGACTATTTGAATTTGTTTTTACTGAATTATCTTTTTTCCTACAATCCACACCTGTGGCCAAATGGGGGCTTTCTTACAGCTAGCGGACTGAAGGCCCAACACTGCATCTATTTATGCCTTGTTCTGCAGCCTTGTTCTGGTATATAGCTGTTGCAATCTTAGATTTAGAACTCCTGTCTTTCTTCCCCTCTCTTTCTCCTCCCTCTCTGTCCTTCAGTAAACAATTCCAAAATATTTGTTGAAAATAAAGCTTGGAAAATTGTCATAACATTAAACAGTAGTGTCCACCTTTCAAGCCTGACAATTTTGTTAACACAGGTAGAGAACAAGCAAGATAAAATGTATATGCAATATACAGATGCACACACCCACACCAAGGGAATATTTTTCAATAAACATGTGATTGTATTCAGTGAGTATAATAATATCCTGAACAATTATAATCTTTAACCACAATCTCAATTTGAACTAATAAATGCTAGAACAACTTCTTGTAGAATTTAAATGATTTACTTTTCAAATATTCTCTGAGTTGTTTCCATAGTGCTACTAGCCACTTCCAGGGTAACTATTAGTCAAAAATTCATTTAATCTTTATCGTATTGATATCATACCTATTGATATTATTGGCTGTAAAGTTCTCCAAACTATAAACTTTTAAGCTTCCCAAGCCAAATTTCTTCCTGTGCCTTAACAGATTGTTTCCTCCAGGTTTTATAGACCTTGAATTCTCTGTGGGAAAAGAAGAGATCTATGTATCTAATATATTTTTAGGTAGTATATATGTAAGTATGTGTGTCAGTTTTCTTAAACAAAACATAAATGAATAGGTCTTCCATTTCCTAGACAGAAATGATTAATGTTACAAAAGAAATATAGGTGGATCAGGCCATCATGGGTACTGAGTATTAACAGATATGGGAATTCCCCAGGCAACAGTGTGGAATGTGGGATGTGTGTGTGACAGTGTGTGCGGGAAAGTCCGTGAGACTCTTATCTCCAATAAACCACTAGAAAACCAGAAGTGATGCTGTGGTTCAAGCGATAGAGCACTAACCTTGAGCTGACTAGCTCAGGGACAGCGCCCAGGCCCAGAGTTTAAGCTCCTCAGATGACAATAATAATAATAATAATAACTATTATTATTATAAAGGAAATTAGACAAAGTCCATAACTTAATTGTACAGCAATACAAAATAATGCATAATACATTAGCAATAAGTACCATAAAAATTAGATCAAATAATTACAAATGTCATATTTATATGTATATAAATTTTTCAGAAGGATTTAAGAGTGGAAACGGTGACATTGATCAATATCAATGGACTCATAAACTGACATATTGAATTAAAAAAATGAAAAGCCTGCTTCAGAAAATGATATATAAATAAATAAAACCAATATTCAATCATTCAGAAAAATTATATATATATACTTATTCAAATGTTTATGTGTTCCCATATATATTATATACGTTTTCTAGTGTCATATTTGACTACATGTGGCTTATATAATTATTTTTAAATATTTTCTTTTGTTGATCAGAAAGCGAATATCTAGCTTTCAAATTATATGGCATTCTTTTTTTATTTTTGATATATTTTCTTTTAGGAGAAAATTTGAACCTATTACAGACCATTTTAACTTTTGGAAAGGCTGTACTCATACTGGATTAGCAGGAAAACTGTGCTCTGTTCATCTGTAATGTCCTACGAGAAAACCATTCTCATGGTCTAAATCAAAAAGTTAGTTGCTACCTACTGAAGACTAGCTTGTTGTCTTTGTTTTTCTAGTTGTGTGTGTGTGTGTGTGTGTGTGTGTGTGTGTGTGTGTGTGTGTGTGTGTGTGCATGCACGTGCATACGTAGGCCTGTCTTGGGGGCATGAACTCAGGACCTGGGTGCTGTCTCTGAGCTTTTTTTTTCAATATTGTCACTTATGCCACAGATCTACTTCCAGCTTTTTGCTGGTTAATTGGAGATTACAGTTTTGTGGAGTTTCCTGCTGGCTTTACCTCAGGTCTTAATCTCTTGAGTAGCTAGTATTACTGGTGTGAGCCACCAGAGCTCAGATAGAAAGCTATTTTTGTCTACGATTAGGGATTATAATTTTCTTCACTCTAGCCTACCCTTCTCCCTAAGGTATCACCAAATCATGATGTGCTCTTTCTTATATCATATTTCCTTTCTTTCCCTGAGTTCTTGCCTTTTCTCCCAGCTTCCATCTAACAATACTGGGCACATATAGAAATCATGTTAGCCAAGTGAACTATCTTCACATTTTATTTCTATTGTTTTCATTTTCCTGGCTAAGTATGTTGCATTCCTTATAACTAACTCCTTACCATAATCATGTTCTTTGAATTTTTTTTCTAGAATAGCATGCATAATAACTTTTGATTCATTTAAGTGTTTTCTGATTTAGAACATGTGGCTACTGACAAATAAGAAGATACAGGAATATATGAGACCAAAACTAGGAACCAGTACATACCTTTCTTCTCTTCCTCCTCCTCCTCCTCCTCCTCCTCCTCCTCCTCCTGCTCCTCCTCCTCCTCCTCCTCCTCCTCTTCCTCTTCCTTCCTTCTCTTCCTCCTCCTCCTTCTTCTTTTCCTCCTCTTCTTTATTCTCTCCTTTTTCTCCTCCTCCTCTTATTTTAATATGGTTTAAATCATAAGTTTTCTTCAACAAATGCGCTCCCCAAATCCATGACACTTTCTCTAAGTTTCAATAACCTTTGCTTCCCTCTTATTTTTATTTGGATCAATTGTTTGTCTTGAACAAGGGAGTTTCAGAGTGACATGTACAGATATCATTCATCTGGGCTCAGACTTGGTTCAATCTAAACCATGCTACGGGTTTCATCGACTTTGAGATTACAATTTCATGGATGTACATACAAAATCAAAGGTTTTCACCCTGTTCTCTTCAACTTTGAAAAAATGACTCATTGAAGGGAATATTATCCTCCACATTTATTTTTCCTTAAAGCAAGTGAATAATAGGAAACATTTTGCTGTGGAAAAGTGAAAAGGAAATCAATAAAGTTGAAATAGTCTATTTATGCTTGAGAACTCTTGCATACTTCACATACATGCTGTTTTTATTATGACTATTTGATATTTTGACTTTCCATTCATTGATTGACTTCATTACTTGATAGGAAATTTACGTAGTCGAAGATGTATCTCAAGGTATTCTGCAGCAGTTATCTGGGAATTTTAGCCATGGAAGACAAGAAGCACATACCTCACAGTAAGCTGGAAATATAATAGAGTTCATTCTTTCTTAATATAGTATTTCAGTGTTTATAATATAATATAGTATTTCAGTGTTTATACTGAAAATGAAGAAGTTTAATTGCAACAAACATGTTAAAGGATTGATAGGTATTCTCTGTATACTTTGCATGTATATATATGTGTATATATATATATACATATATATATATATATATATATATATATATATATATATATATATACATAATTTTAAAGCATGACTCAGTTTCCAAAAACTTCTGGATAAAATTTTAGGTGTAAAAGCACCAGTAGGTGCCTAAGCACTTACAGCTCAGAAGGAAACCAAGTTAGTGCCAGGGGGACTTTTGTTCTTCTAAATGAAGAGGAGCATTACTGTTGGAGAGATCAATCTGAGACTAACTTTTAAAAGATAAAAAAAGTAAAGCATTTCATATTGTATTTCTGTAATATAAAAAGATATTATCTTGAATAAAATGTATCTATTATATGGATTCCTTTTAGAAAAGGGCAGAAAGATCTGCCTGGAAACTACATTATGTTTTTTCTCTCTTCTTAAAATGAGGAAAGAAATGCATGCCACAATTACCTCTTCTACACTTTGTACCATGGAACAGTAACTAGATAGCATATTGATTTTTAGTGCACTTTTCATTTGAAACAACAGCTTCTACTTTAAACTGATTAGTGATTCTTCAAAGATTAGTGAGCAATCAAAACATATAATAATCACATTGCTACAAGTATGGCTATGTATGTAACATAGTCAGAGATCATGGAAGACTGTACTAATGATATAAATCAGGTTAAATGGTCAATTTAACTTTAGAGGTAAGGAACATGCCTTTGAAAAATAACCAGTTTTGCCAGACACCGGTGACTCACACCTGTAATCCTTGTTACTCAGGAGGCTGAGATCTGAGAATAGTAGTTCAAAGCCAGAGGGAAAGCAAAGTCCCTGAGATACTTATTTCCAAGTAACTAGCAAAAAGTCTGGAAATGTAGTTCAAATGGTAGAGCACTAGCCTTGGGCAAAAGAAGCCCAGTTGACTGTGTCCAAGTCTTGAATTAAGCTCCAGGACCAACACACACACACACACACACACACACACACACACAGAGCGTTCCATCCACATTTTCAGAATTTATTTGCAAACTTATTTTAGTAAAGTATTTAAGTCTTTCCATTTCCTAACAAATGGGGCAATATCATTCTTTCTGAAGGAAGCATAGAATTCCATTGTGTATATATACATTTTCTTGATCCATTCATCTACTGAGGGGCATTTGGGTTGGTGCCATATCTTAGCTATGGTAAATAATGCTGCAATAAACATAGTCGTGCTGGTAGCATTAGTGTGGTCTTGTTTGTGAACAGTTGTTTAAATGCCCAAAATGGGATTGCTGGGTCATTGGTGAGCTGTATGTGGAGTGTTTGGAGGAACCCCCATACTACTTTCCTAAGTGAAGTAAGCCAGGCCCAAAGAAACTTAGGTCCTATGGTTTCCCTCATTTGCAATAACTAGTATATTTCTGAGACAAACACTATCAGATAACTTGATGTTAGGCAAAAAGAACCCCAAGATAAGGACACAAGTGGTTTTCTTTCTTGCTATTGTTTCTAACATATTTATAAGATGATTCTTTTTATTTATTTTATTTTATTTGTGAACATAGTGTACAGAGGAGTTACAATTACATGGGCAGGATAATGCGTACATTTCTTACCAAGCATTGCAGCCTCCTCCTTTGTTTACTCTTCACATCCCTTCCCAGCCTCCCCCCTCCCCCGCCCAGTCCCAATCCTTCTACCTCCCCCCCTCGCCCCCCCCCCCCCCCCCCGCGGCACAGACGTTGTAAAGTTCGTTTTGGACATGACAACTTGTACTTCTCATTGTTGCAACAGGTCCACCTGTATCCTTAAACGACTTGTTTTTCCCCATCTCCTCCACCAGTTATACTGACATCAAATATAGTGAAAGCAAGGGTTATACTGTGGGGGAGGGACATACAAAGCAACAAAGAAATAATCTTATAAATGCGTTAGAACACACATGCATGAAAGAAAAAAACATTAAAATACATATCTAAGGGTTCGTTTTCCTAATAACACATTATCTGATCTTTTCCACTTGACTCATACATATACTAGATATTGCAAATAAGTGAAACCATGGGGCCTATGTTTCTTTGGGCCTGGCTTACGTCGCTTAATATAATTTTTTCCAAGCCTTAACATTTCCTGACAAATGGGGCAATGTCATTCTTTCTGATGGAGGCATAGAATGCCATTGTGTATATATACCACATTTTCTTGATCCATTCACCTACTGAGGGTCATCTGGGCTGTTTCCATATCTTAGCTATGGTAAATAATGCTGCAATAAACATAGTTCTGCTGGTAGCTTTCGTGTGGTCTTGTTTGTAAACATTTGGGTAAATGCCCAAAAGTGGGATTGCTGGGTCATAGGGGAGTTCTATGTGGAGTCTTTGAGGAACCTCCATACTGCTTTCCAAAGTGGTTGAACAAGTTTACATTCCTACCAACAATGAAGTAAGGTTCCCTTCTGTCCACATCCCCTCCAGCATCTGTTGTTGTTAGAGTTCTTGATTTTTGCAATTCTAACTGGAGTGAAGTGGTATCTGAATGTTGTTTTGATTTGCATTTCTTTTATGGCTAGGGATGTTGAGCATTTCTTCATGTGTCTATTGGCCATCCTTCTTTCTTCTTCAGAGAAGTTTCTCTTTAAGTATTTCGCCCAGTTGTTTATTTGAGGATTTGTTGTTGGGGGATTTAATTTTTTTGAGTTCCAAGTGTATTTTAGATATGAGACCCTTGTCAGTTGTATGGCTAGTAAAGATCTTCTCCCAATCCGTGGGCTTTCTATTGATCTTGCTAGCTATGTCCTTTGCCATGCAGAAGCTCTGCAACTTTATGCAATCCCATTTGTCTAACCTTTCTTTGATTTGTTGTGTTTCCGCGTCTCTATTCAGAAAATTTTGGCCTGAGCCAAGGAGACCCAGGGTTTCTCCTATTCCATCCTGTAATGTTTTCAGAGTGTCTGCTTTGACTTCGAGGTCTTTGATCCATTTGGAGTTGATTCTGGTGCAGGGTGATATATAAAGATCTAGCTTTAGTTTTCTACAAGTAGTTAACCAATTTTGCCAGCACCATTTACTGAAGAAGCTGTCTTTCTTCCATTCTATTGTTTTAGCTCCCTTATCGAAGATTAGATGGCTATAGGTCTGTAGGTTCATTTCTGGGATTTCAACTCTATTCCGTTGGTCCTGAGGTCTGTTCTTATGCCAAAACCAAGCTGTTTTGATTACTATGGCTTTATAGTAGAGGTTGAAATTTGGTATTGATATTCCTCCAGCAGTGTTCTTTCCGTTGAGGAGTGTTTTTGCTATTCGGGGTCTTTTATTGTTCAATATGAATTTTTGGATTGCCTCTTCTATTTCCTTGAAGAATGAGTTTGGAATTTGTAGGTAGCCTTGGGAAGTATTGCCATTTTCACGATGTTAATCTTTCCAATCCAGGAGCATGGGAGGTTTTGCCATTTTTTAAGTTCTGTGTTGATTTCCTTTTTCAAGATTTTAAAGTTTTCATCATAGAGGTCCTTCACTTCTTTGGTTAAGTTAATTCCTAGGTATTTTATTTTTTGTGGGGCTATTACAAATGGAGTTGCTTTCCTAATTTCAGCCACACTTTTCTGATTGTTGGCATACAGAAAAGCCATTGATTTTGGGGGGTTAATTTTATACCCTGCTACTTTGCCAAAGTTTTGAATCAGCTTGAGTAATTTGGGAGTGGAGTCTATGGGATTCTTTAAATACAAGATCATGTCGTCTGCAAAGAGGGAGTGTTTTATTCCTTCTTTCCCTATTTGGATCCCCTTTATGTCTGCATCTCGTCTTGTTGCTGTAGCTAGGCATTCTAATACTATATAGAAGAGAAGTGGAGAGAGTGGACATCCTTGTCTTGTTCCTGAGTTAAGAGGAAATGGCTTTAGTTTTTCATATAAGGTGATTTTTTTATTGCTTTGTATGCTCCTCCCCCACGGTATAACCCCTGTTTTAACTGTATTTGTTGTTGGTATAATTTGGGGAGGGGAAGGGAAAACAAAATAAATTGTTTAAACAGGTGAACCCATTGTAACAATGTAATGTACAAGATGCTATGTTGAGAACCGAACTTTACAACTTTGGTAGGGGTGGGGGCATGGGTGGGGGGTTGGGTGGGAGTGTAGTTGTGGAGATGGGAGGACAGGGATGGTAAGGACAATCAAAGAAGGTGGCTATAATGCTTAATAAGAAATGTACTCATTACCTTGCTCAAGTAATTTTAACCCCTCTGTACGGTATTTTGACAAAAAATTAATTAAAAAAGAAAAGTATTTAATATATATGGATATACATCTGTGTGTATATAATATAAGTGTAAACCAATTTAATAGATGCTGCACTATAACTTGAAAAACAAAATATATTGTAACCCCACATATCAACTCCATAGATCTAGTTATAATGTGATTCTATGTTTAAAATATTTATTAACCTAGACCTTTAAACTAACCTAAGTATATCATGATAAAAAATTTATCAAGTAGAAGCAATATATAGAATTGTTATGGGAGAAACTTTTTTGGAGGTTGGGAGAGAGGGAGTACTGCAGAATGAATCTCAGGTTCTTTTTTTTTTTTTTTTTTTTTTTTTTAAATTTTATTTTATTTTATTTGAGAACATACTGTACAGAGGGGTTACAATTACATGGGCAGGATAATGCATACATTTCTTACCAAGCATTGCAGCCTCCTCCTTTGTTTACCCTTCACCTCCCTTCCCAGCCTCCCCCCTCCCTCCCACCCAATCATACCCCCCCCCCCCCACCGACATTGTAAAGCTGGTTTTGACATGACATTTTGTACTTCTCATTGTTGCAACAGGTCCACCTGAATCCTTAAACGACTTGTTTGTCCCCGTCTCCTCCACATGTTATACTGACATCAAATATAGTGAAAGCAGGGGTTACACTGTGGGGGAGGGACATACAAAGCAACAAAGAAATAATCTTATAAATGCATTAGAAACACATGCATGAAAGAAACAAAAACATTAAAATACATATTTGAGGTTTTGTTTTCCTAACATCACATTATCTGACTTTTTCCGCTTGACTCATACCTATACTAGATATTGCAAATAAGGGAAACCATGGGACCTATGTTTCTTTGGGCCTGGCTTACTTCACTTAATATAATTTTTTCCAAGCCTTTCCATTTCCTAACAAATGGGGAAATGTCATTCTTTCTGATGGAGGCATAGAATTCCATTGTGTATATATACCACATCTTCTTGATCCATTCATCTACTGAGGGGCATCTGGGTTGGTTCCATGTCTTAGCTATGGTAAATAATGCTGCAATAAACATAGTTGTGCTGGTAGCTTTAGTGTGGCCTTGTTTGTGATCATTTGGGTAAATGCCCAAAAGTGGGATTGCTGGGTCGTTGGGGAGCTCTATGTGGAGTCTTTTGAGGAACCTCCATACTGCTTTCCAAAGTGGTTGAACAAGTTTACATTCCCACCAACAATGAAGTAAGGTTCCTTTCTGTCCACATCCCCTCCAGCATCTGTTGTTGTTAGAGTTCTTGATTTTTGCTGTTCTAACTGGAGTGAGGTGATATCTCAATGTTGTTTTGATTTGCATTTCTTTTATGGCTAGGGATGTTGAACATTTCTTCATGTGTCTATTGGCCATCCTTCTTTCTTCTTCAGAGAAGCTTCTCTTTAAGTCTTTCGCCCACTTACTTATTGGGCAGTTGTTTCTTTGAGGATTTGTTGTTGGGTGGTTTAATTTTTTGAGTTCCAAGTATATTTTAGATATGAGACCCTTGTCCGTTGTATGGCTAGTAAAGATCTTCTCCCAGTCCGTGGGCTTTCTATTGATCTTGCTAGCTATGTCATTTGCCCTGCAGAAGCTCTGCAACCTTATACAATCCCATTTGTCCAGCCTTTCTTTGATTTGTTGTGTTTCCGGGTCTCTATTCAGAAAATTTCGGCCTGAGCCAAGGAGACCCAGGGTTTCTCCTATTCCATCCTGTAATGTTTTCAGAGTGTCTGCTTTGAGTTCAAGGTCTTTGATCCATTTGGAGCTGATTCTGGTGCAGGGTGATATATAAGGATCTAGCTTTAGTTTTCTACATGTAGTTAACCAGTTTTGCCAGCACCATTTACTGAAGAGGCTGTCTGTCTTCCATTCTATTGTTTTAGCTCCCTTATCGAAGATTAGATGGCTATAGGTCTGTAGGTTCATTTCTGGGTTTTCAATTCTATTCCATTGGTCCTGAGGTCTGTTCTTATGCCAATACCAAGCTGTTTTGATTACTATGGCTTTATAGTAGAGTTTGAAATTTGGTATTGATATTCCTCCAGAAGTATTCTTTCCGTTGAGGAGCGTTTTTGCTATTCGGGGTCTTTTATTGTTCCATATGAATTTTTGAATTGCCTCTTCTATTTCCTTGAAGAATGAGGGTGGAATTTTGATAGGTATTGCGTTGAATTTGTAGAAAGCCTTGGGCAGTATTGCCATTTTCACCATGTTAATCTTTCCAATCCAGGAGCATGGGAGGTTTTGCCATTTTTTAAGTTCTGTGTTGATTTCCTTTTTCAAGATTTTAAAGTTTTCATCATAGAGGTCCTTCACTTCTTTAGTTAAGTTAATTCCTAGGTATTTTATTTTTTGTGAGGCTATTACAAATGGAGTTGCTTTCCTAATTTCAGCCACACTTTTCTCATTGTTGGCATACAGAAAAGCCATTGATTTTTGGGGGTTAATTTTATAACCTGCTACTTTGCCAAAGTTTTGAATCAGCTTGAGTAATTTGGGAGTGGAGTCTATGGGATTCTTTAAATACAAGATCATGTCATCTGCAAAGAGGGAGAGTTTTATTTCTTCTTTCCCTATTTGGATCCCCTTTATGTCTGCATCTTGTCTTATTGCTGTAGCTAGGCATTCTAATACTAGATTGAAGAGAAGTGGAGAGAGTGGGCATCCTTGTCTTGTTCCTGAGTTAAGAGGAAATGGCTTTAGTTTTTCACCATTGAGTATAATGCTGGCTGTAGGTTTGTCATATACAGCCTTTATTGTATTGAGGAATGTTCCATGGATTCCTAATTTTTCCAAAACCTTCATCATAAAGGGGTGTTGGATCTTGTCAAATGCTTTTTCTGCGTCTATTGAGATAACCATGTGGTTCTTATTCTTGCTCCTGTTGATGTGATGAATAATATTAATTGATTTGCGTATATTGAACCAGCTTTGCATCCCTGAAATGAATCCTGTTTGATCGTGGTGTATGATTTTTTGGATGAATTGTTGAAGTCGATTGGCCAAAATTTTGTTGAGAAGTTTCGCATCAATGTTCATCAAAGAAATGGGTCTATAGTTCTCTTTCTTTGATGAGTCCCTACCTGGTTTTGGGATGAGGGTTATGATGGCTTCATAGAATGTGTTCGGTAGTGAGCTTTCTCTTTCAATTTCATTGAAGAGTTGGAGGAGAATTGGTGTGAGCTCTGCTTTGAAGGCCTTGTAAAATTCCGCTGTAAAACCATCTGGTCCTGGACTTTTCTTAGCTGGGAGGTCTCTTATTGCTGTTTCTATTTCAGTGCTTGATATGGGCCTGTTAAGATAGTTTACCTCATCTTGGTTTAGTTTTGGCATGTCAATATTTGCTAGGAAGAGGTCCATTTCTGTCAAGTTCTCAAACTTATTAGCATAAAGTTTTGAGAAGTATTCCCTTATAATGTTCTGAATCTTGCTTGTTTCCGTGGTGATGTTTCCATTCTCATCTCTGAGTTTATTAATTTGGGTGTGTTCTCTTCTTTTTCTGATAAGATTTGCTAAGGGTCTGTCAATTTTGTTAAGTTTTTCGAAGAACCAACTCTTTGTTTTGTTGATTCTTTCTATAGTTTTTTTGGATTCTAATTCATTTAATTCTGATTTAATTTTGATTATTTCTTTCCGTCTACTGGATTGGGGTTTATCTTGCTGCTCTTTTTCAAGGAGGTTTAGATGTGTCATTAAATTGTTAGTTTCAGATCTCTCCAATTTGTTGATGTAGGAGCTCAGAGCTATAAACTTGCCTCTGAGTACTGCCTTTGCTGTGTCCCAGAGGAGCTGGTATTTTGTGTGTTCATTTTTGTTGAATAGCATGAACATTTGAATTTCCTTTCTAATCTCTTCCATGACCCACTCATGATTCAGCAGTGTGTTGTTCAGCCTCCATGTGATACCGGACTTTCTTTGGTGGCTTTTGATGTTGAGTTCTAACTTTATTCCCTTGTGGTCAGAGAGAATGCAAGGTATAACTTCAATGTTTCTGAATTTAGACAAGTTTGCTTTGTGGCCTAAAATGTGGTCTATTTTAGAAAACGTTCCATGTGCTGCTGAGAAAAACGTGTATTCTGATGCTGCTGGGTGAAATGTTCGGTAAATGTCTGTTAAGTCTAGTTGATCTATGCAGCTGTTTAGATCTGCGGTTTCTCTGTTGAGTTTTTGCCGAGTTGATCTATCTAGTGGGGAGAGTGGTGTGTTAAAATCCCCAACGATTAATGTCTTTGGATCTATATTGGATTTGAGGGAAAGTAGTGTTTCTTTGATAAATTTGGGTGCTCCATTGTTTGGCGAATAGATATTTAGAATTGTAATATCCTCCTGAAGGAGAGATCCTTTAATTAGTATGTAGCGACCTTCTTTATCTCTTTTCATGAATTTTAATTTGAAGTCTATTTTATCTGATATTAGGATTGCAACTCCCGCCTGTTTATGCGGTCCGTTTGCTTGGTAGATTTTGTTCCAGCCTTTAACATTGAAAATGTGTTTGTTTTTATGGGCAAGATGTGACTCCTGCAGGCAGCAGATAGAAGGGTCTTGTTTTTTAATCCAACTAGACAGTCTATGTCGCTTAATTGGAGAGTTCAGTCCGTTAACATTAAGAGATAGGACTGAGAGGTATTTGGGAGTTCCTGCCATGTTATCTACCTTCTTGGGGGCTGCGAAAACTGGGTTCTTCCTATGGTTCTTGGATTCTCAGTTTGGGTGCAGTTTCTTGGCCTTTATTGCGGTCTTGTTGGTTTTCTATGTGTAGGACATCTTTAAGAATCTTTTGTAGGGCTGGTTTGGTGGAGATGTATTGTTTCAATTTTTCTTTGCTATGGAAGGTTTTTATTTGGCCTTCAGTTATGAAGGAGAGTTTAGCTGGGTACAGTATTCTTGGTTGATAGTTGTTTGTTTTTAGGGCATGGCATACATCATTCCAGGCTCTTCTTGCTTTGATTGTCTCTGCTGAGAAATCTGAGGTGATTCTAATTGGTTTCCCTTTATAAGTGATTACCCTTTTCTCCCTGACAGCTTTAAGGATCTTTTCCTTGTTCTGAGTTGATCCTGTGTGGATTATAATGTGACGGTGGGATGTCCTATTCTGGTCTGGTCTATTTGGGGTTCTAAAGGCTTCTTGTATCTGGACAGGCCTATCTTTTTGCATGTTTGGGAAGTTCTCTGCTAGGATCCTGTTCAACAGATTTCCTAGACCATTAACTTCTGTTTCTAGGTGTTCCTCTACACCCATTATCCTTAGATTAGGCCTTCTGATGGTGTCTTCCAGGTGTTGGATAGATCTATCATATTTCTTGGACTTGTCTTGGATGGTTGTATGTTCTTTCTCTATAATATCTAGGCTGTCTTCAATCCCTGAGATTCGATCTTCTGCATGGTCTAACCTGCTGTCAAGACTCTCTACTTTGTTTTTTATCTCTTTTCCTTCTAGTTGGTCAGCTTTGATGGCTTCAAGTTCTTTGTTGAAGCTCTGTTTTAGGTCTTGTATGAATTTCTTTACTTCCTTAATTTGGTGTTCAGTGTTTGTCCTCAAATCACTTAGTTGATTGGTTATGGTTTCTTTGGGCTCCCATTCCTTCTGTTGGGTTCCATTCAGCATTCCCTTTGTGGTCTCCCTGACTTCCTTCAGCTCTTTGTTAATGGATTCCATGAATGCCTTTAGTGATCTTTGTGTGTTCTCTACCTGTTCTCTCAATTCCTGTATTACTCTTTGATTAGCTTCCTCCCGTTCGTGGGATTCCTGCAGATCTCTTTGAGTGTTCTCAGCCTGCTCACGCCATTCCTCCCTTTCTCTTTGAGTATTCTCAAGTTGTTCACGCAAATCCTGTATCAGTTTTTGAGTAGCTTCCTCACGCTTATGATATTCCTGTATAAACTTCTGGGATGCCTCCTCTCTCTCCCTATCACGCTCATACAGAGTCCTTTGTACGTTGTCAAACTTTTCATTTATCATGTTTGCCACCAGTGTTTGTAGAGCTGTTTGGGAACTCTCCTCTGGATTATTCATTATCTGTTCTAACCCCTGATTATCAGGATTGGGAATTGAGATACCCGAATTTGCCATTTTTCTTGTGTTTTTCCGGCTTACTCTGCCCATTTGAGATGAAGATAGCACCAGTTTTGTGCTAGAACACTATCTTAAGGCAACCATCAACCAAAGTTTGCATTTGTACAGTCAATAGTCTACAGATACAATCTAGTTCAACAGATACATCTATTCGACATCAAACAACTATATGTTAAAGAACTTCGAACCGCAGAGAAGAATTTGGAAAGCCAGAAATTATTAGGGTTAGGAAGAGATGTGGGTAAAAAATAGGAATAGATTGGTGTGGGGAGGCACAGGGAGAGTTAACTATGTCCTAATCACAATGCAGGAAATAGGTTGGGTAGGATGTAAGTAGAGAGAGAGAGAAAAAGAAGAAAGGGAAAGGGGAGTGAAAAGAGACCAGAAAAAAAATAGAAACGTAAAAATTAATGTTATTTTAGAGATTAAAAGACCATCTATTTATAGAGGAATATGAATATGTTGAGAGAAAAGGAGGGACATAGAGGAGATGAGAAAAACTTTAAAAAAATGCTTAAAATATTGTATAGGTATAAAGTACTGCTATTAGTGAATTTAAGTCTCAGAGGTTTTGAATTGAGTAATAAGTTTGTGGATTAAGTGTGTACACAATGGGGGATAGGGTCTACTGGTTAACTACGGGTTTATCTGAGGATGTGCAGGACAAGAGTTAAGTCACATAAAGATGAACAAAGAGGAAAAGATGGAAAGGATAGGAAAGTGAGAAGAAAAGATCAGAAGTTCAGTAGAGCTAGAAAAAAAAACAAAAAGATAATTAAGAATGAAAGAAAAAGAGAAAGAAGACAAGAAAAGAAAAGAAAACACACATTCACGTATTCCTAAAATAAAAATTATAAGAGGAGAAAAAAAAAAAGTTAATGGAAAACAATTATTTTTTCAGAAGAGGCAAAAATTGAAGATTAATAAAAGTTTTAGAAAAGCAAAAAAAATTTTTTATATATATATAAGGTAACAAAAAACGAAAAAAAACAAAACAAGAAAAAGAAAAAAAGAAAAGAAGAAGAAGAAAAAAAAAGTTCTTTGATTTTTTTTTTTTTGGGAGGGGTGGGAAGAGTCCTGTATCTCCCTTTTGTCTGTAACCAGAGTCTGGTTGGAGTCTCTGGTCAGCTTGAGGTCCTGTGGCTTGATTGGTTTCTTAAGTCAGTTTGTTGGAACAGGCAGGAAAATGCTCTGCTTTACCCAAGATTTTGAGATCCCCCTCCCAGGTTAGTTTACTGGGAGGGTGATCTGCTTTGAGAATCACAAAAGAGGGGGATGCAGTGATGAGGCTAGGTTCTGGGTAGAGTTGAGGCCTTTCAACGAACAGTAGCTTTTCCCTGGGGCTATTTTGTGAAAAAAAACTCACAGCACCCAGCCTGGAGCCATTCTCAGGGTTTCTGTTTTTCAATTGATTGTGGTGGCTGCTAGAGGGAGGGGCAGCCTCTGGCTCTGGCCACCCAGCGAGGAGAGCCACTCCAGTGGCTGGTGCCTGAGCTGGGCGACCCCTCCCTGGATGGAACTGAGTCTGTGAGGTCACCTCGCCGCCGAGTTCCTGTGACCTGCTAAATGACTCGTTTTATTCCAAGGCCTGAGCTGGAGCTAGCCGCTCCTCCGAGCTTTGTCGGTATCCAAGATGGAGATCACCGGTGCTGGGGGGGGAGGGGTGGCCTTCCCTCCTCTGCTCCCAGAGGAGTGAGGAAGTGGGGCTTCTACTCACACGGAGTCTTGGATCTCGGGTCGTCTCTGGTCTGCAAAGTGCAGGATGAAGTTGTCCGCTCCTTGTCGGTTCTTGCTGGTGTTGAGTAGAATCCGCTCGTCCGCTGCGTCTGGCTCCTTCGTCCCGGACTCTCTTCTTCTTTTTTTTAAATTTATATTATGTAGCTTTCTTCTTTTTTTTTTTAATTTTTATTTATTTTTTATTGTGAAAATACTGTAGAGAGGGGTTACAATTAGATGGGCAAGATAATGAGTACATTTCTCATCAAGCATTGTAGCCTCCTCCTTTGTTTCCCCTTCCCATCCCTTCTGAATCTCAGGTTCTTGAGCTTTCTAGGCAAGTACTCTCCCACTTGAGCCATGCCTTCAGCCTAAATATATGCAACCAGTTTTAAAAAACTGAAATAAGAATAAACAAACATATCTATTATTGTTGGTTATATTGATAATGGCCATTCTTACTGGGGTAAGTTGGAATCTCAATATTGTCTTGATTTGCATTTCTTTTATGGCCAGAGATGTTGAACCGTTCTTCATGTGTCTACTGGCCATTCTTATTTCTTCTTGGAGAAGCCTAACTTTAAGTCTTCACTACACTTATTAATTGCTGTTTCTGTAAGAATTTGTTTTGGGGAGGTTTACTTTTTTGAGCTCTAAGTATATTTTAGATAAGAGAACCTTGTTGGATGCAAAGTTAGATCATTTCCCTTGCTGTGGGCTTTCTATTTATCTTGCTAGCTATGTCCTTTGCCATGCAGAAAATTGTTTGATGCAATTCCAGTTATCCAGGCTTTCTTTGATTTATTGTGGTTCTGGATCTTAGGAAGCTTCTTTTTTTTTTTTTTTTTTTTTTTTGGGTCCGGTCATGGGGCCTGAACTCTGGGCCTGGGCACTCTCCCTCAGCTCTGCAGCTCAAGGCTAGTGCTCTACCACTTGAGCCACAGTGCCACTTCCGGCTTTTTTCTTTTTGCTTATGTGGTGCTGAGGAATTGAACCCAGGGCCTCAGGCATGCAAGGCAAGCGCTCTACCACTGAGCCAACTTCCCAGGCCAGGAAGCTTCTTTTTATATATTTGTTATTTTTGCAGAAATGATATATGGGGGATTTACAATTACATGAATCAGGTAATGAGTACAATTCTTTTTGAACCATGTCTCTTTTCGTTTGTCCACTCCCAGTTTTTCCTTCCTATTCTCATCCACAGATGTATATTTCATTTTCCACATAGTGTGTAGTGAGTACCACTGTCATATTTGTTCACTTTTTATTCCATCTTTTCTGTGCCTATTCCATCCATGCCCTAGTGCCCTAGTGTATCCTCTACCTCCTCCTGCTATCTGGGATGTGGTCAAAAGGCAATGCTACTACACCATTGGTGGGAATGTAAACTTACTCAACCACTCTGGAAAGTAGTTTGGAGGTTTCTCAAAAGAATAAACATAGAGCTCCCCTATGATCCAGCAATCCCACTCCTGGGCATTTATCCAATTGACCATAAACTAGGCCCCACGAAAGCTATCAGCACAAGCTTGTTCATTTCAGTTTTTGTTTTTTACAAAAGCCAATATATAGAATCAAACAAGTTGCCCCTCAGTGGATGAATGGATCAAGAAAATGTGGTATGTATATATAATGGAATTCTATGCTTCCACCAGAAAAAATGATATTGCACTATTCATAAGGAAATTGAAACACCTGGGGAAATTATATTAATTGACGTAAGCAGCCACACCCAAAGAAATACAGGTTGCATAGTTTTACTCATTTGTGGTAACTAGAATGTGCCTATAATTTTAAAAGTAAACACAATAGCTGGTAAAAGAAAAAAATAATAGAGGAAGGAAGTTGGGAGGGAAAAACAGAAAATGAGGAAAGAGGTGACACTGTTCAAAAAAGATACTCAGTACCTAACTTATGTAACTCTAACCCCTGTGTAAATCACCTACACAATAAAAATTTTAAAAAAGAAACAAAAAGAATACACAAACACAAGTATTACAATAGAGTAGTAGAATGGAGGAAAATGATGAAAAGAGTTTCTGATCAAGAAACATCAGATATTAAGTGCTTAAATTGTAACCCCTTTGTACAATCATTTGAAGTTTAGAAAGAATAAGTGAATTTTTTAAAAAACTCAATAATTTGTTTTGTGAATCTATATTTATTACTTGTAGATATACATAATCACTAATTTTATGTATTGAAATATTTATGTCTTCTCTTTTCTTTTTTCTTTTTTTTTTGAGGGGGGGGTCCAGTCGTAGGCCTATACTCTGGGCCTGGGCGCTGTCCTTCAGCAGCTTTTCAGCTCAAGGCTAGTATTCTACCACTTGATCCAAAGCACCACTTCTGTTTTTTTTTCTATTTATATGGTGCTGCAGAATCGAACCCAGTGCCTCATGCATGCAAGGTAAGCGCTCTACCACTGAGCCACCTTCCCAGCACTTCTTCTACATTTTTTAAATATCTTTTTACTTCTGTATTAATAATAACAATTATGACAATTTAGGATAATTTATTTCTTCCAAAATTTTAATATTAAAGTTTTTTGATTTAGTACTACATTTGTTTTCTCAGTGTTTTTAAAATCAGATCTACATAACTTTCCAATACACTTACTAATATTTAGTCACATACAATGTTTAATATATCTCATTCATAACTTAATTCTAGCATACATCAATTTGGATGCATTAGAGATATTTTGTTGATAATTTTCTTAGTTTGCAAACTACTACTTACTTTTACGTTGTCTCAAACCCTAAATGCCAAGTAATTAGAAGGCAACTTTCACATTTTGAACATACGTATTTATTTTTATATTGTTAATTTTTTCCTTATCTCAATCTTTTGCCTCATGTCACTTTATTTTCTTGTGAGCAATAGGGTTAGCATATTCCTTCAGAGAGAGAATTTTGGTGTGAAATGTTCTCAATTTTAATTCTTTACATATTAATTCTTTACATATTTTACTTTTTGTCTTCCTTTTTCATTGTCAAGGTGATGTACAGAGAGGTTAATTATGTAAATAAGAAAATGAGTATATTTCTTGTCAACTTGTTACCTCTTCCCTCATTTTTTTCCTACATCCCACCTCAAGCCTTCCTCCTGAAGTTGTATAGATCATTGTTTACATATTTTAAATCTTTGTATTTGTATGGCAGTTTAATAAGAAAAACCCAGATTTGGGTTGATGGTTGATAAGCATTTTAAAGATATTGCTTTATTGTCATTGAAAAAAATTCTTCCTCTGCCAAGCATTCATCTCAGGGTCTTATACATGCTGGGCTTCTCTGGCTGCTGCTCTCCTACTTAAATCATGCCTCCAGTCAAGCCGTTTGATGGTTTCTTGGAGAAGACTCCTTACAGCATTTTTTGTGTCCTTGCTGGCTTCAAACTCTGATCTTCTAGATTCCAGATTCTTGCTCCACTTGGATTACAGGTCAGAGCCTCTGGTGTTGCATGTGTCTAGCATCTTATAGATGTTCCTTTATTGTTGAAAAGTTGGTGGCTTATTATTCTAAACTTTTTTTTTTTTTTTGGTCCGGTCATGGGGCCTGAACTCTGGGCCTGGGCGCTATCCCTCAGCTCTTCAGCTCAAGGCTAGCCCTCTACCACTTGAGCCACAGCGCCACTTCTGGCTTTTTTCTTTTTTCTTATGTGGTGCTGAGGAATCGAACCCAGGGCCTCGAACATGCAAGGCAAGTGCTCTACCACTGAGCCACCTTCCCAGCCCTATTCTAAACTTCTGTATTCATCTTATTACAGGTAATGTCAAGAAGTTAGAAATTATGCATGTTATGTTTTTTTCTTAATAAACTAATACTGGTACCATACCATCCATTATTCCTTTATTTTTGCTTTCTTTATTTCTTCTGCATATTTGAACGTATACAAATCCATTCCCTTCAATGACCTACAGTAAGCTCTTTTTACATTTTATTTTTACAACATTTTTACTTTATTGTTAGCATTTAAACGTTTTGTGAATTTTTATTTCAATATTTTCCCTATATTTTAAATTAATTTTAGTTGGAGTGTTTTTGAAATACTAGCCTTCACATTACTAGAAACCCAGTTACAGATAAACCTATATATAAAACATGCTCTTAGTGTTGTCTTTATATAGTTAAGATTTTTGTAATGGGTATTTGAGGCTCTAATAAAGACATTAAATGTTGAAATAAACTGGGAAGAATATAAAATGCTATTTAATGAAGTTTCTGTCTTGCCTCTATCAGTGACTAATATGTTTTTTCTAAATAAACTCCCACAAGGTATAACCCCTGTTTTCATGGTATTTGATGTTGTTATAATTTGGCGAGAGGAAGGGGAAAAACAAAATGTTTAAATAGGGATACAGGTTGACCCATTGTAACAATGAGACGTAGAAGACACTATGTTGAAAAACAAACTTCACAATTTAGGTTTGGGGTGGGTTGCTGTAGATATGGGGTGGGAGGGAAGGGATGGTAGGGGAAAACAAAGGAGGAGGCAACAATTCTTGATAAGAAATGTACTCATTACCTTGCTCATGTAACTGTAACCCCTCTGTACAGTATTTTCACAATAAAAAAATTAAGAAAAAGCATTGTAAGTTTTACATTACTTTGCTAAGGCTTTCAAATGAAATACCACACACAAGGTGAACTATAACAGAATTATCTATTTATTCTCACACTTAGAGGCTAGAAGTCAAGCTGGTGCTGGTGTTGGAAGCATCCTCCACTCCATTCCATGGGGGTACTATCTCCTCCCTTGCACTTGTTTTCTTGCTACTGTTCTTCCTTAGGGTTATTTCTCTATTACATTTCCTTGTCAAAAGAGGATCATAGTTCATTTTCACTGTGGTATCCAATAATGGCCTCATTTTAACTTTTTCCTTGGTGCAAAATCTATATTTAAAGTATCATATTCCTGGGTATGAGGGATGAGGGCTGAAAAAGTAAAGTTGGGGGAGGGGCACACTTCAGCCCAGGCACAGATATAGGTTTCTTTGGATGCCATCACTTGCATTCATAAACTTACTCTTACAGTAACTTTCATGGGATTTCACATACTTGAATTTGTATTTATTCCACTGTAATTTAATTGATAGCTGTCTGTGTGAGGTCACTTCATAAAAATACAGTGATTAGTGTAAAAATGTAGAGGGTAAGAAAGGAAAAAATGTAAGAAAGAGAAAACAAAATTTACCTGGCTAAGGATACAAATGTTTCACATAATGTATCAATGTCACAACCATTGACTCTTGTCAGTACTTGCAAGTTTTGTTGTTTGTGTGGTGATTGTAAAAGAAATCTTCCACGTTTTGAACTTTTTAAAAATCATTTAGGGCAATTAAACCCACCAAAACCCAGAAACAAGGCCAAAATATGAAGTACTTTATTTGCATATCAAGATTTCCAATTATGTGCCTAGTAATATGCAAATAAGCCTTACTTCCTCTTGAATAAGAATTTGATGGTTGCAATCCATCTCCCCAAATTATATGCCTAATGATTTTTTGAATTTTTGAGAACTACTGTGAGATCCCAAATGCTCATATGAAACTATACTGGAATCAAGAAATATTTGCTCATTGTCATCCAACAACCTTACTTTGCTATATTTATGCATGCACATGCATGAACATATAGGCACATGTGTGAATGATCATTCTCATAATACCTAGATAGTACATAAACATGTTATCACAAAATCTAGTTAATTCAAAGTACAATTCATTTAGAAATAATGGTTAGTATGCTGACAAATTATGTGATTATGACTTGAATTATTGTACCTTACTCAAATATTATAAGAAGAAAAGATAATGTGTCTGACAGATATTTCCTATTCAATTGTTCTTTAGTAGAACATAAAATTTATTTGCAAACTATTAGAAATTTGTTACTTTTATCCTTCTAGGCACTGGTGGCTCACATCTATAATCATAGATACTCAACAGATTGAGAGCTCACAAAGAAGTTCTAAGCCAGCCCAGGCAGACAAATCCAAGTGACTTTTGTTTCCAAGTAATAAACAAAATTCAGGAGTGGAGTCCTGACTTAACTGGTGTAGCATAAGTTGTGAGTGGTAAAATACAAGTGAGACTGGAATCCTGAGTTCAAGTCCAGTAATAATTTTTATGACTATCATACCTAAGAACCATTATTTACATAAATGTATAGACTAGTTTATTAATTTTTATGTCCAAGATCAGGACTGTCATTGGCTGGAGCTTTAATAATTGAGCCACCTCTCTAAAGCCTAGTGTATTAATTTTGGTAAACATTTTAAAAGATGTTTTGTTGTCTGTGCATTGATTGGAAAAGAAATTTTCTGTGTTTTCAACCTTTTAAAATCTTTCAGGGCAATTAAACCCACCAAACCCCAGAAATCTCACCAAAACATGGAGTGCTTTACTTGCATATCCAAATTTCCAATCATGTACCTAGTAATATGCAAATAAGCCTTACTTCCTCTTGAATAAGAATTTGATGGCTGCAATCCTTCACCCCAAATTATGAACCTTATGATTTTTGTATTTTTGAATAAGATTTTTTTATTCTCATGTGTCAATACTCTAATGTTTTGCACTAATTTCCTATTGGACAATTTCATTTATGAAGTGTGTGGCTAAGGATTACTGTTTTATCCTAACTTGACATAATGTGGCAAAATTATAATGACATACAAAACACACATACTGAAAAGCTCATTAGGGCTGGGTAATTATAGCTACTTAAGGGCTGAGGTCTGCAGGGTGGTGATTTAAATGCAACTAAACAGAAATCCTCCAAAAAGCGACAAAATATCATCTAATATAATCTACTACATGCTGAATATATTTGTCTATGTGAACACAAATGTTATCCTTTATACTCTTTTAATAAGTAATAGTATTCCCATTAAAAAATAATGCTTGCCAAAGAGAATTAAGTTCCCCATTAAATCAGTGTATAAATAAATGACAGACCAGAAAGTCATCAGATTTGAGACCCATTGTTGGCATTTCAAAGCACAAAACTATTCAGTGGACTTTATGGTTCCATTAATGTAGTTGGATACTGAGTTTGAAATATTTCGATGGATGCTCTTTTCCTCCCATTAATAATCAAAATGGCTGTACAGCACTTTCAATTAGTAACCAGAGGATTTCACTCCGTGCTGTGAGGTCCATTCATTGCTTAGTCACTTTTGTAATTTAAAAATATTTTAACTGTGTAGTCATATTATTGGAATATATGTAATTGACCTGTAATGAATAAATATATATCTCTATAAATAACAATGTTGATTTTGTATTTTTTAAAGCTTGAGTGAATGCATTTCAAAAATGTATGGATGACAATGAAATGGCTCAATTGTAGATGGAGATTTAAAAGTCTTATAATAATAAAATACTCAGATAAATGTGACATTGAGAGAAATATTGTGGATTCCAGAACAACAGCACATAAGACACAGCAGAGATGTGTCTTGGGAAACCATAGCAGATTCATATACAATGAATTTATTGACTGCAAAAATAAACAAAAAGGGATAATGGCATAAAAAGTACTTTTTATATGTTATACAGTTGACTAATTCTGTTGGATTCAATGAATATTTCTAGGAGACTAATTAGTTGTTTTGCTTTGTTGTGGTGTCTGCCAGTATTGAGACTTGAATTCAGGAACTCATGTTGTATATTGTCACTCATGCAGGTGCTCTACCTCGAGTTACAAACTTTCAGCTCTTTGGTAAGAATATTTCTTGGATTTTTCTACTCAAACTGGCTTCAAACCAAGATCCTAAAATCTGAGCCTCCTCAGTATCCAGGCTTAGAGGCAGCATGAGCCCTTGACACCTGGCTTTGGAATTTAAAAAATTAAAATAGAAATAAGGTTTTGCATTCATTGTTTGCACTCATTGGATTCATAGTGACAATATCCTACTTGAATTCAGTTCAACCAGTATGTAGTACATATTAACCTGAAAAATGTGAGTAATTCAAAGCCAGGAAAAAATTATTTAAGGACATAAAACTTTTGCTAATTTCATACTGTAAAGAGACAGAAATACTGCAAGCACTATGATTTAATAAGCTATGCTATACACTGGGATTGCTAACTGATGAATCATGTGAGGATCACAAACCTACTGGTAGGTGTAGATAGACTTCCTGGATAGAATTCATCTTCCAGAAATGAGAGACCAGATGCAGGAAATATATTGTTTAAACAAGACAGAGGAATTTTACTTTTATGAAATTATATTGAATTTTTTTCTGGCATTTTGTACAAATTATTAACTTATTGTTGAGGAATTTAGTACTGGAACATTATAAGAAATGTCCATTAGAAGATTCTATTAGAGAAATGCTATTGTGAGTCTGTGGGCATCAGCTTATAGTCACTTTTGTTTCAGAAGACCTATTAAATTAAATTTTGAATGATGTAACTAAAGGCAAGCAATACTTTATATAGCTCAACTGGAACACAAATGCTCACTTAAGCTGAATTTTTGGATGACCTGTATAACTCCTTGCTAGAATAAACAATTGTTACTGGGTTAGTGAAGAGAAACACTATATATTTCTGGCAAAATAATAAAGATAAGGCATTTTTATTGTATGTAAGTAGCTGTACAAAAGCAGTTCAACTCAACATGTCAGTCTATGAGTATAATACATCTTGATTAATGTCACTCCTTCCATCATTCCCACTCCCATCTCTCCCAAATCTACCCACTCCTCAGATTATATGATTTCGTTTTCATATATGTGCATTGAATATAATGACTATATCCATTCACCCTTCCTCTTTCCACTTATCTGCCACTGCCTTTGACTAATTCCTCCAGACACCCTACAAAACTGGTTTCTAGGCTTTCTGGTTTTCATTTTGTGAAACTGTTTGCTAGTCTTCCAAGCAGTTACATCACTACAATCCTCCCCAAGGATTCTTTGCTTTAGACAATTTGTTTGGGTTTATGTTACATGACTCCTACATGTTTTTGAATATGTTTATAAGTTAATTTATAAACACATGAGAAAAAGCATTCGCTCCTTGGCTGTCTGAGCTGGCTTTACTTTGCTTAACATGATGTTTTTCAGATTCAATCATTTCTTTCCAGTAGATGACAAAATTCCATTGAAACAATGCACCACAGTTTTTTGCTTCCACTCATCCATTTAAAGACATTTGTGCTATTTGCATAACTTGGCTATAGTGAATAATGAGCAATGAATATGGTTGTATGTAGCTTGGCTGTGTACTGGCTTGTAATATTCTGGGTAGATGACCAAGAGTAGTATAGCTGGATTGTAGGGGGAGCCCATGTTTCTTTCTTTTTCTTTTTTTTTTTTTTTGAAGAATCTCCAAAAGTGCTTTCCAAAGTGGTTTTGCTAATTTACATTCTTCTCAACAGTGTATTAGTCTTCAAGCTCTCACATGGCCTTTCAATCAAAGCCACCAAAGCCACACTTCCTCTTCCATCTTAGTTAATTATAACTAAGAGACACATGCACATTTTGCCTGACTTTGAACCTATTTCCTCAGATCTCAGCCTTCTGAATAGCTATAATTATAGGAATCAACCCCAGCACTTGACTAATATCCATTTATTTTCACCATAGTACTCAATATTTATTAAATACACATACATCATATGACTGTAGAAAAATCTATTTTCAAAATAACAGCAGTATCTACAGTGTAATTTAAAATTTTATAAACCAAATGCTAACCATATGTTCTATAAACAATAAACAGTTACAAAGTGAAGAAATATTACTTTAAACAATTTACTTAATTCTTTCATTTTTATAAGAAAATACACTATATCTTCTAAAGTTGTTCATTAACATAATACATCATTGCAAATGTTTATTCAGAAATGACTTATCCTAGTCAACATTATTGATACTGCTTAAATTAATTGGACAAGCTTTCCTGTATGATGAGATTGCATGTTTTAAATATATTAGATGTCAAACAAAAGACAAACTGAAGATTGGAAAAATTTAAGTAACCATAATAAATTTTGTGAATATTATTGGGAAACCAGAATGTGCCTTACATACTAGTTTTCAGCTCTTATTTTGGAAGAAGTAATCCTGTAGCTGAGTGACTCTATGTTAAATGGAATCTGTTTGTCAGTGGAGAACCAAAGCTTCTGGTTGAAATATATGAAGGAGACAATAATCAAAGGAAAAATTAAAAGAGAACTTTTTAGAATATGAGGATGTAAGTAAAGTCGATACTTTAAATAAACACATCCTCTAATATTTTGAAATTTTATTTATTTTGATATCTTTTACTAGCATAGATGAATAGTTAAATGTAATATAATTGTCAGGATTCTGCAGGTGAGTGTGGATATTGTGGTTTGAACAAATTAATAATAGTTATCATCTATTCTCTTCATTTTAAACATTAACACTGTAGATATTCCACCATCTAAAATAGAATATGCTCAAAGTACATCTAAACTAAGTTTGCTTGTCAAATTAGTATCTAAGAGAAATCTAACAGCAATCTCATTAAGGAGATCATTTAGGACATGATTAAGAAATGTGTTAAGAATGGAGCTGGGATGTAGTTCAGTGGCAAAGTGTTTGCCTAGCAAGGGCAATGTCCTGGGTTCAATCCCCAGTACCAAAAAAGAAAAAGCCAAAAAATATATAGCTAGCCAGGTGCTGGTGGCTCATTCCTGTAATCCTAACTCTTCAGGAGGCTGAGATATGAGAATTCAATTCAAAGCCAGACCACACAAGAAAAGTCCAGGAGACTCATAATTCCAATTAACCACCAGAATCAGAGCTGTGGCTCAAAGTCATAGAGCCTTGAGCAAAATTGGTCAGGGACAGTGCCCAGTCCTGGGTTCAAGTCCCACAACCAAAAGAAAAAAAAGTTTGGAGAATATTCTTCATAAAGCAACTCACTCAAAGTGTAGCTCTACACATTGTATGTTTACTTGTACATCACATACATTGATCTGCATTAACTTCAGAAACAAAGATTGAGAATTGGATTAAAGTATAAAGATTATTGGTATTCAAACCTGCTCTTTGCAGTTTGACCATTGACAGCTGGTTCCCTTGGCTTTGCTTCTAATTTAAGCTATTCAGGAGTCTGAAATCCATACACTCATAGTTCAAACCAGTCTTGAGAGGAAAGTCCATGATACTCTGTCACCAAAAGAACCAACAAAAAAAGCCAGGCTGGCGTGTGATTTAAGTGGTAAGGTACACTGTACAAATAAGCCAAGACATTAAGAAGCATTGAGCTCAAACATCAATATAAATAACACTCCCCCCACATGTAATACTAATAGTAATAATTAATATATGACACTGACATGCTGTAGGACAGGGTCCTTACACTTATATCCAGTGTCCCTGCTGATTAACAGTCTCCAGTACAGTCTTATCCCAAGCACCTCAACATAGATAAATAAACAAAAAATAAATAAACAAAACTCCAGTACTTAATATAAATCTAACAGGTTGATTTTCTAAGAGATTATATATTCCAGAAGCAATATATCCACAGCAAAATAGTACATTGTAACACTCAGGCAAAAATTATGGGAAAACAATGCAACAAGAGCCGAATGAATTATGAGGATAAGCTATAAAACACAAACAATTGAATGTGCACAAAAACAACAGAGAGCGTGATTAAAGGTGAGAATCACAGGGAAAACATCTGAAAAGTTTTCAAATTTGGTCAGAGATGTTAAGTCTCACCTGGAAAAACTAACTACAAATACCATAAAATAAAATATATTAAAGCTATAGTTTGTTTTTCATAATCTAATCACTAATTTGCAAAGACAAATAGGGCATCCTAAAATGGTCAGTTTGAGGTGCACATTTATTTCAAAGGATAAAGACCATAACATCTCAAAGCACTTTTTAGACAGGTTGAAAACAGAGGAAAGACAATGGCTACAATTCTCACCTTCTATTACCATCCTTAAAACTAAAATACACATACATATCAGGAAAAACATAGAGAAACCATCAGTACCCAAATGTTAGTAAAAGTAGTTAAGGAGACAGGAGCAAAGTTGTCCAAGCAGAAAACAGAGAAGGGAAGAAAAACCATGTAAGAAATTAAATTTAAAGGAAAATTAATTGTAAAAATTAATGATCACAATGTGTATGGAAACTTAAAATATATTTAAAGTTTTAAGACATCGACACAAGTTCCAAAACTCGAGACAATAAAATAGAACTATTAAATGAAGCCAGTATGCTTCTAAATAAATTGCTAAAATTTATACATGTTGCTAATTGACACTATTTATTGTGACTTGGCAAGTGTCTTCCTGAAAAAAAATGCTGGAAGAAAAAACATAATTTTAATGTAATGTTACATTTAGCTATTCAGAAATTATATAGGGATTTTTAATTATGGTCTCAAATCAATGGGAAATATCATATATCAGAATGGATAGATATTCTAAGATAATGTGTCCATACATCTATGTGAATGTGTTTTTATTGTATAGTTCTGCGTTTTTTCAGCAAAGACAAATGTCTTTAATCATAAACACATTTTATTAGTGCTGTCTAGTAGAATGCATGAAAATTTAATTTGAAATGATTTATGTTTCTCAAGCAGCCTTCACAATGGCTTGTCCCTCTTTAGTCACAGCAGGGTATACATATGAACCTGTATATTTTATAGTCAGAGAGCTTTACATGAATTGTTAAAAGGCCAATAGTCTGGTAAAGTCTATGTATCTAATTGAACATTCTCTGCACTATTTTAGCATATTTATTTTTGCTTTATTTTAGAGTTCTCTAAGATTCCAATTTTTATAAACCAAGAATTGAGTTATTTTCTCTTACAATTATAACTAAAGAATCAAAGCCTTTGTCAATAGACTTATTACCAATGTGAAAAATGAATCATAATAATTAATTCGCTTTGAAGCATATAGATTGTGTAACTTAAGCTACACACATTAGAATCCATACCACATTTCTTCCATAGTTATTTGCATTTAACAATGAGATGACTCTGTTTTCAATATGGAGACAATTATATTCTCTGAACAATCATTGTACAACTTGACCCTATTGTACAACTGTGCATCTTAAAATGAAACATTTCTAAAACCTAAAACATTTCTTATTTACTTTGCGTTTTGAAACTTTTATAGATATTCATATTTTAAACATATTTATGTAATTTTTTTGTGTGTGGATGAGTGACAGATTTGATAGTCGAATGGTTAATACAAGACAACCAAGGAATAACATAATTAGTTGAGATATGCAGTTGCTAAATCTATGTCTCCTAGGCTGCTACAGAAACGTGATCCAGTTTCCATAATGATTTATGACATGAGTGAGTGAGTGATCTGTCAGATGAACAAATACAGGTTCAAAACAAATACAGGTTCCTAAACTTAAACTTAGTTTGAATATAGAACGTGATTATTTCAACTGCACCATGGAGTGCATAAGATTTAGCACAAACATAAGTGAGATTCTGAGAAAAGAAATATGAAGGAAAAAAAAGGAGGAGGCTGCAATGCTTGATAAGAAATGTACTCATTATCTTGCCCATGTAATTGTAGCCCCTCTGTACAGTATATTCACAAAAAATTAAAATTAAAATTAAAAATTAAAAAAAAAAGAAATGCAAGTTTACTAAACTGGTCTTAAATGTTTTGAAAGAGCTACATTCTACCTTCAATTTTATAAGGTTTCAAAATTTAAGAAATTAATTACTAAATTAATTACTTAATCAGGTAATTAGTTAGTTAACTAATTGTTTGTTCATGCCAGTAGTAGAGATTCTTGAAGTCAGGGCCTCACCATCTCCTTTGGCATTTTCAATCTATTTGACACTTTACCACTTGAGCCACAGCTCTACTACCATAACTTGGGATTTTGTTGTGGATAAGGGTGAATGGTCCAGGGTTAAATTTCCTGCACAGTGTAAGATGCTTCTGTACATTGGATCTCTCGCTGGTTCCAGAAAGGCTCTCAAACCTACTTATCCTCTCTGTTAGAAACAGAGAATAAAACAGAAATACACAAACTGGGCACTTGCGGCATATGCTTGTAATCCTAGCTACTCTGGACGCTGAGATATAAGCATCGTGGTTGGAAGCCTTCCAGTGCAGAAAAGTCTATGTCCATGAGACTCATCTCTTTTCTCCCTTTAACCACCAAAACCCAGAAGTGGCACTGTAGTCAATGTAGTAGAGGGCTAGCCTGGAGTGAAAGAGGTCAGAGATAGTAGCGTAGGCCCTGAGATAAAACCCTATGACTGACAGGAAAAGGGTAAATTATAATAGAAAAAAATAGAGCGAGAATTATATACATGCAAACAGAGAAATGGAGAGAGCGAGGAAGACAGCAAGAATGCATGAAAATAGCCATTGATTATTAAATATACATAGAAAAATATATATTTACTCATATCTATAAATAACATTTCAGTACCTAATTTTAGATTTTATTCTCTGATCTAGGAAAATGGCTGACTCATAAGTCTCAGTCCTACTAATAAAGAAATAGTGGCAAAAATGACTTAATTAATTCTGTGAAGACAAATTAAACTTCATTTGTAAGCAAATGTCATGAATCCAGAAATGCATACTACTTCTATCCAACTCACTGCTAAATGTTGCCAAGGAAAACAGGTTTACTCAATTTAGCACACTATAGATGTGGTGGTCATGAGTAGTTACTTATCACCGATCCTAGTTTTATTCTTCCATTCTTACAAAATGCTTCAATCAACAAAACCACTTGAATATGGCACATAAAACACATGTTCTGAATTGATCTAGGGCACACAAAAATCACTCTATATAATAGACAAAAAATAGAAACGACTCTAGAGAAAAAGACTTCATAAATGAATATCTATGAAATCAGTAAAACATATAGTATATGAGAAATAAATTATGATATGGAATAAATGTGGTCTTTAAATTTTGAGGTACAGTGAGGATGAAGTTCAGTAGGAGATGCCATATTCAAGGCAGTTCCCAATGAGTAAGTGAGATCTGAGCAAGGAATTGAAGAATCAAAATTGGTAGCTTGCCTGGGAGTTGATGATAAGTGGTAGAAGTCTACCCTACCAATGACAAGGCCTTGCATGCAAGCTACTACCAAATTGATAGCTAGGATAAGAATATTCTAAAAAGAGCCGGGCGCCGGTGGCTCACGCCTGTAATCCTAGCTACTCAGGAGGCTGAGATCTGAGAATCGCGGTACAAAGCCAGCCCGGGCAGGAAAGACCGTGAGATTCCTATCTCCAATAAACCACCAGAAAACCGGAAGTGGCGTTGTAGCTCAAGTGGTAGAGCGCTGGCCTTGAGTTGAAGAGCTGAGGGACAGCGCCCAGGCCCAGAGTTCAAGCCCCATGACTGACCAAAAAAAAAAAAAAAACCAAAAAAAAATTATATGAATATTCTAAAAAGATGGACTGGGGGACAGTGGAGGAGTCAGTATTGATCAGAAAACAACATAGAAGTTAGTTTCTTAAGTCATAAAATACAAGAATGAGAGAAAACATGTCGAAGAAGTACGGATGGTTGTGAAACTCATGTTAAGACCAACTTACCTATAATTCTACATGCATGACAAGCCACAGAATAGTTTTGAGTAGAAGGGAAAAATTAGCAGAATCACAACTTAGAAGTTTCTGTCTGTTGTGTTGAATTTATAAAAGTATGAGAAACAACAAAAAAGAAATTATTCAAGTCTATTGCAATAATTCAAGAAAGAAAGGTTCTGGTTTCAACATAAGTATAACACTAAAGGTGATAGAAGTAATTAGACTTAGTGTACAGTTTGAAAAATATTGCCAAGAGGATTTTTTATGGATTAGAAAAGCGGAAAGGTTCCATTGTTTCGAGATTGGACTATTGAAATTCAGAGAGGATGAACTATGATACTCATTTGCAGATCTTAAGGCATTAATAAAATCAAACAGACTGCTTTCTTTCAAAATGTTGGACAAAATATTACGTTTTATTCTTATTCCTGCCAGTTTTATTTTGGATTACCATTATTTTCAGGTGAACTTAATCTTTAGTGATATATTTTTTAAAAACAAAATACATATAAGAATGAACTGTTTATTTTTTTTCACAATGAAAAATGAAATATCTATTTTCTGCTCAAATAAACTTAGAATATGAGTTAATATCTGATATATCATTAAGTAAAATTTTCATTTATTTCTTTGCGTTTGGGAAATAATAGCTCTCTTAACAGCAGTTTAATACATCATAAAGAAATGTAATAAGTAAAGAGCCAAGCATCATAAAAAGTTTTAAGATGTCCTGAGATTATTTTCTTGACTATATACAATTTGGCCATATGAACATTAGCATGGAATCTACTCTGATTTTTAAGTAATAGAACTTGTCATGGTGTGGCAACAATGAACTCTTCAATGTCTGTTTCTTACACCACAGGCAAATAAAAACACAGGCTTTTATTTAAAAATCACCAAGGAATAAAGTTTAAAGTTTTGCAACGAAGATGCTTGTTGTAAATGAAAAGACACATACATAAGTGCCTGTGATTCATGAAGATAGCTGTAAATACAAGACATTGCCAATAAACCTGACAGTGGAAAAACAAAATATACGCAGTGATTGTGATTTTTCTTTAAACTCCTTCCAAAGATAAATGAGAAACAGTGGGAAAAAAGCTACTGGACAATTAATAACATTACTTTTCATCTCTTTGATTTACTTTTGTTGCCTCATTTTTTATAATTTCATGAGTTTGTACTTGCCACTCTAATCTTTCCCTCTTGCAATTTTGTGTTGATTTAAAATTGTCTTTCATGTGGCTTATTATTATTCTTCTTTTATTATTGAACTAGTTATTTCTTCTTGTTTGCCTAGTATTTTTATTCCTCTACATCATGGCTCTATTTAAGAGTTTTAAAAAGTATGAGGTAAAATTGAAATATGTTTGTAAAAATGAAGGAAAGGCTCTGTGGTAATATATTGAGGCTTAAGCCATGCTAACAGTATCAGAGAGTATCAAGGGTTCATTTTGCTTGTCAACGCTGCTCCTACATTTCTATATAAAGACTCTAGATGAGAGGTCTCTTCCAAGGTCAGGTACTTATAATGTCAGTCAAAAGCATGAGGAGATTTATTAGGTAACAACATGTGTCTATGCACGCATTCTATGCATTTTGCCCTTGTCCAATATAAACACTGAGGAGATATTTGAAGCTGTGTGTAAACGTGGTCCTAATGAATAATAAATGATGATACACTGTTTGATTTCAAACTGATGGGCTCTTCACATGGCACCATTTTTCTAGAGAGGGCTACCTTTTTTAAATGCATGATGAATTATACAAAACTGGTATTATGTGAATCAATACACACCAAAGAGAAGAATGCAATATAAATATCAACGAACCACAAGAACTCGCATATCTGTGCAAACACAACACACATATGCTCAAAGATAAGTATTTATCTAGATTTATATATTCTTATGAAAGTACATGGTCCAATAAAGGATATGTTTAGCTTAATTAAAATGATTATTTTTATTATAGTTTTTAACTTTGGAATGACTTATTTCAAAACTTTCAAAATTTGAATATCTGAGAGCTGTAATATTTACATGAACTTATTAATGATTTTGAATGTGGGCATTTCATTAGTATAACCAAAATGTTATTTTATGATTTTAAGATGTATACATCCTTATTTAGCTTCTTCCTAGGAAATGTAAAGCAAATTCTTTATAGTATCGATGCTTTTGCTGCACAATATAAACTACAGGGAAATTCAGTATCACTGCATTATTGGTTTTAAGCCATGTTTAGGAGTTAGAATTATTATTACCTCTTATGAAACATAAATTTTATGAAATTCCACTATTATGACATTTTCTTCCAAATTTTCCCACATTTGTTGAAGAGAAATAATAATATATATCTACCTGTCAGCATCTGGAAAATTAAAATATTAACTATATCAAGGTATTATTAATGTCTCCTAGAAAATAGCAAGTGCCTAAAATTCCTGTTTTCTTATAAAATGGATACTTCTTTAATTTATAAATTATAATAAATTATAATATATAATAAATTATAATATATAAATTATATAATATATAAATTTATACTTTATAAATTTAAAAAGTATGTTAAATGGTTCTCACATGAGATAATATTTTCAACATAAATGGAAGAGCAGAAAGCAGTGTGTGTGTTTGTATGTGTGTGTGTGTGTGTGTGTGTGTGTGTGTGTGTGTGTGTGTGTTGATCATGGGGCTTGAACTAAGGGCCTGGGATGTTGTCCTTCAGTTATTTATTTATTTATTCTTTCTCAAGTCTAATATTCTGCCACTTGATCCATTACTCAACTTTAGGCTTTTTGATGGTTACTTTGGAGGTAAGAGTCTCATAGATGGTTTTTTGCCTGTGGACTTTAAATCACAATCTTCTGATCTCAGCATACTTCATTGTAATGATTACGTTGTGATCCACTGGCACCTGGCAATCAATACGTTCACAATTAATTTATATTTACTGTTATATCATGGAAAGGGACACATTAAATTTCAGGAAGGTTAAGAAGAGCTAGTGAATAGATGTTTTTATGTTCACTTTATATCGAATACAATTGCTAGATATTTTTTAAGTTTTTATTGTTATAAAGGTGATGTACATGGGGGTTACAGTTACATAAGTAAGGTAAAGAGTTCGTTTCTTTTTTCTCTGTATTTCAACCTGTTGAATTGTTATTCTGATGTTTATATATTTCTGTGTTGCTTAGAAATTTCACATTTAGAAAAAGAACTTGTAACATTCCCATTGACTTTGAAATGTTTAACTTTAAAGAACAATATGCTGATTGCCCAGATTTGATTGTCTAATAATGGCACAAGTCAAAACATATTATATCCCGGTGAGCCCCCACATTGAGAGTGTGAGGCTCAGAGTTCAATCCCAGAAATAACAGAAAGCAAAGCAAAACAAAAATAAAACAGCTCATTGTACCGCTAACGTATATAGAATTGTTATGTGTCAATCAAAAACACTTTAAAAGGAAAAGATAATATGGAAAGAAAAAATATCTAATTTTTATTTTGTTAAAAGCCATTATTTTGCAATCTATCCTTAATAGAGAAAAATTTTCTTTGTGAGGTTGTCAGAATCTTAGGCATTGTAAGCCATGATAGAGCAGCATTATTGTTTTTTTCTAATTTTTTAATTTTTTATTTTATTTTATTTTTTTGTGAACATACTGTACAGAGGGGTTACAATTACATGGGCAGGAAAATGCGTACATTTCTTATCAAGCATTGCAGCCTCCTCCTTTGTTTACCCCTCACATCCCTTCCCAGCTTCCCCCCACACCCTCCCACCCAATCCTCCCCCCCCCACCAACGTTGTAAAGCTCATTTTCGACATAACAACTTGTACTTCTCATTGTTGCAACAAGTCCACCTGTATCCTTAAACGACTTGTTTTTCCCCATCTCCTTCACAAGTTATACTGACATCAAATATAGTGAAAGCAGGGGTTATACTGTGGGGGAGGGACATACAAAGCAACAAAGAGATAATCTTATAAATGCGTTAGAAACAAATGCATGAAAGAAAAAAACATTAAAATACATATCTAAGGAGAACAGCATTATTGTTGAAAGGTCATAGTGGGAAACAAAGATACAAGTGAAGAAAGGCCAAGACTGAGAATGAGGATAGACTCTTTTGACTTGGTATATTCTTAAATTTCCTGGTTCTTCTCATATAACTTCTAATTATGATATGACAGTGGTATTTCTACTAATGTGAAAATCATACTAGTATTGTTCTCAGAAGAGATACCAGCAAAATTATAATAAAAATATAGTAAAAATTAATCATTATTGTGGTATATGGATATAAAAAGGAGCAATATATAAATATATGAATATACAATTATAAAATTACATGTATTAATATAATATATATTTATATTGTATTCACATATATATATATGTATATACACATATCTAAGTATATATGAGGATACACAGATATACACATATCTGCATGTATATGTGTAAACAATATAAAAATATCCGCTAAGCACAATTTAAAAAGCTAGAAAGAGGAAGGGGAAAATAGGAAGATGTTGGAGAGAGTGAACTTAATCAGAATAGATTGTTAATACGTGTAAAATTCTCATATTTATACTCTCAATATAACTAATGCATGATGACTTGAATTATAAAACAGAATTATGTAAAGGGATTACATTTGGTAAAGTTAATATAAATATTGTTTCATATACTTAAATTCTTTTCCTCTTTCCTACACAAATTAGTATCCAGAAAATATTTAAAGGTGAAGACAATGCTTTCTAAAAGTCAAAGTTTAAAATATGGACTTTTAGTTTAATTTAGGGGTTATGGACAAACTTTTACACTTAGTTGTTTTATATATATATATATATACATATATGTAATTACAGACATTATTCTCTATATATTGCACAAGTATGTATGTATATTTATACATACACTTTTATATATACCTACATACATATATATAAATACACTTTTGTGTGTATAGAAGAAGAAACTTGTTCTGCTTTCATTTTTACCTTTACAGTATTTTCTGCCAAATAATTTTATAATCCAAGGGAATTTCAAAAATCCATAATTGTGATTTTTTAACTTTTTCATATTAGGTTTGAACTCAGAGCCATGTTACATGCTCCACTTTAACTGGATGGAGCTTTACCACTTGAGCCACACACCTACTTATATTTTTGCTGATAGTTTTGCAGAGAGGCAAGACATTTCTACCAAAGCTGGCCTCAGTCCTCAGTTCTCCAGATCTTCGCCTCAAGTGTGGTTAGATATCTCAGGTGTGAAACACTGAAAACTAGCTTAAAATTGTTAATGCTCTAATTCAGGCTTACTTTAACGATTAATGGGTTCTTGATATCATACCTGTCATAAATTTCAAATTTGGGTCTTCCTTTTTCAATATTTTTCTTATTGTAATCCATAAGCATCGAAAGGTCCCTGTTTCTTCCTTAAGTGTGAGCACTTTCCTCACTTCACTTTGTTGAAATGTTTCTTCCATCATTTGATTTCAGATAAAAAGAAATTTAGGCCACAATTGCAACTAGAACTACTCATCCCAGACAAGAGTTTTAAGTGAGTCAATAAAGAATATTGTTAGATTCATACTTAGTTTGATTTGTATAAGTATATTTGACTACCTACCTCTTTAGTCTATGCTGTGTAAATATATTGTTAGCTGTTTGGAAAATAAAGGTAGAGATGTCATGAGTGTAGACAGAGAAAACAAGAAAATAAGGGAGGAAGTGGCACTGTGGTTCAAGTGGTAGAGCACTAGCCTTGAACTGAAGACCCATGATGGACAAAAAAATGAAGAAAGAAAAAAGGAAAAGAAAAGAAATAAGGGAAGGAGACATACAATATATCAACACAATAACCCAGAAAATTAGAAGGGTTCCTGTAGTTTATCAAACGCTTTAATATGTAATATTAAAGGCTTTAAATATGTAATATTAAAGGTTTTAAATATGTAATTATTACTCATGGAGTGGACTAGGGAATGATGTGTTTGATAAGCAGCAGCAAAAATCTACTGAAGACTAATATTTGTTTTAATAAGTCCAAGACAGCACAGAATGAGCAATTTCCATTTGTAATGTATTGCTTAGGGAAGAACTCAGAAAGAAATCAGATTTAAATGAGATAAGATTTTATAAAGCAATTACACCAAAGAAAGCAAGAGCAAATCTGGGTGTTTGTGGCTTACACCTTCTATCCTAACTATTCAAGAGGATGAGATCTGAGGATCAATGGTTAGGTTCAAACCATTATCCCAACCATAATCTTCAGAATTCAGGGCCATAGGAGCCCAGCTTTAGAGATTTTTTTATCCACATGTAACGTCCAAGACTTGGGGTTCATTCACAGATACGAGATGTCACCAGTGCTGCCCCAGCCCACACCTTGTTGCAGCTGAGTAGCAGGACAATCATATCCCCTAATAGGGTGCCTCACCATCCCAGAGAATGAAGATTGCAGACTATCCCCCAGAATGCTCCAGTGTCAAAACAAAATAGTCAAAATATGAGCCCAGATAGAATAGACACCCAGAGTTAATGGAGATCTCACCAAGGCAGTTTAGTTCCGTGGCGAAGGGAGCCAAGACACTCTACCCAGAGTCAAGCAGGCGTGCCAGGCAGGGTGACCCTTGAGCTTTTTATCCTAACACAAGGAGTGGTAATGTGCCTGAGCGAGAGTAGGCCTTGGGCTCACATTGTATGATTGACTCTCAGGGGCTGATTTGAGGAATGTGGGAAAATGGAGTAGGTTCTTTTACCTCCATTGGTAAGGACTCATACCCTTGACACAGCTGTCTGGTTATAAACAACACAGCTGATGGTTACAGTTTGAAGTTAAGATGTGAATTATTCCAGTAAGTGTGTGCTAACAAATGGTAAGTTGCTGCAAGTTGGAGACACTTTGATTTGACAGAATGGATTGCTTTTTATCAAAATAGCAACAGGAAAAAGCAGTTTACAAATGCTCTATAACTCAAGAACTGTGTGACTTTATTTTACAAAATTTTAGGAGAGTCTATTTCTGGCAATCAAACACCCATAAACAAAAAAGAATACCAGGATTACATGAAATATTATTCTATGCAAACTACTCACAGATTATTTTTTGTATTTTTGTTGTCCTTGTTTGTGAAGCTTGAATTTAGAGCCTGGGAACTATCCCTGGGTTCATATTGCTCAAGGATGGTGCTATACGACCAAAGTAGTGGTTTTCTGATGGGTTATGGGAGATGAGTGTTTTGGACTTTCCTGTCTGTGCAGTCATCCAACTGAGATACTCAGAATTCAGCCTCCTGAGTAGCTAGGATTATTAGGCATGAGCCACCAGTACCCATCTTATTTTTGTAGTTTCTAACTTATACTCATACCTGCAACAAAAACATGCATTTAAGTATCAGCTAATTGTGCTTAATCATCCTTTTATTGGGAGTAGGAAATTAATGAAATGTCTAAGCCTGCACAATATGATATCCACTAGTGAATTATACATAGTTATTGGACATGTAAAAATGTGGTTAGTACACACGACTACTAGAAGAAGATCTTGAAGAAAGCTGAGACAGTTGGCTGCAGTTGGGGCCAGGTAAGACAGAGGAGCACAAACATACTGTGTATTAGAGAAGATCCCTGGCAACTTTCCTGTTCTGATGTCAAGACAAAGGCTGGTTCAATCCATTGTTCTCTCTTAGGGGAACATGGTACACTAGGTGTGGGATAGAGCGTTGAGGGATAGAGGGAACAGATTCAGAAGCAGACTAGTATCTTGCAGTAAGGAGTGAGTGAATTGTGGAACTAGCACAGCCTAGCAGTCTGGAGGAGTGGATGGAAATTATTTGGAGGGTATTTCTGCGATGTAAAAATATGTGGACCAAGTTGTAATATGAAGAAAGAGACTGTAAAATGATGCAGTATCCAGTGTCCCTACTGTCTCTCACTCACTCATCCCCTAAGCTCTGGGGCCTGATCCCTCCATAGTCCCAGGATAAAGGAGATTATGACAGTGGTCTGAGAACAACCACTCAGGATCACTTGGTGATTGTAATTGTGGGATGGAAGACATTGTCTTGAGCAGTTTGCAGTAAAACTGTGGAGGCAACCAACTAGAGCTATTCCTACTTATCAGCCCAAGTGGGCAGGTTAGATGGGGAGGGCAAGCTGGAGCTGGTACTGTCTTGATCCCCAAGTAGGCATGTAGATGTGGAAGGACTGTAGGAGCAGGTCTCATGGTGACTACACCCACTGTGTCTGGATCACAATGATCCCACAATTCATACCTGTTTCTAGCTGACCAATAAGATAAAAGAATTGAGGCCACACCCACATTCTGTGCTGCCTAGTACCACTGGCATTTCCCGCTATTGGTTCTTACATCTAGCAGCAGGTGAAGGAAGCAATTGTGCTATGTGGTGACTGAGTGAATTTCAGAGATCCTGTAGGAAGTGGGTGATTGCAAGAATAGAGGTGATTTCAGAAAGCCTGGGAATATGGTCCCTCCCTTCCCCATCCCAGTGCTGTGATATCTAACCAAACCAGACATACATGCAAAATAAAATTTTCTTTAGGCAAGAAACTACAGAAAGAGTATCTGGAGAGGAATTGTCCTGGTGGACCCACTGAAAGCAACCAAACGAAAACTGAAAACAGAGGTAACCTCAAAACAAACATTACTAGGAACTGTAAATCAACCAAGGGTGAGACCAAAAACCATGCAGACCCAGAATTTCTCTCTGGTTCCTTTTCTGGTATTGTCCCTTCCTCTGACACTAGAATCACTAAAAATATGTCAGAAGTCCTACTTCACCCAAGAGAATAACCAAAAGACAAACAAAGTTAATAAGAGAGCAGGCATAGCTGGAGAGAAAGCTGGAGACCATGAAAGAATTAATGAAAGAATTAAGGCTGGAGAGAGACCATGTTGTGGAGGACTTGAAGGTGGAGAGGCCCATGAGGAAAGACAAAGTTCAACAGATGAACCAACTGAGAGATAAGAAAGAGCAATGGGTGAGATAAGTGTTTGACCTAGAAACCAATATGGTGGAACTTCAAAGGCAGTTGGCAGAGCTGCCCTCCCAGCAGCAGCCTGCAGGACCAACTCAGACTAAGCTACAGCTTCAAGCCAAGACCTATTAGTTGCAGAAGTAGCAACAGAAATGGGAGAAACTGTTACATTCAAAGGCAGGAAAACTAGAGCCTAAGTCTCCAGAATCTGAAGCAGCATGGGTGGGTGTGGTAACTGGAGCAGCAGGGAAAGGCCTGGGATCTGCATGAGCTCTTCAAGACAATGGAAAGAGTACATATACACGAAGCCATGAGATGCACAATTTTGCATAACCTAGAGATCAAAAAGCAGCTGGGGGTCAGCTGCAGGATGCCTTCCACAGGCAAAGAAAGAGAATGAGGAGCTCTCTAGTGTGCTGCACTCAGAGCTGCAGATGAAGGAAGAAGCTGGATCGGCAAGAGGAGAAGTTAGAAGAATGGAAAAAGATGGCTGAGTTAAGGAGCCAAGTGGCTCAGAATTTCAGGAGCTTCATGAAAAGCTGCAGGATCTCAGCGCTACCTGCTAACAGCAAAGGGCCTACAATCTGCAGCTCACCTTAAAGGATGAGGCCTTCCTGCAGCACCTGCAGAAGCAGACACAGCTACTGGACAAAATTGGAGGACCAAGAAGGTCCATCAAAAATTACACAACACTTTTCATGTCCCTTAAAACCACCAGACAGAAGCAGGAGCAGCTGTGGGAATCAGCTGAGCTTTCTGGCTTACACTAGAGAAGGAGTGTGGAGCACATGGGCAGCAAAGATGGCGCTGGGAGGGGGTTGAGTGGGCAGAGCCTAATTTACTGTAGAGCACATGGCCAGCCAAGATGGCTCTGGGAGGGGGTTGAGTGGGCAGACCCCAATTGATCTTCTGATCAGTGCCTAACCAGCCCGTGAAGGCTCAGGTGAATGATAGGGTGTGACCTTGACAGTGATTGGTTCCTCTTCCTCCCTTACCATACCACCCACCCTTGTTGTCTTTAAAAGGGGCTGCTCTCTGTTAATAAACGAGTTTTTCTACCTGTTGGATTTGGCTCCCCGCTGTGTCTGATTGTCTCCTGGGCTGAGGGAGGCTAGGGAACGGGCGAGCGCCGCACTTACCTTTCCTCGGACCCCGTCCATCTTTTGTGGGATGGACGAAGACCCAACAAAGGAGAAGTGAGCAAAAAGAAAAGGGGGTGATTCTACTTGTTGTGACTGTCCTGGATGACAGACAACCCAAAGACCAGGTGGGATTTTTATCTTTATCCATTGATGAATTTTAAAAGGTGAAGCTCAGCCAGCAGCTGCAGGAGCAACAGACCTACTGTGGGTGCCTGGCCAATCTGGTAGTTAAGAGCCAGAGAAAGTTGAAACAGTAAGGTTTCTTCTCTAGGAGTTGAAACCATGGGATAGGAAACAGGATACACAAGTGCCTAAGAAGACCCTGAAATTCTGATTCATCCACAAGCTGCCTGAAAATTGTGGGCTACCAGAGGCAAGTGGATAAACTCCAAAATCAAGGCAGCCAGCTGTCAAAACCTATCAGCACCATTGAAAAAATCCCTTGATTTCTATAAAGAACAGATGGAAGTACTGGATGAGCTATATCAGAAGAAAGATGAGTGTGTCAACCAGCTTTTCCAGGAGGAGAGGGAGAAGAAGGAGCTGCTGGAGCTGCCACTGCTTCTTGCAGATGAAGGCACCAGAGTTTCAGGACAAGATGCTGGCAGCCATCCAGACCCCTGCTGCTGAGGGCCGCTCAAACCTATCAGGCTCCAGGAAGAGGGAAGTTATGAAGGAGCAACAAGATTTTGAAGAGTTAAAGCTTGAAGACTATATGAAGCCTGCTGGAGGCGAGGCTGGGGTACCTTGGCATCTCAAGGACCCCTACTACAGAGCAGATTATGCTACAACAGCCTGCTATTCAGTACCTACATGAGCTTGCAGGCTTGGGCAATGATGGCTGCAAGACTGAGGCAAATGACAACTTGGAGATCATTTTTGCATGAAGATCTGGAGGCTTCCAGCTTGGAAACGGGCTCTTGTCCTCTAACTTACTTTGTTGCATGAGGACTAGGTGGCATTCTCTCAGGATTAATTATAATGGGTGAGAGAGGGGAGGAGCCAAGCATACCAGAGGCTTCCGGGAGGTGGCCCAAATTCTAGAGACATTTAACAGTCCATTCATTACAAGGAAAGGGGCTCAGGTGTAGGTATCCACAAAGTGTAAATTCTTTGCAAATGAAGTGGGAGTGTGATGGCACGGTTTTATATTACTATATTATGGTAATAATGGAAAATGTTTGATTTCACAGTTTAATAATAGAGTATTTTAATTTCATAACATTACATTTTATTAATTTTTATGCAATATTTTGATATTATTGTATTGTATACATTATATCAATCATTTCATGATGTATGTTGTATGACACTGGCATCACTTGGGTTTTTGAAAATGTAAAGAATGCTGAGCTGGTCAATAGTGAATTTTCTTTTTTGTATGTTAAAATGTTACAATGATGATAGTGATATGAAAAAGTGATGAAAACCACGGAAAGCAAAAAAACATTAATGCTGAAATCCTGGAACAAAGAAAAGATGTGAGTTGAACAAGTGGAAGTCTAATACAATTGGAGTTCAGACATATGGGTTACAGAAATGTAATCCAAAAATAAGAATATACAATTATGAAGTATCTATAGATATTGCATATCTTAATTTTTTAGTGAAACCTACTGATAGGGTATATGTTGAATATTATTGTTGAACTAAAAAAATAAAATTCAAACTAATATGTTACTTAGTCTTTGTAAAGTGGATTAGATTCTGCAGGTCTAATGATATAACTTTGACTCAGGTAATAAATAGAAAATTCAGAAAAAGTTATTCAGTGTTTAAATAAAAAGTAATTACACAAATTGATCTAAATGCCAAATGTTTCATCTGTCTTCGATTTTATGTGTATTAACATAAAATCACATTCGTTTTGAAGCAGAATAAATAGCTGAAATAACATTAATGTTTCAAAAGTATTTTCTTAATTAAAAAAAAATTCCTCCAAGAAAAAGGTTAGTGTGGTCTCAGCTACCAGCACAACTATGTTTATTTCAGCATTAGTTACCATAGCTAAGATATGGAACCAACCCAGATGCCCCTCAGTAGGTGAATAGATCAAGAAAATGTGGTATATATACACAATGGAATTCTATGCCTCCATCAGAAAGAATGACATTCCCCCATTTGTTAGGAAATGGAAAGGCTTGGAAAAAATTATATTAAGTGAAGTAAGCCAGGCCCAAAGAAACATAGGTCCCATGGTTTTCCTTATTTGAATCTAGTATATGTATGAGTCAAGTGGAAGAGGTCAGATAATGTGATGTTAGGAAAATGAACCCTTAAATATGTATTTTAATGTTTTTTTTCATGCATGTGTTTCTAACGCATTTATAAGATTATTTCTTTGTTGCTTTGTATGTCCCTCCCCCACAGTGTAACCCCCGCTTTCACTATACTTGATGTCAGTATAACTTGTGGAGGAGATGGGGAAAAACAAGTCGTTTAAGGATTCAGGTGGATCTGTTGCAACAATGAGAAGTACAAAATGTCATGTCAAAAAGGAGCTTTACAATGTCGGTGTGGGGGGGAAGGGGGGAAGGATTGGGTGGGGGGAGGGGGGAGGCTGGGAAGGGAGGTGAAGGGTAAACAAAGGAGGAGGCTGCAATGCTTGGTAAGAAATGTATGCATTATCCTACCCATGTAATTGTAACCCCTCTCTACAGTATGTTCTCAAATAAAATAAAATTAAATTAAAAAGAGAAAGGTTAGTGTAAAAATCACCTTTTGGCATACTCTACAACTGTGGCATGAAAAATTAAGCAAAAGTAATCAATTATATATAGCTCCATATTAATAGCTTTTATGAAATTTTTAATGAATTACTTTAAAATGTCCTTCATTTTTGAAATCAGTTCAGAATTCTTGCATAAATTAAAATCGAGAAACTATATTACCAATAGAATATGAATACAGTATTTTTTATGAGATCAAAATTCCGATGAGAATAAAAAGATTGAAATGGTTCAAGTGATGAAGCACCTGACAAGTGGGAGGCATGACAATTCCTGAATTAAAAAACTTGGATAACTCCCCAAATGCAAGCTCAGCTAATTTTGAAAACCACAAGATACAAACTTGCCTACATTCTTGTCGAAAACTAATTAATGTATAGTACAATAATAAAAGATACAAAAAGGTAAGAAAAAAAAAGGTTTTCCAATCCTGTACAAATTTCACTTGCACCTAACCAAAATACACAACACTTGTCACTGTCTAAGGAAAATGTAAGAGCCAATTCCTTGAAAGAGGATGTTAAAGGTGAGGTTTCCAGGATGGAAATTCCAACTCCAAATGATTTGTAAATTAACTTCCCTAAATGAGAACTCAGGTACACACCCTTTTCAAGGCCAACTCCCCTGAATCAGAGGACCTTTTCCTCCTATTTTTGTGTAAGGGAACATTCTTTACACTCTTTTTACCACCTCTCCATTGCTGACCCATTATATAGAGAAGTGTCTGAGCCAGTTTGTGTGTTTCTTTCTCTTGACCATGGAAGTGTGAGTTTTTGGAATGTGGCTAAGAGTTCCCTTCTCTGGAGATACCTCAATAGCTCTCTCCAATTTCCTGTCAGGCTCCTTATTTCCAGTGGTAGCCAAGTGTCATAAGTGAAGAGACTCTCTATGTGATGGGAACTCTAAAGCAGAGAACCTTTCTCAAATGAAGCAAGCCACTAATACTATACTAATTTGAATTTATCAGTGCAGTAATCCCATTTTTTCATGAAATATGTGGTAACAATAAAATGTTAAATGTAAAAACCAATACTAAATGAAGATAAGATAAAGTAGCAACAATGTAACAAGAGAACAAATAAATATTTAATAAATATTTATTGATATAAAAATAAACCCATGCAAAATTGAGTCCCCAGTGACTGCTTTTCACCCTGAATGGAGTTGGAGCTCAGAATAACAACAAAAAACAATACTTAATACAGTGGGTACTGTTGTTTTACCAGTAATCCTTGCTACTCAGCAGGCTGAGTTCTGAGGATGGCAGTGTATAGCCAGGATTTACAGAAAAATCCAAGAGACTCTTATCTCCAATTAACCACCAAAGTGGAGTTGTGGTCACGTGGTAGAACAAAAAAATTCCCACAAGAACAGGGCTCATGCCCTAAATTCAAGCCCCAGGAAGAGTCTAGAACAAAACCGCAGTACTAGTTTCAGTGACACAAAGTTCTAGAGCAGCCTTTATATTAGTAGATCCTGTTATCCATCCTGGGAAGAAAATAAACAATCAGAAATACCTCTATCCTAGAGCATAGGGGTGTTGACACTTTCTATTAGATTGGATTCTTTGATTAACTTTCAGTACTCGTTTCTAAACAAGAGAAAATAGGTATACCCCGAGAAAGACCTGCTAATAATGGAGAAGAACTGAAAATGCATGGTTGAACACTAAAGATGAAGGCATAATTTTAAATAGAAGAAATATTTCATCCATTTGGTGGGTACAAATGAGCAGAACACTAACGTAGGCTAAGGGATTCATAATAAGTATGGTAAAGCTTAATTTATATATTAGGCATACTGAGAGTTTAACAAGAGCCACCAATTGTAACAATATAACAGGATGCTGTGCAGGTGTGATGGTCCCTTGCTGTTGTCTCTCTTTCATTCTCTTTTTCATTCTTAATTGTTGTGTGTTCATCCGCTCTGTCCTTTTCATATTGAGATGAGAAAAATGCTTACTTGAGATTCTAAGATGTAAATGTAGTTTTAGGCTACTACTTCCTTGTTGACAATTCATATATAGGAGAATTTTCTTTCAAAGCTCAAGGGTAAACAGGGAAGAATAAAGCCTATATATTCATAGTAACAAAGCTTATGTAGGGACACTACAGAACCTACTACCCTAAGAGGAATATATTAATATCCTAAAAAGTGTGGTGAATCTAATATTAATAATAGGTTCTTTCAATGCAAAATTTCTATATGTATATATGAGAACAGTTTTAATTTGTTCTCTTATCTGGCATTGAGTTATTAAAATATACATCAGTTTACCACACCATTTTATAATAAGTATAGTCATAAATGGTGTTCAAAATGAAGATAGGAGAAATGGGAGAGTGCTAGCCTTTGGCTAGCATTAAAGCTCAGGGAAGGATCCTATACCCTGACTTCAAGTCCAGGACTGACCGAGAAACAACAACAACAGCAGAAGGATGAGTAAGAATGGAAAATAGGCTTGGGAGGAAGTGACCTCGGAGCCTAGGATCTTTATTGAGTCACAGTCAGGTGATCATCGACAGTCAGGTGATTACTGGTTTCAGGCAGGTGATGGGAAAGCTGGGAGGGACTGGTCTGTGGGCAGACTTAACCCTGATCAAATCTCAAGCAAGAGCTAATTCTTGTCATCTCAGGTTTGTGCAAAGTATGACTCAGAAGATCTCAGTCCAGGAGAGCCTAAGCAGAAACACAAGTTCCTATTCCAAAAACGAAAGCAAACCTAAAAGAGGACATGGCTTAAGTGGTAAAGTACCAGCCCAGCATGAGACCTGACAAATTCCAAATAAAAAAAGTGTAGGATGATCACCTGTTAAGAAATACGAACGCAGCTACTTTTGAAGACCCACAAGATAAAGTGGATGATGCCAGTAATGTTGTCTACAGTCTGGTGGGATAGTAATAAATGAATAGTCCCAATATAAAACATACACAGAAGTAAAAAAAATAAATGAAATAAAATAAAACAAACACAATAACCTTTTCCAATCCTGGACAAACCTAAGTTGCACCTAGCCAAAATAACCTAACCAAATTGTAAGAAGCCTCTCTTTGAAAGAGGAAGTGAAAGTTGTGGTTGGCAGGATGTAAATTCCAACTCCTATTGATATGTAAATCAGCTTCCCTAAATGACCACTCAGTGACACTTCCTTTCCTGGGCCCACCCTCTTGAAGTATAAATAGAGTGGAATTGTGAGACTCAGGCATTGCTGAAGAAGATCCCACAGCAGCAGGACGGAGGCCATTTGGAGCTTGGATACCCCAGGTGAGGATCACAGGGGGAGAATCTACTCCTCTTTTAATTCTTTGCTCCTTGGTTTGGTGGTGGAGGTGGTGATGTTCTTTTGTTGGTTGTGGGGCTTGAACCCAGGGGTAGGGCAGTGTTGCTGGGCTATTTTGTGCTCAAGACTAGGCATTGTCCCTGGGTCACTTTGTGGTCCAGGTGAGTGCTCTACCACTTGAGTCACAGCCCACTTCTGATTTTGGAGTGGTAAATAGGAGATAAGCATCTGTGTCAGGAGGACTTTTGTGTCCAGGCCAGCTTCAAAGATTGATCCTCAGATCTCAGCCTCTTGGGTAGCTAGGATTCTAGGGGTGAGCCACCTAGAATTTGCTCCTAGGAATGATGGACCCCGACACTGCCCAGGCCTTCCAGAAGGAACTGAGCTATGCCATCTGTATGAATACTTTCGTAGAGCTAGTCACCCTAGAGTGCAGTCACAGTTAGAGCCAACCTTGTCTCTGCCTCTGCTGGGAAGAGACTCAGACCCCAGCCAGGTGCCCTGGGTGCAGGGGACCCTGCCAGCAGAGAGACCTCAAAACCAACATGATTCTGAGGAGCCTGGTGGCCATTGCCAGATGAGGCAGCCTCAGGCAGTTTCTGAGTTCTGAGGAGCACACATGTGGGGCACATAAAGAAACCAAGCAGATATTCTGTGAGATGGACAGGGCCCTGCTCTGTAGGTGCTGCTCTCAGTCTCAGGAGCATAGGGCTCAGAAACACCGTCCCATAGAAAGGGCTGGTGATGAGCAGAGGGAGATGATTTCCAAGCAGATGCATGCTGTATGGGAAAAGACTCAAGAAATCCAGTGCAATTTACAGGAGAAGAGAAGACTCATCAACCAATGGATTTCGTATGTGAACCTATTCCAAGGCATGACCAAGTATGTTTTAAGAATGCTGCAGCTGGGTGTCCAGGAGGTGGAAAGACACCATTCCCAGCTACTGATCAATGAAGGAAGAGCCATGTTACTGCAACTCAGAGAAAGGGAAACCCAAATGCTTCAGTAAATGAATCAGGAGCTGATTGAAACATACCAGAAGCCAGCGGTGGAACTGCTTCAGGATGTAGAGTTGACCCTAGAAACCTGTGATTCAGTGTTGTTCTTCATGCCTGTTCCTCTGAGGCAACAGCTCAGTGCCCCTCTCATGCCTGAACTGAGAGAGAAACTCAGCAAGTACCTGGTAGAGATTTCCTTCAATGAATCTATGCAAAATCACGATCCTGGGAGCAGTGTTTGACACGACCATCATTATGCAGATTTGAACTCTGAAAAGTCCCTCCATTTTACTGCTTTTGGACGCCAAGTCTTCAGGTCTGGGAAACAATACTGGGAGGATATTATGCATGACTCTTCCAACGGGGTCCTGGGAGTTGTTAGGGATTCTGCCATAGGGAACAACCTCACTGAATCTGAGGACATTTTCCTCCTCTTGTTTGTGAGATGGAACACTCTTTACACCCTCTTTATCACCTCCCCATTGCTGCCTCACTATGTAGAGAAGCCTCTAGGCCAGGTTTGTGTGTTTCTTGATCTTGACCATGGCAGTGTGTGTTTTTGGAATGTGGCTAAGCGTTCCCTTATCTGGAGATACCCCAATGGCTTTCTCCAAGTTCCTGTCAGGCTTCTTATTTCCTGTGGTAGCCAAGTGTCATAAGTGAAGAGACTCTCTATGTGTTGGGAACTCTAAAGCAGAGGCTCTTTCTCAAATGAAGCAAACCACTAACACTATGCTAATTTGAATTTCTCAGTAATTCAATAATCCTATTTTTTCATGAAATATGTGGTAACAATAAAATATTAAATATAAAAACCAATACTAAATGAAGATAAGATAAAATAGCAACAATGAAATAAGAGAGCAAATAAATATTCAATAAATATTTATTGCTATAAAAATAAATCCATGCAAAATTGAGTCCCCAGTGACTGCTTTTCACCCTGAAAGGAGTTGGAGCTCAGAATAACAACAAAAACAACACTTAATGCAGTGGGCACCATTGTTTTACCAGTAATACTTTCTACTCAGCAGGCTGAGTTCTGAGGATGGCAATGCATAGCCAGGATTTACAGAAAAATCCAAGAGACTCTTATCTCCAATTAACCACCAAAGTGGAGTTGTGGTCACGTGGTAGAACAAAAAAATCCTCACAAGAACAGGGCTCATGCCCTAAATTCAAGCCCCAGGAACAGTCTAGAACAAAAATGCATTACTAGTTTCAGTGACACGAAGTTCTAGAGCAGCCTTTATATTAGTGGATCCTGTTCTCCATCCTGGGAAGAAAAAGAAAAAAAACAGAAACACCTCTATCCTAGAGCATAGGGGCGTTTACACTTTCTATTAGATTGGATTCTTTGATTAACTTTCAGTACTTATTTCTAAACAAGGGAAAAAATGTATACTCAGAGAAAGAGCTGCTAATAATGCAGAAGAACTGAAAATGCGTGGTTGAACACTAAAGATGAAGGCATGTTTTTAAATAGAAGAAATATTTCATCCATTTGGTGGGTACAAATGAGCAGAACACTAACGTAGGCTATGAGATTCATAATAATAAGTATGGCAAAGCTTAATTTATATATAGGGCATACTGAGAGGTTAACAAGAGCCGCCAATTGTAACAATATGACAGGATGCTGTGCAGGTGTGATGGCTCTTTTTTGGATAATTAATTGTAGTTCTTTTATCTCCTGTTGCATTATCATATTGAATTAAAAATGCTTGCTTTTTTATTTTCCTTTCACTCTAGATACTTAATTGTTGTATGTTCATCCCTTATGTAATTATCTTATTGATGTGAAAAAACTACTAACTTGAGATTCAATGATTTGAATGTAGGATTAGACTGGTACTTCCCTGTTGGCAATTCAGATATAGGAGAATTTGCTTTCAAAGCTCATGGTTCAACAAACAAGAACAGAAAATTGTCAAAATTGATTCATAGTAATAAATACTGGAATGTGAAAGCTTATGTCATCGATGCTACAGAACATACTGCCCTAAAATTAATATCCTAGATAATTTTCTAAAGTTTATAGTGAATAGAGTATTAATGATGTGCTCTTGTAAAACACACACACACACACACACACACACACACACACACACACACGAGCATTATTTGGTTCTCTTATCAGTTTATCATATATATTAATTTACCATTTCATTTTAATATAAGCTTAGTCATATATGGTGTTTATTAGACTTTTGCTCCAGGGACAGTGCATAGATCCTTACTTTAAGCTCCTGGACATTTTCAGGAAAAAATTAAAATGGATAAGTCACAATCGAAAATACACTTGGAGGAAATAACCTCACATCCAAGGATCCTTTTCTGACTCACAGTTAGGTGATAGACAGTCAAGTGATTACTGGGTTCAGGCTGGTGAAGGAGATGGGCGTAGGGGGTAGCCTTCCAGAAATCCTAACAATGATCACATCTCATCCAAAAGCTAGTCAAATTGGAATATGCCTGTCATCTCAGCTATGTACAAAGTTTCGATAGGAAGATCTCAGTTCAGGAGAGCCTAAGCATAAATACAAGATCGTATTCCAAAAATAAACTAAAAAATGGTATGGTTTATACAGTTCTGGTACTGTAATGTTGAATTCATACCATTTGTGTAAACACTGTAAACCAATTTATTTAACTCTACATTAATCTTTATAACAATGCAATGATGTTGGTCCAGTTTTTCAATTTAGAAAACCATAGGAGGGTGTTAATAAACATAAGATGGTGCTGAATTTATTAGAAGAATGTGTGGTCATGTTTCCCTGCATAAATGTGATTATAAAGAATTCAGTGTAGTCTTTATCTTCCCACACATGATTTTTAGGGTGACCTCACCTTCCTATTATCGGATTAAAAGTAGTATTTGTGACTTTGGACAATTTTGGTAGTTTTTGACTGTTGCCCTGTGCACTGCTGGTTTTATTTTTTTCTCATATCTGGAAAAAAAGATAAATTACTTGTTGTAATCATGCTCTATTTCCCTGATTTATACATTTAAATTTCTAATATTTATTTCTGTGAAATCTATGTTACCTTCTGAAATCATTCTGATATTTTATCTAATAATATGAACTTATACTATGCCATCTTTCTGCAATAATATCTTTGCATTAGTAATTAGTAATATCCTGGATACTGTGTTGTTCATTTCAGAAATTCATGATTATTTTTACTTCTGGCCTAGTTAATACCATTGACAAACGAGCTCAATAAATTAGATAGTCAAAATTTTCTACCTTATTTGTCTAGAAGTACTAATAAAACCACTATATTCTTGTTTGTGTTATGAATTTGTGGCATATATTGTTAGTTATTCTTTATTCATTTTTGTTTAATTAATTTATTTTATTTGCTAGTTTTCAAAAAAATTATTTGCATAGTTAAAGAAAGGAGTGGTCCTTCAATAAAGTAGTTTGTGAATACAATGCATCTTGATCACTAATATAACCCCTTTTTAACATTTCCACTCATCCCTCCCAACTGCTTATGTAGGATATGCATTGAATTTTTTTTTTTTTTTGTCGGTCATGGAGCTTGAACTCTGGGCCTGGGCGCTGTCCCTCAGCTCTTCAGCTCAAGGCAAGCGCTCTACCACTTGAGCTACAGCGCCACTTCCGGTTTTCTGGTGGTTTATTGGAGATAGGAGTCTCACGGTCTCTCCTGCCCGGGCTGGCTTTGAACCGCGATTCTCAGATCTCAGCCTCTTGAGTAGTTAGGATTACAGGCGTGAGGCACCAGCGCCCGGCTTGAATTTTTTTTTTTACTAGATCCTACTTTCCACCAATTTACTATGTTCTATGTCTACTTTCATGGTAGAACATTTCATTTTTGTGCCTAGCAGGAGAGACTGTGCAACTCCCCAATTCCAGAACATTTATTTATTTTTACCTTTGTTATTTAAAGATTATCTAGTTTTCCATTTAAAAATCACTTTATGTGAAATTGGAAAATGTTATATTTGTTAAATTCATTCTATAAAATTTGGAGATTCTTTGTTTTTTGAACGTATATTCAATCATCATCACCTTGGAATTTCCTCAAATATTCATCATTCACAAAGAAATCTCATACATGACTGTAGCTACTCTGAAATCTCCTTAGACTTCCAACCCCAAAGACACTATGTTATGCCTGATTTTGATAATTCAAAAATTTGATGAAAATCAAATCATTTTATGCGTTATTTTGTGTCTGGTAGCCTGTTGTGAGTGTTTCCAGCTAATATCAATTCTCCATTTTTCTTTTTTTACTTGTTAATGGTCTACTTCATTAGTATAACATGTTTTGTGATCTGTCTTCCTATTGGTCAGCCTGAAAGTTTTTTTCAGTTCTTTCACTGTCATTGATAATATTGCTGTGATGATACACAAGTTTTGAACTTAAGTGTATAAAAACCATAGACAAAATTTCTAGGCTTTACAAAGTTTCTAGGCTGTTTGGTATTTCTGTAGCTAACTTCGTGAGGAACTTTTACACTAATTTCCAAGATGAATGTGCTATTTTACAATTTATGAGAGCTTCAATTTAGTTATATCTAGGAAAATATATATATATTTTCCTAGAAACACTCTAACAGTTAAAATTAGACCATCCTAGATTGTTTTTCACATAGGATTTAGTGCTTATCCTCAGGCTTCCCTAGAATTATGATCCTCCTGTCTTCACTCTGAGTAGCTTTATTTAAAAGCATGTGCCTTCATACTTGGCATATAATTGGTTTTGCATTTTTAATTTTTTTGTGGGGGTCCGGTCATGGGGCCTGAATTCTGGGCCTGGACGCTGTCCCACAGCTCTTCAGCTCAAGGCTAGTGCTCTACCACTTGAGCCATAGTGCCACTTCCGGCTTTTTTCTTTTTGCTTATGTGGTGCTGAGGAATCAAACCCAAGGCCTCAAGCATGCAAAACAAGCGCTCTACCACTGAGCCACCTTCCCAGCCCTATTTTGCTTTATTTTCATGCTCTCAGCTAAGAATTTTCTTTGAGTCTCTGTGGACATTTTGAACCTAGAATTTTGAATGATGTTGGAAGTCAAAGCTACAAAGAATTTTGGAGAGAGGCAATGCACTCTGTTAGCTTGCATTTTATGCTTGTGTCAGAAGATGAATGTAGGCCTTTTGGAGACAAAAGTGTAATTTTTTTGGATAAGGAGATGTGTTTGGGTGCTGGGTTCAAATGAAATGGTTAAGTAATATTGTCACTTTTTTTGGATTAAAAAATATGCAGGAGAGCAATACCATACACAACTAGGTGTATGGGTGACTGAGTTCCCAGAGAAGTTTAGCTAAAGTGGAAAAACACATGTTGGTTGTGCAATATCCTGAAATCTGAGCAGTTAGAATCAAAGGAGGGAAAATGAGAAACATACTTGTTCAGTAGTTCTCTCTGCTTCCAAATCACCAAAAAGTGTTACTTATTTCCTCTGCTTGGCCATTTTGTCTCAACCAAGATCAACTAAAACTCTTAACTGTGAAGCAACATAGCCTTCCCTTCTTTAACTGGTTTTGTATAGGTTATTTCTCAGTGATGAAAGTCTAACACATTGGTGAATTATATAAATTAATTAATAAACATCTTGAATTAAGTGATTAGAATTTACTCAGTTACAATGATGAAAATTGACATGCATTTTTAAAGAAGAATGACTGCCACAGTTTTGCATCAAAGATTTCTGAGCATAGAAATGCATAATGCATGACTCAGAGCAATCCTCTGGGAATAAAATCATTGCAATTTTTAAAAATCAGATAATGTAGGAATAATTTTGAGAAGATAATTTAAGTCCACTTGGTGAACTTTGAGAAAACAAGGACGGAAAGCTATTTTAATTGGAAAAAGTGTGTTATCTATTAAAGCTATATGAAACGCTTTTTTTAAAAAAAGAAATTCATATAAATAGGATCTCAGATCAAAAGGCACCAATCAAGAGCTTTACTATTCATACAAGTATGAGATAATTAGGACTAAGTCTAATGCTGTTAGTATAAATAGGAAGAGATGATAAATTGATATAAAGAACACTTAAGGAATACAAAATTTTTATTTTCATCTTTATCAAAATCTGTTTTGATATTTATGCTCTATATATCCTATATTAACATCTATATGTGTGTATAGATTCATACATGTGTACATATACATGCATTCACAAGCCTCGTGACCGTCAAAAAACCAAAACAAATAAACCCACAAGAGGAATATAGTGAAAAAAACACGAATTCAGATATCAAAAGGGGTGTGGTGGGGTCAAGGTGAAAGACTAGACAAATGAAGAGGAAAAGGGGAAGAAAGTGCAGGAAAGAGTCTAGTGCATAGCCTACAAAACAGAAGGGGATAGCAGTAGAAAGATAGGTGACAATGTTAAAAGAGGAGACACTGATCAAGGCATATTGTGTTCATAAGCTGCTTTATTAACTGCCAATGCTTTTGTCCAATTACTTAATAAGACTAAAAAATTAAAATAAATTACAACTTTTAGCCAGTTACCTGTGGCTCATAACTGTAAATCTAGCTAATCAGGAAGCTGATATTTTGAAGCCAGTTCTTGTATAAAAGTCTTAAGACGGTTATCTCCAATTAACCAGCATAAAGCTGGAAGTGAAGTTTTGGCTTAAGTATTCGTCTACCAGTATCAAGTGGAAAAGCCAAGAGAGAGCATGAGGTCCTGAGTTAAACGCTGGGACTATTCATCTTGCAAGCTATGTCATTTGCCATGCAGAAGCTCTGCAGCTTCATGCAATCCCATTTGTCCAACCTTTCAATGATTTGTTGTGTTTCCGGGTCTCTATTCAGAAAATTTCGGCCTGTGTCAAGGAGTCCTAGGGTTTCTCCTATTTCTTCCTGTAATGTCTGGTTTGAGTTTGAGGTCTTTGATCCATTTGGAGTAAATTGTGGTGCAGGGTGATATATAGGGATTTATCTTTATACACACATTTTCTTAATCATTTCATCTACTGAGGGGCATATGGGTTGGTTCAATATCTTAGCTTTGGTAAATAATGCTGCAATAAACATAGTTGTGCTGGTAGCTTTAGTGTGGTCTTGTTTGTAAACATTTGGGTAAATGCCCAAAAGTGGGGTTTATGGGTCACAGGAGAGCTCTATGTGGAGTCTTTTGAGGAACCTCCATACTGCTTTCGAAAGTGGTTGAACAGGTTTACATTCCTATCAACAGTGCAGTAGGGTTCTCATCTGGCCACATCCCCTTCAGCATCTGTTGTTATTAGAGTTCTTAAGTATAGCCATTCTAACTTGGATGAGGTGGTGTATCAGTGGTTGTTTGATTTGCATTTTTTTATGGCTAGGGAGGTTGAGCATTTCTTCATGTGTCTATTGGCCATCCTTCTTTCCTCTTCACAGAAGTTTCTCTTTAAGTCTTTAGCCCACTTATTTATTGGGCAGTTGTTTCTTTGAGGATTTGTTGTTGGGGGATTTAATTTTTTGTGTTAAAGGTATATTTTAGATATGAGTCCCTTGTCTGTTGTATGGCTAGTGAAAATCTTCTCTCAATCCGTGGGCTTTCTATTAATCTTACTAGCTATAACCCTTTGCCATGCAGAAGCTCTGCAATTTCATGCAATCTCATTTGTCCAACCTTTCTTTGATTTGTTGAGTTTTTGGGTCTTGATTACGAAAATTTCTACCTGTGCCAAAGAGACCTAGGATTTTTCTTATTCCATCCTGTAATGTTTTCAGAGTGCCTGCTTAGACTCAGAAGTCTTTATTCCATTTGGAGTTATTCCTGGTGCAGTGTGACATATAAGGATCTACCTTTAGTTTTCTTCAAGTGATTAACCAATTTTGCCAGCACCATTTACTGAAAAGGCTGTTCTCTTCCATTCTAATATTTTAGGTAGCTTATATAAGATTAGATGGCTATAGGTCTGTGGGTTCTTTTCTGAGTTTTCATTTCTATTCCATTGATTCTGAGGTCTGTTCTTTTGCCAGTACCAAGCTGTGTTGATTACTATGGCTTTATAGCAGAGTTTGAAATTTGGTATTGATATTCCTCCAACACTGTTCTTTCTGTTAAAGATCATTTTTGCTATTCGGGGTCCTTTATTGTTCCCTATGAATTTTTGGATTTCCTCTTCTATTTCCTTGAAGAATGAGGTGGGAATATTGATAAGTATTGCATTGAATTTGCAGATAGCGTTTTGAAGTGTTGCCATTTTCACTATGTTGATCCTTCCAATCCAGGAGCATTGGAAGTTTTTCCACTTTCTAAGTTCTCTTTTGATTTTCTTTTTCAGGTTTTTAAAGTTTTCATCATAGAGATCCTTCACTTCTTTGGGTAACTTAATTCCTATGTATTTTATTTTTTGTGGGGTACTATGAATGGAGTTGCTTTCCTGATTTCAGCCATGCTTTTCTTATTTTTGAGATAATGAAAAGCAATTGATTTTTGAGGGTTAATTTTATACCCTGCTACTCCACCAAAATTTGAATCAGCTTGAGTAATTTGGGACTGGACTCTATGGGATTCATAAAATACAAGATCATGTCATCTGGAAAAAGGGAGAGTTTTACTTCATTTTTCCCCTATTTGGATCCCTTTTATGTTTGCATCTTGTGTTATTGCTCTAGTTAAGGATTCTAATACTAAATAGAAGAGAAGTGGAGAGATTGGACATCCTTTTCTCATTCCTGACTTTAGTGGAAATGTATTTAGCTTTTCACCATTGAGTATAATAATGGCTATAGTTTTGTCATATACAGCTTTTATTGTATTGAGGAATGTTCACTGGATTCCTAGTTTATCCAGAGCCTTCATAATAAAGCGGTGCTGGATCTTGTCAAGTGCCTTTTCTGCATCTATTGATATAATCATGTGTTTCTTATCCTTGATTTTGTTGATGTGATGAATTATATTGATTTATGTATATTGAACCAGATTTTCATCCCTGAAATGAATCCTGTCTGATTGTAGTGTATGATTTTTCAAAAGAATTGTTGTATTCAATTGGCCAAAATTTTGTTGAAAAGTTTTGCATCCATGTTCATCAAAGACATGGATCTATAGTTCTCTTTCTTTTATGAGTCCCTGCCTGGTTTTGGGATGAGAGTTATGATTACTTCATAGATAGAGTTTGGTAGTAAACTTTCTCTTTCAATTTCAATGAAGATTTGATGGAGTATTGATGTGAGTTCTCATTTGAAGGCCTTGTAGAATTCTGCTGTAAATCTATCCAGTCCTGGGATTTTCTTAGATGGGAAGTCTCCTATTGCTGCTTCTATTGATGTGCTTGATATGGGCCTGTTGTATTGGTTCAGCTCATCTTTGTTTAGTTTTGGCATGTCAATATTTGCTAGGAAATTTTCCATTTCTTCCAGGTTCTCAAACTTATTAGCATAAAGGTTTGAGAAGTATTCCCTTATAATATTTTGGAACTTGGTTGTTTCTCTGTTGATGTTTCCAATTTTTATCTCTGAGTTTGTTTATTTGGGTGTGTTCTCTTCTTTTTCTGATAAAATTTGCTAAAGACATGTTAATTTTTTCAAAGAATCAATTCTTTGCTTTGTTGATTCTTTTTATGATTTTTTTTTGGATCCTAATTCGTTTAACTCAGATTTAATTTTAATTATTTCTTTTCATATGCTGGATTAAGGTTTAGCTTCCTGTTCTTTTCAAGGAGGTTCAGATGTCTCATTAAATTGTTGGTTTCAGATTTCCCAATTTGTTGATGTAGGAACTCATAGCTAAATTTTGTCTCTGAATACTGCCTTTGTTGTGTCCCAGAAGAGCTGCTAATTTGTGTGTTCATTTTTGTTGAATATCATGCACATTTGAATTTTCTTACTAATATCCTGCATGGCCCACTGTTGATTCAACAGTGTGTTTTTAAGTCTCCATGTATTACAGGGTTTCTTTGGTGGCTTTTGGTGTGGATTTCTAATTTTATTCCCTTATTGTCTGAGAGAATGCAGGGAGATCTGCTTTGAGTATCACAAAACAGGGACATTGCTGTTTCCTCTAGTTTGGAGATGCTGTTTTGAAGCTAGGTTCTGGGTAGTGTTTAGACCTTTCAGCAAATATTAGCTTTTCCCTGAGAGGCTAGTTCCTGAAACACACAGAGCCCAGCCTGCATCCATTCTCAGTGATTATGCTTACTGAATTTCAATTGATTTTCTATGCTTCAGTAGGGAGGGGCAACCTCTGGCTCTGTTTACCCCGTGAAGAAAGTCACTCCTCTGCAGGTGGAGATATCTCTGCTTGGGTCGGGTGACTTTCCCCTGGGTGGAGCTGAGCCTGGCAGGTTAGGTCAGGTTCCTGCGACTTTCTAATAGCTCCAATTGTACTCTTCCAAGGCCTCGGTTGGAGCTAGCTACTCTGCTGGCCTTTGTCAGTATCAAAGATGGAGATCCCTTCCAGTGGCCAGAGAAGAGCTGCCTTTCTACTGTGGCTCTGTGAGAAGGAGTGAAGATGTCAAGGTTCTACTCAAGCCAGAGTCTTGGTTCCTTGGAAGTCCCTGTTCTGCAATCAGCAGGATAAACATTTCTGCTCCTTGTCAGTTCTTGCTGGTGTTGAGTAGAATCTGCTCACAATCTGCCTCTGGTGCCTTTGTCCCAGACTTTCTCTGCTGGTATGGTTGCTGCAGCTGCCTCCTCAGCTACCACCTTAGCCACAGCAGCCACAACAACGGCTATTGGCAAGTGCTGAGATCTGTCTCCATGACCAAGCTGCCTGGATTTTCCCTCTCTGGCCAAACTCTCTGTACTGTGATGGTACACTTGAGGTGATTCTCTAACCTAGGACTGTTCACTGGAACACTAAAACTGCTTTCTATGAGAGAGCTTGTTTAGCCTCCGGCTTCTCCTCGGCCAAATCCTCTGGTCTCTTGGTGTAATTTTTATCTTCATAAAAGCTAAAAACAATCTATGCTAACCAGGAATGAAATCATAGTGGATACCACAAATATAAGTATATTCTCAGAGAAAGGACAGATTTTGAATATAATAAAATAAAAATCCTGAAGACAACCAAAATAAATATCAACAGAAAAGTGGACCAAACTGAAGACAAGATTAGAACATCAGAATTCAGGTGAGAAGTATATGAGTGAAAAATTATTGAATGAAAGAAAAAATATTAGAGACAAGTTAGTAAACGTAAAGTTTCAGAATACAGTTGTTTCTCAGATTTCAATAGGGTCTTAAAATAAATATCTATGTCAAAAATATTGAGTCATTTTTTGTCTGGATGCTCCTTGGCTTATTATGAGGCTATCTGAAGATAACGCTATCGTCAAAATCAAGAACTATAAACTGAAATACTGGAATTCATTGATTATTAGTCTGCATATTAGGAATCCTAGTAGAAATGAAAAAGAATAGATATGAAGCAATGTTTGAAGACACAAAATTTAATCATGGCCCCAAATCCATTCATATATCAATCATGTAATCATGTTATAAACACAGAGTACAATTAAGACCAAATCAAAACAAAATAAAAATAATACTCCTATGGGTTTCCTAGTTAAAATGCTATAAAGTAGGCATATGGGGAAGAAAGCAAGTCATGTTCCCTGTAAAGACCAAATGATGTGCTAATACTCTAGGATAGACCTTGAATATATGCTTTCTCAGAACTTTCTGGTGAATTTGAATCACATTGTGATATGTTGAGAGGTGGGGTTAATGATGTACAAAAGGGCTAGAGAGAAGTGATTTTCACACATTCTTTTAACCCCTTACTGTGATTATGTGCACAATTGACATTTGTCCCCTTCAAGGACAGTTTTATAGGTTCCATTTGACAGCAGAAAGAGAGAGGGAGGAGAAGGATAGAAAGAAAGAGAGGGAGAGGAGGGAAGAGAGACTCTCATCTGACACTAAAATGGCCAGCACCATGCTTTTGCTAGTCACCACTTCTAGAGGTCTGAGGATTAAATTTCTATTCCTCATAAATTATCTAGCCTCTTATAACTTGTCATAATAGCATAACCAGGCTGAAACATTCAATAATCCATTAGGAACTATGACTAGCAGAAGATAGTCTTTACTGAAAGTTACTAAAACCTAGGATTCTATTTGAAAGAGAAGCAAACCTTAGAAATGAAGGTAAGTAAAAAGTTCAGATAAAAACTGAGAAAATGTGTCACCAGAAATACTACTCTAAAAGAAGCATTAACATCACCTTCCTACCAAACAAATCAAAAGGAAATCATAATACGACCTTAAAAAAATAACTTTATTGCCCCATAGTCTCAGAATACATTCAACTATGGAACACCCTTATCAAATGTCTAGGAGTTCACAGTTCAAAACAACTTCTCAATTGTAATGCACTAAATATAATCAATAAAAATTCTCTATCCACTCATTTCCTCATAAAATATGTTTTTATTATTTTTACTTGGAGACTGAACATTTTAAAACTTAACTAGAATGTGCATTTTAACTAAACAAGTTCATATTGTTTTGTTAAGATTAATTTACAGTCTAATATTCTTGATTGAGAGCTGATCACAGATTTTTTTAATTTTCTAACACACTTAGTTCAAGTTCAGTATTAATTCAACCTAAAATTGCATGACTACTTATTTTAGAGTAAATGCTGTGCTTTATCAGCCATGAATTGTAATATACAGTAGAACTTGTTGCTAAGTAACAAATATTTATTATCAAGAACATGAAATTACACCAATGGAACACAGACAGAGCCAGGAAATGATCTTGGAAGGAAGAGATCATTCTATCAATAGGCTCCCATTACAGACTACAAGAAATTTAATGGTTCAGGTTTTCTGCCTTAATACGTTTCAGTCCCTGTCTTCTGGAAAACATGCATTTCAATTTTATTTATTCTAAATCGCCATTGCACTTTAAAAGATTAATATGAGGTCTACAGAATAGCACTTTAGAAATAAAATATTCCTTTTGCTGGTGCAGCCTGTCAAGTTGCTAACATTTACATATGCTTTCACAGTGCTTAGAATCCTTCCTGGGGAAATGAAGCCTGTAATTGTGGTAGTCACCAGAAAACATGCTTTGAATAATTTTCAGAGCCATGGCCAGTTTTGTTCTAGATTACTTATGATAACTAGTGCTAAGATATATACAGATCAAATATTTACTGATATAAATAAGCAAGACTTATCTGAATCTCTTTTTCATGGAAGCAATTTTATGGTAATAAGTTCAAATGTATTTAAAATTTCTTTAATCTTATACCTGTCTATGAAAATGTATGACATATATATATATATATATATATATATATATATATATATATATATATAAATGATTAGCTGGGCATGGTGGCTCAATCCTGTAATATTAGCCATTTGGTGGGCAGAGATTGGGAGATTACATCTCAAGCAACTTCAGACAAAAAAAAATAGTTCACAAGAATCCATCTCAACCAATGCCTGGGTGTGGTGTCCTTGCTCATTATCCTGGAGGAAAATGTGCAAAGTCTGGGCACAATACTTGCATGCCTGATGTTTCTAGTTCCATGGAGAGGCACAAGCAGGATGTTTACAAAGCAAGTAGGACCGAGCACGAATTGAAGCCCTACCTTGAAAAATAGCCAAATCTGAAGTGCCTTCCTAGCAAGGACAAAGCCATGCACTTAAATCTAAACATCACCTGAGCGGGGAGGAGAGATCATAGTTATGTGTCCTGTAATGCACCCTGAACATTATTTTCACCCTAATGGCTTGTAATTCATCTATCCAATTGATTATTTCGCTAGTGAGAAATATTGTGTGTCTCAAGGCACAGACAGGGGTTTTATTTTTGTTGTATGTTTTGTACCATAATTAGACATGTAATCAGGGCCTGGTATTCTAACACTTGAGCCACACTTCCTCTTCCAACTTTTTGCTGGGTAATTGGAGAGAAAATTTTCAGGACTTTCTTGTTCCTGCTGGCTTTCAGCTCTAATCCTCAGATTCATTATCCTGAAGATATAAAATTTCAGGCATGAGCCACTAGCACAAGCTGAGGCACAGATTTTGTTTGTTTTGGTTCGTTTTTTTGTGGGGCTTGAACTCAAGTCTTGGGTGCTATTCTTGATTCTCTTTGTGATCAAAGCTAGCACTCTACCATTTGAGCCACAGTGCTACTTCTGGTTTCTAAGTGGTTATTGGAGATAAGTAAGGGTTTCATGGGGATTTTTTTGCCCAAGCTGGCCTCAAACTGTGACCTTCAGATTTCAGCCTCCTAAATAGCTAAGCTTATAGACATGAGCCACTGTGTCTGACAAAAGGCACCCTTTTATATCATAAAGGATAACAACATTCCTGCCACAAATGTGACTATTATTATTATTAATGTGGAAATAGTAGAAATTTTCCTTAGGAACGCTAGCAAAACTGAGTAACATTATTATTTCTACTTAACATGATATTACAATTATTAGTCAGTGGGAAAAAATGCCAGAAAATGTCATAAAACATATCAAGATGGAAAAGAAACTCAAATAGGACTTATCACAACTGGTCAAATTAACCCTAGGCAAACTGTCAGGTTAATCTCTGAATATTTATTAGAGATAATGGTAGTCCCAATAATAGTGTTTGCTAAAAGTTCATCACAAAAGAAACATACAAACCAAAAGTTCAGACATAAATCTTAAAATATAATTTCAATATCATAAAAAATTAAAATATCAATGAATAAAAATATAGTACATGCAATATTTTTTACAGAAAATATAAAATATTTTAAAAAGGCTGAAGGAATTCCTACTTAAATTTTATGATAAATTATGTGCATGATGCATAATAATAAACAGGTATAAATTGTGTCCAAATTTATAGGTAAAATTATTGTTGTTTGGACTAACCTCTTCAACTGTCCCATGGGGATACCTAATAGTAATATTTATGACCAATAGTAATAATTATGTGAAAGAGGAAATGAAGTACTGAAATATTCTTGACTAAGAAATGCAGACAGAATCAGCCCCAGTGGATCACAGCTGTCATCTCAGCTACTCAGGCGTCAGATTTGAGGATCAAAGCAGACCTGGCAGAAAAGTTTCACAGACTTCTGTCTCTAACCAGAAAAAAAAAAAAGAAATAAACATAAGCTGAAATATATCATCACAGAGATATTTGATTTATTTACTACAAATCATGATAAACTTCCTGATAAGAAATGTGGTGGTTTTTGAGTAGGGGACAGTTTACCAGATTGAGGTAATTCAGAAGCTAGAAATAATTCTCGATTGCTCAGACCTCAGTGCCTTTGCAGGTCTCAATAGAAAAATAAATTGTTATGATAAAGGTGGAAGAATAATCAATCATTTTATGTGAGCAATGGAAGAATGAAATAACCCCTCATATGATATGCAGACATTAATTCATAAGAAATTTAATACAAGCTGGCTGTTAGTGGCTCACGCCTGTAATCCTAGCTACTCAGGAGACTGAGATCTGAGGATCATGATTCAAAACCAGCCCAGGCAGGAAAGTCCGTGAGACTCTTATCTCCAATAAAATCCACTAGAAAACTGGAAGTGGTGCTGTGACTTAAGTGGTAGAGTGCTCTCCTTGAGCTGAAGGGCGCGGGGACGGCACCCAAGCCCAAAGTTCAAGCCAAAAAACCGACCAAAATAAAAAAAAAGAAATTGAATACATTAGTGGAATTTATAAAAAGTAAATCCCAGTTATCATAAAATTCTCTTGGTTTTCATGTTAGTGCCTTGTATGATTCAGATAGTACACATTAACATCAGTTTTGTTCATACAGATAACATAATGTTGCTTGTGGAAAGATATAGGGATTCTACTCATCACATGAGTGATGTGAGTAATCCTAAAATATTGAGGAGACTGAAATCAGAGGCCTGACTGGTCAGACAAACCTGATAGTCTCTCATCTCCAATTCACCAGCAAAATATAGAGGTGGAAGCATTGAGTGATGATTAGAACACTAGCTGTAAGCAATAGTCCAAGGCTCTGAGTTCAAGCCTCAATACTAGCACAAATAAAGGGGAAAAGTATAGGTATAGGAACCTAAGGGATAAGTAAGCTGAAAAAAGAAACTTACAAACATATATTACTAATAAAGGATTAAGGGATTAGTCCGTAAAGTATATATTTCTATGTATATAGTGTCTATAAACATGAAATATACAGGCAAAGCCACTGAAAGGCATAATATATAAATATTTTATAAAAGGAGACCTAAGATGCTGAAACATTTCTGGGAGACTCCAAAACTTGGCAATATGAATGAGTATGAAATTTCAGAATTTGGTTTGACAATCCTTTGTAAACCATAGGTGGCCCATAATGAACAAGTTATTTATCAAAATTCCTACCTAACTTTGAAGGCTGTTTTAAAAGTTACCTTTCAGGAGACTATTTGGAACTCCAGAACTGTTATGATGATGACTAAGCAAAGAGTTGTTCTTTAAGCAAAAAGCTTTCTTCTTCTTTCCTTTTATTTCTTTAGTTATGATATATAACTTTAACCATTTGTTCAAGTACACCTTTTGCTAGTTTCAGTATATACATGCACCTATTTTATTCCTGTACATCTGTCTTTCATCAGTATGACTGGTAGTCACCCAATTACATACATGTATAGGAAAAGAGAAAGATTGTTACTCTGCCACATCTCATAAACTTAATATTATCTCATTTTTCGGCTGCCCTTAGTATTTGTAAAGTATCTGTTCACTATGCAATTACCATTCCACTTAAAAGAAATGTATCTTCTACTCACTTGCTTGCAACTATTTCTTCAAATGGGAGTTCAGTTAATTTGAGTTAGTACACAATTGTGCTTCTTAATTTCTTAATAGAAAGTCATTCTTTGGAAAAAGAAAGCATGGGATGTGCTTCATTTCTCTAAATTTCTTTATTAAATTTCTTGTAATGGTATTCTTTCTTGTGTGGACTTCATCACACATATTTGGGAACATATATATAGTCTGTATGCATATTTTCATTTAGCATGTGTTCTGGGTCTCATCTGTGAATATAAGGATATTTACAGTTTGACAAAGCAGTGTCCTTGTTTTGAGAAAAGCCTAAGTGTAATCTTTTTTCAATATATACAGCAAATGGAATACATTTTTTCTGAGTAAATATAGCAATGTGTTAAACTTTGTGATATTCGAGATTAAATGATGAACAATTCTCCCTTTAGAAAAAAGTAGATTTGTCGAAGTAGATGTTATTGAAACAGACTTTTAAATATCTGTAGTCTTAACAGGAGACTGGAATCAATTTGTTAAGACTAACACGTTAGGCATATGAGAGACTCAGTGCTGTTCAGTTTCTGTCTTCTGATTAGTAGATTATTTCATGTATCATTTTATCTGGAAGATAAGTGATTGCAAAACCATTTTATTAATACTATGGGAGTTTTAGTGCCTGTATTGGGGCTTGAGATTAGGTTTTGGATACTGTCACTTGGCTTTTTCACTCAAACCTAGTGCTCCACTACTTGAGCCATAGTTCTATTTCTGTCCTTAGCTGCTTGATTGAAGATAAGTCTCAGGGACTTCACCACCCAGGCTGGCTCTCATTCCAGCCTTCTGAGTAGGATTATATGCATCACCTTTATATATTTACATCAACATTCTGGAATATATACGTTCTTTCTAGCGTGGGCCAAAGTCCTCAAGGTTCTTCCCATTACCAATCTTAGTAAATAGCAAATATTCATTCAGTAGAAGCATTCAAAAAGAAATTTACTATTATCTTACATATGTAACTGCAGACCCTCTGTAAATCACCTTTACAATACAAATAGAAAAAAAAAAAAGCATAGTATGCAATCACTTATTTAAACAGTTTGGCCAAAGAGCAGAAAATAAAAAATGAAAAAGGTAAAATACAGCAATATCAGTAGGAAAATGAAGGCATGACTATAGATCATACAAATAAAAATAAGAACAGATGGTTTAAGTAGAACTTGTTATACATTTACCAGTTGAAATAGACCAGCCTGATTCAGGACATGTTTGCATTACAAAATTGTAATGACATTACTTCTTACATCAAATACTCACAAAAATAATCACATTACTTTCTATAAATAAGTAGGAAACAATGCCAACTAATGCCTTCTAATATCAAACATTATATTATTCTCCAAAAGAAATCAAATAACTTATGTGATTATCACCAATTCATTAAAATTTTAATTTTATGTTCTTTATGATAAAAATAATACCTATTTAGAGGGTTGTCATGATTAAATTATTTTGTTCATGTCAAAATAGGTGATATAGTTTGAAAACAATGCCATTTTTATTAGGAGCAATGTATACATCAGGGAAAGTTTTATCATCACAAATATACTCTGTGTTTGTACTAGGGTATGTGTTCACATTGATACTAAGTATTAGAAGATGTGTTTGCCAATGAGCCATGAATAACTGGTAAATTCATCTTAACCACATACTTAACTAGAATTCTCGTATTAAACTATCCCATCAAATTGCTAAACTTTATAAAACTTTCTTTGAAGAAAAGTATTAAAATCTATACTCTGAAATACTAAGCTGAAAAAAAGAAATCAGAAATAAATCACCAGCAAATTTTCTTCACACCTTTTTAAAAAAGTGAACTGAACATTACTTTCACAGAGCTCAGTGATCTTTGTTAGAAAATTTACTTTATTTTTGTCCCCTTTGATATACCTTTCCTTTTTTGTTTTTCATTAATATAACACCAAGAATTGGCCCTTGAGTAAAATGATATATACTCACACAAAGTCTTTTCTATTCAAGCAAAGAACATGCATATGTCTATGTACATTTTCTCTTCAATTGACGACACTAATCCAATTGTTATCAGCATTCATAGGATGACACACAGTTGCCTTTCATTCACACAATCTAGAAGTACAATGAATGTACTAGTGCCCAAGGTTGAAATTTTCCACATTTATATCTGTGAGTCATGTTAAGTCATTGACAGAATTAAATGAATTGTCTCCGTTGGGGTGGGAAGTGAAAATTCCAATCTTGAATCTTAGTCTATTTCCACTAACCAGCTAGAGATTCCGTATCTTACAAGAGGCTTTCATTTTTATTTCATTATGTTTTTTTGGTTTCCTGCTGACATTTATTATTTTAAGCATTGGCACCTTCTCCATATTTGGATTGGAAGAGTCAGCAAAGTAATTACCAAAAGCCATATTTTCCCAAATTGTAACCTAATCTTTCTTCCAGTACTATTTTCCCCGCCCCTCCTTCTTTTCCTCTCTCTCCCTCCTTTTCTCCCTCTTTCTTTCTCTTTCTCTCTCCCTCCTCTTCTTTTCCCAACCCCCTCCTCTCCTATCCTAATGGTTAACTCAAGGTCTCCAATAATTGATTGAATTTTTTTTTCCCAAGACTAGGGCTCTACCATTGAGCCTCACCTTTAGTTGTAGCTTTTGGTTAATTAATTGGAGTTAAGACTCTAACAGACTTTCTTGCTTGGGCTGTCTTCCAACCATTATCATCAGATCCAAGCATCCTGAGTAGCTAGAATCATAGGCTTGATTCACTAGCATCCTGTCACTATTATTTTTCTTATGAGTTGGATGAACTGCTAATGAATTTCTCCACAATTTAGAACCCAGACTCCTGATGAAGGCTCATCTATCATTGTTAATACTTGCTATTCACCTATCCGATCTCCTTCCATTCGTCATCCATGCAATTTAAGCCTGAATGCTAACAGGTTTCATATGCCTGGTGAACACTCTGCTCTTGCTCTGTCTTCTGTCTCATTACTGAGTGAATGTGTTTAGTTTTCTGTCAGCTTCTTTATACATAATTACTTGATCAATTTTGTGTAACTTGGGAATTTATAGGATCTGCAGTGTTATTTTAATGATTCATTCAGCCAAGGGTGATTTTACTAATAAGGAACATATTTCTTGTTTCGAACTTTCTTCAAAGTTATTTCAACACCCGAAGTAGAGACACTGCACTTGTGTAACGGGTAATTTTTTAAACAACTAGTTAAATCTCAGCAGATGTGCTTTATCTACAACACTGTCTCCACACAGCCAGATCTCCTTTCCAATTCAGCAATCAGAATCTTGTTAAGATCATCTGGATTTATGCGGGAAATGATTTATTTTGTCTGACAATGATAGATTGAAATTAAAATGTAAATGAATTAAATATGTTTTAGATAATTAGTTTTCAACCTCCACTTAACTTAGGTGTCAGACTCAGAGGACAAACCACATTTCAAACATTATCTTCTGATTTTCCCTGACAAACAGATGGTCCCCACTCAGAGTGGAAAACTTCAACCTATTCTTCTAGTAAATGTTTAAAGGAGTGTCGATCCAGCTTAAAATGTTTTAATGATAATTTTAAATTAAACATACCTTTCTTCTAACCAGAATGGTTCACACAGTGCCTCATGAGACTGAGTTACTATTATCTAAGGTAGAAGGTCTCAAACAGATTTTAAGCAAAGCAATAAATTCAAGATTCTAGAGTAATGCAGGTATTTAGAAGCGAATACATTTAAACATTAGAAACATTTAAAACTGTATAAAACGTTTTTGTATTCTTTGTGTGTATGTGTCAGAGAGAGACAGGGGGAAAGATAGAGAATATTGGGGCTTGAAATCAGGGCGTGTGCACTGTCAATTAGCTTTGTCACTCAAGGTTGGCACCCTGCCACCAAGCCATAGCTCCAATTCTGGCTTTATGGTGGTTACTTGAAGATAAGAGTCTCACAGGATTTTCCTGCACTTGCTGACTTTGAATTGTGATCCTCCTATCAGCCTCCTGAGTAGTTGGGATTATACAAATACTTTACTAGTGCCTAGATTTAATATGTATTTTTAACTGCAATCAAATATGGCATGTTATATTACATCATGATTTCCACAGATGAGCTGTGGCTGTACAGATATAGTGAGGGCAGATGATGTGGTCCTGAATGTCCTTTTCCCTTTAGGTCTGCTTACATCCCTGTAAGCATCAAGCATCAACCAGTATGCATGGAAATGTATCATGGTGTAATTATGTATTTATAGAACATTTATTTAACCTGAGGGATTTTCTTTCAAGTAGAAACATGGCTATCTAATTCACCTTTTCTTAATTTTCAATTTAAATGTTTATTATTTAAAATATTTAACTGTCAACGTAAAGCTACTTCAATAATGAAGGCATAATAGAAATAAAGGAAGGGCCTTGAAAATTTCTAACAGGCCTGGTGGGATTAGGGTGTACAGCAGAAAACACACTTGCCTAAATCACAAAGTCTTATGAGACCATTAATTCAATTTTCACCTCCTGGAACTTAATTCCTAGACATACAGATGTTACAGAGTATGAACAGCTCAGAGAACACCTTGTGCTTGCTCATCTTATTTTTACTTAACTCAAAAGCAACACCTAATGAGTGAGCCATGGTTACTATTAACTTGGGCCAATTTAATTGTAACAACTTTCTTTAGTTTTCTTCTTGTTCTTTTTTATGTATGAAACAAGATCCTTTGGAATATGTATAAAACAATATCACTTTGGAATAGATGTGGCTCATCTATTTATCACACCCTGTGTGTCTTAACTTGAAAATTTGACTCAGCTTGACAACAGTGTAAGAAATACTTTTGTTCGGCAGTTCTGAGCTTCGAAACAGATGCCTTTAATATTCTAGGAAAGGGGTTTTTTAAATTAATTTTTATGATAGTATCTTGTGATGTTGCCCAGGTTTATATTGAACTGCAATTCTTGTCCTTATACCTCTCATTTCGCTGGGATTACCAGAGAGCCCCATTAAACTCAGTCTTTGATCATTTTCATGTTTGATTATATTTAAAGAAAAAAATCATTAATTCTGTCATATTGGATTCAATATGTGTACACATTTGTAAATACAAATATATTTATGCATATATATATATACCTGCATGTATACATATATACTATATATGGATATAGTAATAAATATCACATATACATATATGTGTGCAATATATCCATATATATCATACTACACATATTTTTGTAGATAAATATAAAATATACATGTAATGTTGATGTATATAACACATATATATCATATATAAAACATATATCCTTTTCTTAAAAATGTAGTTAAGAATATCTGTGCAAAATTAGGTGGTATTAAGCAAAAACTTTTATTCAAAGTTATTGTGTGTAATTTACCATAACAATGTTAAGAAATAAATTAAAACTAAACAATGGATTTAAGTTTTTATACCCTTTCATAAAATTCCTATTTAAAAAGCAGTAAAAAAAATAAAACAGAAGAAATCTTAACTTAAACTATAATGTTGGAAATTAAAAGACAAATTCTTCGTTTTCTGCATACTTATTTTCTCTATTTACTTACAAAAATTTAAGAATCCTAAAGAAGAAAAAAATACTAATAACACAGATTTCAGGAAGATTGAAGACTTGGAATATTGTCCGAAATGATCCAGTACAGCTGAAAATAGAAATTAGAAAATGCCTAATGAAAATCTTTTAAGTCTTCTACCTTCAGCCTACCTAGTGAATGTCTTTCCCATCTAGGGAAATAAAAAACTTTCTCTGATGTAGTTTCAGGATATACTAATTATAAAAGAAAACTAATTCCATCCTTCACTTTGTTTTTGTAGTTGATACTGAAAATTCTTTTTTATAATCATGTATCTAAATTTTAGCAATAGTATTTTTTAAAGTATTAAAATTTGTAATCTGAAACAAATGAACTAGAAGAGTATTTTTACTTCTACTTACAAATGGGAATCACTTTAGAATACTAAAAAGCAACACAAAAAGAGAATTGATCATTTGATGGTGTTGAGATGTCAAGTTTTAGCTTTGCACATGTAGCTCTGGCTTGTGATCCTAGTATTCAGGAGGCTGAGATCATGGTTCAAAACAAGAAGACGTCATGAGACTTTTATCTACATTTAAACCCCAAAAGCTGGAAATGGAGGTATGACTCTAGTGGTGGAATACCAGTCTTTATAGAACAAAGCAAATAAGAGCCCCAAACTCTGCGTTCAAGCTCAGTAAAGAAAAAAGATAGAAGAAAGAAAGATAAAAGAAAAGAAGGAAAGAAGAGAGAGAGAGAGAAGGAAGAAAAGACAATTCAAGAAAAAGAAGGAAAAAAGAAAGAGGGAAGGAAGGAAATGATGAAAGAGGAGAGACAAAGGATGAGAAACAAAGAAGGATGAAGGGAAGATAGGAAGTTCTAAGAAGGAGGAAAAGAAGGAAAACCAGAAAAAAGTAGAAAAGGAAAAGGAAAATGAAGCTTCAAGATTTGAGATTTAAGTTCCTGGATAGTCCTGGGGAATGCTATTATCATAACAGCAGAACACAAATAAATTTTCCTTGGGCTATTGTGGCAATAGTATGGATGAAGCCATAGGTTAGGATCTGGACGCAGTCTGCTAAAAGCCTCCTATTGGGAGACAGAAACCCCAGTAAAATACTCTAGAAAGGTAGAAGTTTGTGGTTGGCACTCTCAGCAGGCCTCAGAGACAAGGATTATAGATCAGCCTTTGCCTTGAGAGGGGCCAGTAACAGCAAACCAGGTTCTTAGCTACTACTCTCAGGACAGGTGGAATGTAGTGTAGCAGATACTTAAAACTGCAAACCATACTCAATTCAGCTGAACCGCTAATTGAATGAGTTATTATCCTCCACTCTAGCTGTCTAGAAGAGAAATAGCATGAAGTGCTTTAGAAAAGAGAATCAGGAGCAACCCTACAGATTTCAAATAAATAGATATGTCAAAAGGGAAAAATGTCATTCAAAGTTATATTTTAAAATGAATAAGAATAGTATGTTCATGGGTGACCTAGATATTGGAATTAGTAGTCATTGATATTTCAACCAATTATAATTGATTTGCCCAAGAAAATAGAGGGAAACGTTAGGTAAACAAGAAATATAACCTGGAATCAACTCCACAGAAACTTCACTTAAAGAAGGTCAAAGTGGCAGGTTTCTTGGCTTTTTATGTAAATGATATTCAAATTGTTGGTATAAAACCACTGATTCTATAACTGATTCAGTATGACTTCTGCACCCAAGATTTAAGAAATTCCAGTGTTTGCAGCAGACAATCAAACCATATGACATTTCTTTCTATATTTCTTTTTTTTTTTTTTTTTTAAATTTTATTTTATTTTATTTGAGCACATACTGTACAGAGGGGTTACAATTACATGGGCAGGATAATGCATACATTTCTTACCAAGCATTGCAGCCTCCTCCTTTGTTTACCCTTCACCTCCCTTCCCAGCCTCCCCCCTCCCTCCCACCCAATCATACCCCCCCTCCCCCCCCTCCGACATTGTAAAGCTGGTTTTGACATGACATTTTGTACTTCTCATTGTTGCAACAGGTCCACCTGAATCCTTAAACGACTTGTTTGTCCCCATCTCCTCCACATGTTATACTGACATCAAATATAGTGAAAGCGGGGGTTACACTGTGGGGGAGGGACATACAAAGCAACAAAGAAATAATCTTATAAATGCGTTAGAAATACATGCATGAAAGAAACAAAAACATTAAAATACATATTTAAGGTTTCGTTTTCCTAACATCACATTATCTGACTTTTTCCGCTTGACTTTCTATTAGTTAGAATGAAGTATGATAAAACCTCGATCTGAATTTCTACATCATCCTCTCAAATTTATTTGTGTGTTTTTAAACAAATATAAAACATAAATTTTGTATATGTATTTATATGTGTATTTCACTTAGGTTAGCAAGTTAATAAAAAAAATCAAAATGTTGTATTTCATGGAACTTACCACAGGAGGAAATAGACAATAAAAGAAGATAACAAGTATTAAATATAGCTATAGAAAATGAATTAAGGAAAGATAAAGAGATGATGAGTGCTACGGATTGGATTTTGCCCATCAAAAATGCAATGAAATCCTAACCCCCAGAATGGGACTGTGTTTGGATATAGGGTTGTTGCAGAGATAATTAGTGAATGCAACAGAAAAGTAGAGTGGACCTTTAATCAGTATTTGGTGCTCTTGTAAGAAGAAAAAAACACACACCATGCACAGCTTTTTGAAAACAGAGACAGAGAATGCCATATGAAGACAGAGGCAGACAAGGTGACAAGCCATAAGCCAGGTGCTGTAAGGACCATTGACTATCATCAGGAGCTAAGAAAGATTCATGAAAGAGGGCTTTCAGAGGCCGGGCGCTGGTGGCTCACGCCTGTAATCCTAGCTACTCAGGAGGCTGAGATCTGAGGATAGCTGTTCAAAGCCAGCCCGGGCAGGAGAGACCGTGAGACTCCTATCTCCAATAAACCACCAGAAAACCGGAAGTGGCGCTGTAGCTCAAGTGGTAGAGCGCTTGCCTTGAGCTGAAAAGCTGAGGGACAGCGCCCAGGCCCAGAGTTCAAGCCCCACGGCCGACAAAAAAAAAAAAAAAAAAAAAGAGGGCTTTCAGAAATAACTACCCATGGAGCTGGGAAGGTGTCTCAGTGGTAGAGTACTTGCCTTGCATGCATGAGGCTCTGGGTTCTATTCCTCAGCTCCACATAAGCAAAAAGAAAAAAGCCGGAAGTGGCGCTGTGGCACAAGTGGTAGAGCTCTAGCCTTGAACTGAAGAGCTGAGGGACAGCGCCCAGGCCCAGAGTTCAAGCCCCACGACCGGACCCGCCCCCCCAAACAAAAGAAGAAGTAACTACCCCTAATAAATAGTTCCTAGTACTTACTGGTATTTTAAGTCACCCCTTTGTGGCTTTGTTATAGTATTCTAAATCAAGAAATACCCCCCCCCCCAACACACACACACTTAACGTTACAGATTGGAAAGAGGAAAGTGGCAGATTCATGACTTCCAAATCAATGTCTCTTTTTGCAGACGTACTAGGAAAAGAGAAATTCAAGTTCAAAGGTTTTGAGGCTAAGATGTGACTCTTGTGTGGCTGCAGAAGAGACTAAGAGAGAAATAAGTAAAGGTATATAACACATTCTTTAACCTATCTGACCAGAGAAAAGGGCACAAAATCTTAGCTCCTTCTAGATAATGTTTACAGTTTTGGCATTGATAATGAGCAAGACTGGAAGCCTATGGTAGATTTGAGCAGAAGAGTGAGTTGCTTATTCTATGATTTCATAGCATTGCTTCAGTGTAAATTGTTACGGTTATCATGGATCGCACATTAATGTGGGGATCTAGGCATGGAAGCCAGGGTACAAAGGTCAGCTTTAGCTATGAGAAAGGATTTTCTACCTACAGTAATTATAGTTAAGTATAAATAAGAATAAATCATGGTAGAAGACAAGGTCTTTTCTGATCATTTCCATTTAATCAAGAAATTAAGGGACATGAGCTAGAAATTACAATAGAGAAAGAAATTTTACGTATTTCATGAGAGACAATTGGCTCTGAAATTATTGACCAGGAAAAAATAAACGGACTAGAACAATAGTGTGAGATTGAAGTTAGCTTTTGCGTTCTGTTTGTCATTAGGGACAACTAATTTGAAAAGGAAGTAGTGTATAGTATTACTGTGAATGTTTTCCCTTGTACCTGATGTTGCAAGTTAACAAGTCTGAAAATATATGAGAGTTCGATTTGACCCACCTCATCCCCTCAACTCTGATCACTTTCTTGATTCCTCATTGCTTTCTAACAAACTGTCTTCCTTCAATATCGTTGCTGCGGTCTTAGCATTTGCTAGTTTCCTTTGCCTGTCAGTTGCATACTTTGTCAATTCTCCAGTCTTCATGAGGCTTTGGTTTGTACAGTATAAACTAAGATGCTTTGCATCTCATTTATTTATATTCTATATGTATCTATGTAACACATATCCTTAGGAGTAGTACATTATGATAATATGTTATTAATTATGTGTTTGAAATTGGTCTGATTTCTTCTCCTTTCAGATAGCTGAGAAAAATTTATAATCTCTGGATTGTGGAGTATTTAGAATGTTTCTAGGATTTTGAATTTGAAACTGGTCTTATTTCTCCTCATTTCCAATGGCTGAAAAAGATTATGATGTCTGGATTATATAGCATTTAGAATCTTTTTTTTGGATTTTTATTTTTCTTGACACTGATAGAAGAACTCATTAGGAAACATTGTGCTTTGATGTGCTATTTGTGACAGATGTGTTCAAGTATGATCTAGCTTTTAGAAAAAGAATGGTGGAAATCATGCAAATCATTTTGAAAGTTATTGAAATGTTTGTGGCAATATATGGGAGTTTTTTTGGGTTCAAGATGAGTTAGCATTGATGATAAAATTGGAAAGTAGAATAACACGATTTAGTGAAAGAAAAGTGAATAAATATGGTACAAGTATTATCATTTGAATTCCATGGGTGAAGAATGGAGATAAATAAAATATTCATAATTTGACTAATTTAAAGGCATTTAAGAAGAAACAAGTCATTAGAGATGTTACCAGAGATCACAATGAACCCTTTTGAAAAATGGACATTCAGATAAAGGAACACAATGTTGTAGTTAGTTATTTTCCCCACATATTTTATTAGGATTAATATGTTGTACAGAGATTTCTGGGAAGATGGCAGAGGAGAAGCTGGAATCTGAACAAGCTCTCCCATAGAAAGCAGTTTTAGAGTTCCAGTGAACAGCCTTAGCCAGAGAATCACACCAAGTGTGCCATTACAGGACAGAGAGTTAGGAAAGAGAGGGGAAGCCAAGGCAAGGAGACTCATCTGAGCGTTTGCCATCAGCCGCCGTGGCGGCGGCAGGGTCGCGGTGGCAGAGTTGCAGCATCGACCGCAGGGCACCCAAACCTGAGTCACAGTGAGTCCGGGGCGAAGTAGCCAGACGCAGCGGGCGAGCGGATTCTACTCAACACCAGCAAGAACCAACAAGGAGCGGACATCTTCATCCTGCAGTCTGCAGACCAGAGACGACCCAGGAACCAATACTCGGCGTGAGTAGAAGCCTGACGTCCTCACTCCTTCCCAGGGAGCAGAGGAGGGAAGGCCACCCCTCCCCCCCAGAACAGGTGATCTCCATCTTGGATATCCTCAAAGCTCAGAGGAGCTGCTAAATCCAACTCAGGCCTAGGAATAAAACGAGTCATTTAGCAGGTCACAAGAACTTAACTGCGAAGTGACCTGCCAGACTCAGCTCCATCCAGGGAAAAGTCACCCAGCTCAGGCGCCAGCCATAGGAGTGGCTTTCCACACTGGGTAACCAAAACCAGAGGCTGCCACTCCCTCTAGCAGCCTCCACAATCAATTGAAAAACAGAAATCCTGAGAATGGCTCCAGGCTGGGCTCTGTGAGTTTTTCACAAAATAGCCCCAGGGAAAAGCTCCTGTTTGTTGAAAGGCCTCAACTCTACCCAGAACTTAGCCACATCACTGCATTCCCCTCTTTTGTGATTCTCAAAGCAGATCACCCTCCCAGTAAACTAACCTGGGAGGGGGATCTCAAAATCTTATGTAAAGCAGAGCATTTTTCTGCCTGTTCAAACAAACTGACTTAAGAAACCAATCAAGACACAGGACCTCAAGCAGACCAGAGACTCCAACAAGAGGCTGGTTACAGACACAAGGGAGATACAGGACAGGATTCTTCCCAACCCTCCCAAAAAAAAAAAAAAAAAAAAATCAAAGAACTTTTTTTTCTTCTTCTTCTTTTTTTTTTTTTTGGTACCTTATAAATATAAAAAAAATTTTCTTTTCTAAAACTTTTATGAATGTTTAATTTTTGCCTTTTTTGAAAAAAAAAATTGTTTTCCAGTAACTTTTTTTTCTTCTTATAATTTTTATTTTAGGAATACGTGAATGTGCTTTTTCCTTTCTTTTCTTTTCTTCTTTCTCTTTTTCTCTCTTTTTTAATTATCTTTGTGTTTTTTTGTTTAGCTCTACTGAACTTCTGATCTTTTTTTCTCCCTTTCTTATCCTTTTCACCTTTTCCTCAATTTTGTTCTTCTTTATGTGACTTAACTCTTGTCCTGCACATCCTCAGATAAACCCATAGTTAACTAGTACACCCTATCCCCCATGGTGTACACACTTAATCCACAAATCTATTACTAAATTCAAAACCTCTGAGACTTAAATTCCTTAATAGCAGTACTACCTCTTTATACATATATAATATTTTAAGCATTTTTTTAAGTTTTTCACATCTCCTCTATGTCCCTCCCCTTCTCTCAATATATTCACATTCCTCTCTAAATAGATTGTAAAAGACAATCTTTTAATCACCATAATAATATTAATTTTTACCTTTCTATTTTTTTCTGGTCGCTTTTCATTTCCCTTTCCCTTTCTTCTTTTTCTCTCTCTCTCTACTTGCATCCTACCCAACCTATTTCCTGCATTGAGATTAAGACATAGTTAAATCTCCCTGTGCCTCCCCACACCAATCTATTCCTATTTTTTACCCACACCTCTCCCTAACCCTAATAATTTCTGGTTTTCCAAATTCTTCTCTGCGGTTCGAAGCCCATTGACATATAGTTGTTTGATGTTGAATAGATGTATCTGTTGAACTAGATTGTATCTGTAGACTATTGACTGTACAAATGTAAACTTTGGTTGATGGTTGCCTTAAGATAGTGTTCTAGCACAAAACTGGTGCTATTTTCATCTCAAATGGGCAGAGTAAGCCGGAAAAACACAAGAAAAATGGCAAGTCTGGGTATCTGCACTCCCACTCATGATAATCATGAGACAGAACAGATAATGAATAATCCAGAGGAGAGTTCCCAAATAGCTATACAAACACTGCTGGCAAACATGATAAATGAAAAGTTTGACAACTTACAAAGGACTCTGTATGAGCGTGATAGGGAGAGAGAAGAGGCATCCCAAAAGTGTATACAGAAATATCATAAGCGTGAGGAATCTACTCAAAAACTGATACAGGACTTGCGTGAGCAACTCGAGAATACTCAAAGAGAACTGCAGGAATCCAACGAACGAGAGGAAACTAATCAAAGAGTAATACAGGAATTGAGAGAGCAGGTAGAGAATACACAAAGATCACTAAAGGCATTCATGGAATCCATTAAAAAAGACCTGAAGGAAGTCAGGGAGACCACAAAGGGAATGCTGAATGGAACCCAACAGAAGGAATGGGAGTCCAAAGAAACCATAACCAATCAATTAAGTGATTTCAGAACAAATACTGAACATCAAATTAAGCAAGTAAAAAATTCATACAAGACCTAAAACAGAGCTTCAACAAAGAATTTGAAGCCATCAAAGCCGACCAAATGGAAGGAAAAGAGATAAAAAACATAGCAGAGAGTCTTCACAGCAGGTTAGACCATGCGGAAGATCGAATCTCAGGGATTGAAGACAGCCTAGATATTATAGAGAAAGAACATACAACCATCCAAGACAAGTCCAAGAAATATGATAGATCTATCCAACACCTGGAAGACACCATCAGAAGGCCTAATCTAAGGAAAATGGGGGTGTAGAGGAGCACCTAGAAACAGAAGTTAATGGTCAAGGAAATTTGTTTAACAGGATCCTAGCAGAGAACTTCCCAAACATACAAAAAGATAGGCCTATTCAGATACAAGAAGGTTTTAGAACCCCAAATAGACCAAACCAGCATAGGACATCCCACCATCACATTATAATCCACACAGGATCAACTCAGAACAAGGAAAAGATCCTTAAAGCTGTCGAGGAGAAAAGGGTAATCACCTATAAAGCGAAACCAATTAGAATCACCTCAGATTTCTCAGCAGAGACAATCAAAGCAAGAAGAGCCTGGAATGATGTATGCCATGCCCTAAAAACAAACAACTATCAACCAAGAATACTGTACCCAGCTAAACTCTCCTTCATAACTGAAGGCCAAATAAAAACCTTCCATAGCAAAGAAAAACTGAAACAATACATCTCCACCAAAGCAGCCCTACAAAAGATTCTTAAAGATGTCCTACACATAGAAAACCAACAAGACCACAATAAAGGCCAAGAATCTGCACCCAAACTGAGAATCCAAGATCCGTAGGAAGAACCCAGTTTTCGCAGCCCCCAAGAAGGTGGGTAACATGGCAGGAACTCCCAAATACCTCTCAGTCCTTTCTCTTAACTTTAACGGACTGAATTCTCCAATTAAGCGACATAGACTGTCTAGTTGGATTAAAAAACAAGACCTTTCTATCTCCTGCCTGCAGGAGTCACATCTTGCCTGTAAAAACAAACACATTTTCAATATTAAAGGCTCTAGCAAAATCTACCAAGCAAACGGATCCCATAAACAGGCAGGAGTTGCAAAACTAATATCAGATAAAATAGACTTCAAATTAAAATTCGTGAGAAGTGATAAAGAAGATCGCTACATACTAATTAAAGGATCTCTCCTTCAGGAGGATATTACAATTCTAAATATCAATTCGCCAAACAATGGAGCACCCAAATTTATCAAAGAAACACTACTTTCCCTCAAAGCCCATATAGATCCAAAGACATTAATTGTTGGGGATTTTAACACACCACTCTCCCCACTAGATAGATCAACTCGGCAAAAACTCAACAGAGAAACCGCAGATCTAAACAGCTGCATAGATCAACTAGACTTAACAGACATCTACCGAACATTTCACCCAGCAGCAGCAAAATACACTTTTTTCTGAGCAGCACATGGAACGTTTTCTAAAATAGACCACATTTTAGGCCACAAAGCAAACTTGTCAAAATTCAGAAACATTGAAGTTATACCTTGCATTCTCTCTGACCACAAGGGAATAAAATTAGAACTCAACACCAAAAGCCACCAAAGAAAGTCCGGTATCACATGGCGGCTGAACAACACACTGCTGAATCATGAGTGGGTCATGGAAGAGATTAGAAAGGAAATTCAAATGTTCATGCTATTCAACAAAAACGAACACACAAATTACCAGCTCCTCTGGGACAGAGCAAAGGCATTACTCAGAGGCAAGTTTATAGCTCTGAGCTCCTATATCAACAAATTGGAGAGATCTGAAACTAACAATTTAATGACACATCTAAAACTCCTTGGAAAAGAGCAGCAAGATAAACCCGAGTCCAGTAGACTGAAAGAAATAATCAAAATTAAATCAGAATTAAATGAATTAGAATCCAAAAAAACTATAGAAAGAATCAACCAAACAAAGAGTTGGTTCTTCGAAAAACTTAACCACATTGACAGACCCTTAGCAAATCTTATCAGAAAAAAAGAGAACACACTTAAATTAATAAACTCAGAGATGAGAATGGAAACATCACTATGGAAACAACCAAGATTCAGAACATTATAAGGGAATACTTCTCAAAAGTTTATGCTAATAAGTTTGAGAACTTGACAGAAATGGACTTTTTCCTAGCAAATATTGACATGCCAAAACTAAACCAAGATGAGTTAAACTATCTTAAAAGGCCCATATCAAGCATTGAAATAGAAACAGCAATAAGAGACCTCCCAGCTAAGAACAGTCGAGGACCAGATGGTTTTACAGCGGAATTTTACAAGCCCTTCAAAGCACAGCTCACACCAATACTCTGCCAACTCTTCAATGAAATTGAAAGAAAGCTCACTACCGAACACATTCTATGAAACCATCATAACCCTCATCCCAAAACCAGGCAGGGACTCATCAAAGAAAGAGAAATATAGACCCATTTCATTGATGAACATTGATGCAAAACTTCTCAAAAAAATTTTGGCCAATCGACTTCAGCAATTCATCCAAAAAATCATACACCACGATCAAACAGGATTCATTTCAGGGATGCAAAGCTGGTTCAATATACGCAAATCAATTAATATTATTCATCACATCAACAGGAGCAAGAATAAGAACCACATGGTTATCTCAATAGATGCAGAAAAAGCATTCGTCAAGATCCAACACCCTTTATGATGAAGGTTTTGGAAATATTCGGAATCCACAAAACATTCCTCAATACAATAAAGGCTGTATATGACAAACCTAGAGCCAGCATTATACTCAATGGTGAAAAACTAAAGCCATTTCCTCTTAACTCAGGAACAAGACAAGGATGCCCACTCTCTCCACCTCTCTTCAATCTAGTATTAGAATGCCTAGCTACAGCAATAAGACAAGATGCAGACAAAAAGGGGATCCAAATAGGAAAAGAAGAAATAAAACTCTCCCTCTTTGCAGATGACATGATCTTGTATTTAAAGAATCCCATAGACTGCACTCCCAAATTACCAAAGCTGATTCAAAAATTTGGCAAAGTAGCAGGTTATAAAATTAACCCCCCAAAATCAATGGCTGTTCTGTATGCCAACAATGAGAAAAGTGTGGCTGAAATTAGGAAAGTAACTCCATTTGTAATAGCCCCACAAAAAATGAAATACCTAGGAATTAACTTAACTAAAGAAGTGAAGGACCTCTATGATGAAAACTTTAAAATCTTGAAAAAGGAAATAAACACAGAACTTAAAAAATGGCAAAACCTCCCATGCTCCTGGATTGGAAAGATTAACATCGTGAAAATGGCAATACTTCCCAAGGCTATCTACAAATTCAATGCAATACCTATCAAAATTCCAACCTCATTCTTCAAGGAAATAGAAGAGGCAATCCAAAAATTCATATGGAACAATAAAAGACCCCGAATAGCAAAAACACTCTTCAACGGAAATAACACTGCTGGAGGAATATCAATACCAAATTTCAAACTCTACTATAAAGCCATAGTAATCAAAACAGCTTGGTAGTGGCATAAGAACAGACCTCAGGACCAATGGAATAGAATTGAAAACCAAGAAATGAACCTACAGACCTATAGCCATCTAATCTTCGATAACGGAGCTAAAACAATAGAATGGAAGAAAGACAGCCTCTTCAGTAAATGGTGCTGGCAAAATAGGTTAACTACTTGTAGAAAACTAAAGCTAGATCCTTATATTTCACCCTGCACCAGATTCAACTCCAAATGAATCAGACCTTGAAGTCAAAGCAGACACTCTGAAAACATTACAGGATGGAATAGGAGAAACCCTAGGTCTCCTTGGCTCAAGCCGAAATTTTCTGAATAGACTCCCGGAAACACAACAAATCAAAGAAAGGTTGGACAAATGGGATTGCATAATGTTGCAGAGCTTCTGCAGGGCAAATGACATAGCTAGCAAGATCAATATAGAGCCCACGGATTGAGAGAAGATTTTACGAGCCATACATCGGACAAGGGTCTCATATCTAAAATATACTTGGAACTCAAAAAATTAAATCCCCCAACAACAAATCCTCAAAGAAACAACTGCCCAATAAATAAGTGGGTGAAAGACTTAAAGAGAAATTTCTCTGAAGGAGAAAGAAGGATGGCCTATAGACACATGAAGAAATGTTCAACATCCCTAGCCATAAAAGAAATGCAAATCAAAACAACATTGAGATATAACCTCACTCCAGTTAGAAAGGCAAAAATCAAGAACTATAAAAACAACAGATGTTGGAGGGGATGTGGACAGAAAGGAACCATAGTTCATTGTTGGTGGTAAACTTGTTCAACCACTTTGGAAAGCAGTATGGAGTTTCCTCAAAAGACTTCACATAGAACTCCCCTATGACCCAGCAATCCCACTTTTGGGCATTTACCCAAATTTTTACAAACAAGACCACACTAAAGCTACCAACACAACTATGTTTATTGCAGCATTATTTACCATAGCTAAGATCTGGAACCAACCCAGATGCCCCTCAGTAGATGAATGGATCAAGAAAATGTGGTATATATACACAATGGAATTCTATGCCTCCATTAGAAAGAATGACATTGCCCCATTTGTTAGGAAATGGAAAAACTTGGAAAAATTATATCAAATGAAGTAAGCCAGGCCTAAAGAAACATAGGTCCTATGGTTTCACTTATTTGCAATATCTAGTATATGTACGAATCAAGTGGAAAAGGTCAGATAATGTGATGTCAGGAAAATGAACCCTTAGATATGTATCTTAATATTTTTTTCTTTCATGCATGTGTTTCTAACGCGTTTATAAGATTATTTCTTTGTTGCTATGCATGTCCCTCCCCCACAGTATAACCCCTGCTTTCACTATATTTGATGTCAGTATAACTTATGGAGGAGATGGGGAAAAACCAGTTGTTTAAGGATACAGGTGGACCTGTTGCAACAATGAGAAGTACAAGTTGTCATGTCCAAAACGAGCTTTACAACGTCAGTGCGTGGAGGGAGGGGGAGGGGGGAAAAGGGGGAAGGAGAAGGATTGGGATTGGGGTGGGAGGTGGTAGGCTGGGAAGGGATGTGAAGGGTAAACAAAGGAGGAGGCTGCAATGCTTGGTAAGAAATGTACACATTATCCTGCCCATGGAATTGTAACCCCTCTGTACAGTATGTTCACAAATAAAGTAAAATTAAACTAAAAAAAATTATGTTGTACAAAGGGTCATTTTGATATGACCAGATCAGTTTATATTTACCTTTTAAAAATAAATGTTACTGCTTTAATGGGGTTTCATTATAGTATTCACACATTGTATCTGTTACTTTATTACAGAGATTCAATTTATAATATAATTATTATATTCCATAATCATGCCTTAAAACAGTCTTAGCTGGAAATCTGTTTTTTGGTATTCTTACAATAAAATGTAGCAATGGAAGGATATAGATAACTTTACTTGCTTTATTCTCAGTCATATCAAAAAAGTATGTTCCATACCTGAAATATATATTTAAACCCGTTTTATTTATGTGTGAAACCTGGGCTTTTCTTCTTATTTTATCACCACGAATCAACAAATAATGATCAGTTAAATATCCCCAGTGTATCCATTGTTTTTAATCATTTTAATTTTTTAGCCTGAATATTTTCTGTAAGCTTAGCAATATGTTACAGTGAATTTTCTTCCAATATTTTCCATTATTTGATTGATACCATTCGTTAGAATTGCTATTTATTGTATATAACTTAAAAATGCAGCTTACTAAGAACTTCACTGTGTTTGTCTTAGCTCAGTTTAGCCCAGTTAAATGACATGATATCAATTTACTGATTTAAGAACACACAAATAAACTAGCTCCATAGATCTTTTTTGAGAAAAGACTTTAGCAACTAATCACGTTTCAGAATTATTTTCCTCAAATCACCCAGCTTTTGCATATTTGATCCTTTGAAATCTGGAACTGTTTTAACAAAATGAAAACCCATGCTAGTTAGTGACGATTTGAGATGGTTTGAATTCAGCTTCATATGTTAGCACTTCAAACTAACATCTAATTTTCAGACAGGCGCCTTATCACATCACTATTACAATGTTATTGAAGCAGAATGAATTAATTAGCTCTGGTAAAATTTCCTGAGTTTTTGTTCACACCTTAGTGAAGGAAGTTATGATTTATGATTTTTTGTGCATATGTGTGTTTGTATGTGTATATTTTGATTTTCAGCTCCATATAGATTAGGATAATGTCCAACCACTTGCTGAATGGTGGTGAATTGAATAAACTGTACACACACACACACAACTCACACACACATACAGAGATTAAAATGTCTAGGTAAGTTTTAAAATTCATGCTTTGTTTCTTTTCATTTTTTTCTTATAAAAATTAAGTTAAGGAAACCAAGGTTTTTTTCTTCCTTTTTTTTTAAATTAGAGACTAAAATACTTTATTTAAAACTTTACCCTGCAATTTGAGAATGTTGCTTTAAATATGTGATGGAGATATTTCTGGCTCGAAATTTCTCCTTCTCATCAAAGAAATATTGGCTGCATTTTAAGACAAGTTTGACAAGTTGAACTGGATACTTTAGGTAATTAGTTGCAACCTAATTATTCAACTAAAATATTCTCTAAGCCAGTTAAAATAAATGTACTGCTTCTTGAAGAGTTGAGTAATTTGCTACATACTATCCTCACTCAACTTGAGGAGCCACTGTCAGCACTATGATTGAGCTTCATACTTCAAGGATGTTATCCCATATCCTCTATCATATACACCATGATATTTTCAGATATAAATGGTAATTCTCTTTGAACAGACTGTACTAAATATAATCACTAGAAAAACATTTTATCTATCACTTTTAATATTATTTTTATATTTTTATCTCAATTAACTTTCCACAAAAATCTTTAAAAATATTCTTTATGGTGAATTCATTGAAGTTATAGTGGATCATTTGAATTATTTAATGTTTCTTAGTATACAGAAAACCATGTAATAAGTGTTCTATTATTATACTTTAAATAAATGAGTATCTGGACATATGTGTGTCTCTTTTTAACAGATAGTTCTAGTCTAGGATGGATAGTAAAATTTATTAAATCAGTTGTTAGTTAAAATGATTAGTCATGAACTATTTGATATAATTTTATTTTCTATTACAGATGATTATGCAACATGTCTATGTTTAAGGAACTCTTCATGAAAACAAGTATGTAATCAGTATGTCATTTTCTCAGAAGTATGGTTTATCTTTCTTTTATCTTTATTTATCTACTAGGGGAAAGTACTCTAGAGATTGAATTAACTAATTTTTATAAATTAAAAGTAATTTTATAGCCTGGCACTGGTAGCTCACGCCTGTAATCGTGGTTACACAGAAAGTTGAGACCTGAGGATTGTGGTTCAAAGACAACCCCGGGAGGAAAATCCGTGAGACTCTTATCTCCAATAAACCACCAGAAAAAAATCCAGAAGTGGCACTGTGACTCAAGTGGCAGAGTGTTCTCCTTGAGCTGAAGAGCTAAGGAACTTCACCCAAGCCCAGAGTTCAAGCCCCATGACTGGCAAAAAAAAAGAAAAAAAATTATTCTAGAGAGAGCAACTAAAAGGAAAGAGACATTTAATAGATAAGTATAATTCTATAGAATAATGAGTTTTTTCCTCTCGTAAATATGCTTAAGATTTTACTCAATTAACCAATAGGTGTGATGGACTCTTCTGAGTATTAGTACAAAAAGACCGAATTAATTAATTGCATAATTGAAGCTTAAACAACTTGTAACATAATAATGACTGAATATAAATGTGATGCATTGTTAGCCTGACATAAATTTGACATTATCTTTACACCTTAATTATAGTCATAAACTTGGTCAATTTTTATGTGTTGACTATAATTTCCAGTAATTAGCAGATAAATAAGAATAAAGGCTATCAGAAAAATAGATCTCTCAGATTGTTTATTTGTCTAATACATGGTATGCACCTATTAATTCTTCACTGTATTCTTGCAATTTTATTTAGTGTTTTGTAGAAAATAAAAAAATATCCCTCAAGGAAAAAATAAGAAAATGAATTATGAGAATACAATGCAAATAATAGTAAATACATACAAATTATCTTAAATTTGAAAATCCAAGTCCAGAGGAAGAACCAATGATGCATACTAACTGGATAGGAAATCAGGGGAAGGATTTTAGAGATTTTTCAAGAATAAACTTCCGTGAGTGACACATGCTTTTACACAGAGCTTGGCCTTTGCTGTTTCTCCTAGTTCATATACATATTTCACCAAGAACCTGCATGGCTCCTAGCCTCATATCACCGGGCCTCTTCAAAAATCCTTCCTTAGGTGAAATGGTCAGGATTATACTGGAGTCACTTGTGTCAGATCCTGCAAAATCGAACTGGGGACTGACATAAAGGAAAGGTTCTCACATGTGCATTCACTGATAACAGAAACTGTAACAGAAATGTTTCCAATGCACAGAATTTTGAGCTCAAGGACTACGCAGAATGTATTAAAAACCTTAGCCATACTTACAGTCTTGAAAGGTCAATCCACAAAGCAATCTGTGATGTCTTCAACTGTAAACACGTGCGAAACAAGCTTTCATATAATGCTACAATGATAAGTTAGCCATCTTTCATAATGTCATGTTTAATATTTCACATTCTCCAGAGAAACTTTACATTTTCCATTGTTGGTTCGATAGCCCAGAGGTCACCTCAGCCTGTGTCTCCTCAGATTTTAACCCTTTATTAAGAAATTTTTCTAATAAGATTTCCTATCATACAGGACTATGTATTTTTTCTTGGATATTGACATATAAAAGGAGCATAGATCCCAATTTTCATTACCCCTTCCATCTCTTACTTAATTTTCTTTCATAACTCTTTGAACTACCAGCAAACACAAAGGTGGTATAAATTTGGGGGGCCTACTTCGAACCAGAATATTGCAGGCATGAGGTAATGATGTGAGTGTTCCATTCATCTCTATCCCTCCTGCAGCAGCTAAGTTATGATGAATATGTCATAGCCATTAAACATCTGTATGAATGAACATGCTCTAAAGAGGTAGAAATATATTTAATTTCCAAAGAGTTTACCTCACCGTCTTATGGAGTGTTAAAAGTATTTTCGAATTGAGTCTTAAGGTGAAATATTCACACTGTTGTGGATGTTCAAAAGATTGAATTCTGTGGGAGATAATAGATTTGACTCGATTTAACAAAAGAATCCAAACACGAGAAGAAGAAATGAAATCATGATTGAAAATGACTCAAATAAGTGCTAAATTAAGGAAGAAAAATGTCAGGACTGTGACAAAGTGAAAGTACTACACATAACAAATAATTTCTCATGAGTAATAACATAACAAAAAATTAAGTCAATTTGATAGAAACACAATTCTGCTTAAATATAATTAACATTTTTCTCTTTTCTATGTATTTATGAGTTATGTATGTGTATGTGTGTGTTATATGCATGTAAAATAGGAAGAAAAATAGAAAAACCTTCATATCACTGTAGTAGATGATAACAGATTGTTTTGGTGTAAAAGTGAAGAGGATGTTGGAGGTGAAGCTCAGTGATAGAGTGCTTGCCTAGAATGTACAAATCTCTGAAACTGATCATAGTATAGCAAAAACAAAAACAAAAGAAAGAGAGAAAAGTAGGAAAAATAGCATTTAAAAAACTTCATAGCCAGTGGCTCTTGCTGTAAACTGGAGAAATCAGAGGTACTCAGGAAGCTGAGATTTGAGGAGCACAGTTTGAGCTAGCATAGGTGAGAATATTAAGATACTCTTTGTTCCTTCTGTTTACAAATATATATTTTTATTTATTTCAGGTAATTGTCCAAAGGAGTTGCAATTCAATAGAGCAATTTATGAATATAGTGTCTTATAAAAAGAAAATCAGTGTCACCTGTTTTAATATTCCTACCCTTGTATCTGGGAAGAGAGCTTGCTTTGCATTCATGAGGCCCTGGGTGTGATTACTAGCACCACAAAGCAGAAAAAGCCAAAGTGGTGCTGTAGTTCAAGTGATAGATTTCTACCCTGGAGCTGAAGCGCTCCAGTCCCAGAGTTCAGGCCCACGAACAAAATAAAAAAATAAATAAATAAACGTTCTCAATCACCTCTTCACACTTTCCCTTCCTTTACTTTTCTTAATTTTGTAGGTTTTGCTTGATTTTTTTTGCCAGTTAACATAGAAAATTATGTACATAATGCATCTTGATATGAGTCATCCTTTCAAGATTTTCATCCCCAATTCCAAACACTCCTCTTAGTTTTCTCAGTTCTGTGACATATTCATTGCATTCTTGTCTCCATTCTACTTATTTCCCCCATTCATTCTTCTACCCCCCTCTTCTTGATCCACTCAGTCTCTTGCAAGTATATATTTTCTAGTATCCATTTTGGTAGGCTTTTCCTTAGCCTTTCTAAATAATTATATTATTTACATTCACTGTAGATTCTATTATACTTCACTTAATTGCCACACAGTGATTTTACCTATATATATAAGCACATTCTAGTTTCTAGTCAGGAGGGAAAGCATGCAATCTGTGTTTCTAAGGGTCTGATGTAGTTCACCTAACCTAATCATTTACAAGTCTTTCCATTTCCTTATATATGGTTCAATATCATTATTTCTAATTGTAGATACACTATAACCAAGATATGACATCAACCTAGATGCCTGTCAATGGCTGAATGGAACAAGAAAATATGAACTTGCCTCTGAGTACTGCCTTTGCTGTGTCCCAGAGGAGTTGGTATTTTGTGTGTTCATTTTTGTTGAATAGCATGAACATTTGAATTTCCTTTCTAATCTCTTCCATGACCCACTCATGATTCAGCAGTGTGTTGTTCAGCCTCCATGTGATACTGGACTTTCTTTGGTGGCTTTTGGTGTTGAGTTCTAATTTTATTCCCTTGTGGTCAGAGAGAATGCAAGGTATAACTTCAATGTTTCTGAATTTAGACAAGTTTGCTTTGTGGCCTAAAATGTGGTCTATTTTAGAAAACGTTCCATGTGCTGCTGAGAAAAACGTGTATTCTGATGCTGCTGGGTGAAATGTTCGGTAGATGTCTGTTAAGTCTAGTTGATCTATGCAGCTGTTTAGATCTGCGGTTTCTCTGTTGAGTTTTTGCCGAGTTGATCTATCTAGTGGGGAGAGTGGTGTGTTAAAATCCCCAACAATTAATGTCTTTGGATCTATATGGGATTTGAGGGAAAGTAGTGTTTCTTTGATAAATTTGGGTGCTCCATTGTTTGGCGAATAGATATTTAGAATTGTAATATCCTCCTGAAGGAGAGATCCTTTAATTAGTATGTAGCGACCTTCTTTATCTCTTCTCACGAATTTTAATTTGAAGTCTATTTTATCTGATATTAGGATTGCAACTCCCGCCTGTTTATGGGGGCCGTTTGCTTGGTAGATTTTGTTCCAGCCTTTAACATTGAAAATGTGTTTGTTTTTACGGGCAAGATGTGACTCCTGCAGGCAGCAGATAGAAAGGTCTTGTTTTTTAATCCAACTAGACAGTCTATGTCGCTTAATTGGAGAGTTCAGTCCGTTAACATTAAGAGATAGGACTGAGAGGTATTTGGGAGTTCCTGCCATGTTATCTACCTTCTTGGGGGCTGCGAAAACTGGGTTCTTCCTATGGTTCTTGGATTCTCAGTTTGGGTGCAGTTTCTTGGCCTTTATTGCGGTCTTGTTGATTTTCTATGTGTAGGACATCTTTAAGAATCTTTTGTAGGGCTGGTTTGGTGGAGATGTATTGTTTCAATTTTTCTTTGCTATGGAAGGTTTTTATTTGGCCTTCAGTTATGAAGGAGAGTTTAGCTGGGTACAGTATTCTTGGTTGATAGTTGTTTGTTTTTAGGGCATGGCATACATCATTCCAGGCTCTTCTTGCTTTGATTGTCTCTGCTGAGAAATCTGAGGTGATTCTAATTGGTTTCCCTTTGTAGGTGATTACCCTTTTCTCCTTGACAGCTTTAAGGATCTTTTCCTTGTTCTGAGTTGATCCTGTGTGGATTATAATGTGGCAGTGGGATATCCTATTCTGGTCTGGTCTATTTGGGGTTCTAATGTGATGTTAGGAAAACGAACCCTCAAATATGTATTTTAATGTTTCTGTTTCTTTCATGCATGTGTTTCTAACGAATTCATAAGATTATTTCTTTGTTGCTTTGTATGTCCCTCCCCCACAGTGTAACCCCCGCTTTCACTATATTTGATGTCAGTATAACATGTGGAGGAGACGGGTACAAACAAGTCGTTTAAGGATTCAGGTGGACCTGTTGCAACAATGAGAAGTACAAAATGTCATGTCAAAACCAGCTTTACAATGTCGGAGTGGGGGGGGGAGTGGGGTTATGATTCGGTTGGGGGGAGGTGGGAGGGTGGGAAGGGAGGTGAAGGGTAAACAAAGGAGGAGGCTGCAATGCTTGGTAAGAAATGTATGCATTATCCTGCCCATGTAATTGTAACCCCTCTGTACAGTATGTTCTCAAATAAAATAAAATAAAATTTAAAAAAAAAAGAAAATATGAGATTCTTATCCCCAGTAATCCACCAAAGTTTGAATGTGAAGCTGTGCCTCAAGTAGTATATAGTAATAGGCGAGAAAAAGAGCTCAGGGACAGCACCCAGAAGGCAGAGTTCAAGCTCCAGGACAAACACAAATAGAAAAAGAAAGAAACAAACAAATAGAAAGAAAGAAAGAAAGAGAAGGAGAAGGAGGGAAGGAAAGGAAGAAAAAAGGTCAGAAAAAGAAAGAAAGAGAGAAAAAAAGAAAGAAAGAAAGAGAAGGAAGAAAGGAAGAGAACAAAAATTTTCTAACAAAGATGGTATCAGAACAAAATTAGAAAGCACAATACAATTTATAAAGATAGAATATTTCTCTGAACATGAAACACTACATTTGAGTGTGTGGGGAATATTTAATTGAATAAAAATCAAGAAATTCTAAAATTTTGAAGTCAAAACATTGAGCACATTCTACAACTGTAATGGGTATGATATAGGAAACGGTAAGGTTAAAAAAAAACCTCTATACAAGGTGGGCACCATTGTCTCATGCCTGTAATCCTAGCTACTGAGGAGGTTGAAATCTGAGGATTGAGGTTCAAATTCAGCCCAGGCAGAAAAGTCTGTGAAACTCTTATCTCCAATAAACCACTCAGAAATCAGGAAGTGTCGCTGTGGCACAAGTAGTAGAGTGCTAGCCTTGAGCTGAAGAGTGCAAGGACAGTGCCCAAGCCCAGAGTTCAAGCTCCACAACTGACCATAAAAACAAAACAAAACAAAACCTATATAAGCAATTGTATAAATATCTACCAAGAATAAGTCAAAAGAATTGAAAATTAAAGATTGCCTGGCAGAAAAATAATTGAGCATTGTGGCTAAAATGGTTAACCAAGACAAATAGTAGTAAATTAATTCCTTAGACAAAAGATGAAATCCAAGGATATATAGCCAATCTTTAATATTTTTGAAAAAAATCACAAGAAGAAAACATGAAGGAATATACATTGAAAAAAGTTGCACATAAAACAAAAAAATCAATAAATATAAAATATCCTAAAATGAAAATATTAAGTCAATTGTTGCTTCTTTCACGAGATTAATATAGTTACAAAACACTATAATTATAGTAACTAAAAAAGACAACTTGTACATATTGAACATCATAAGGAATGTGTTATTTGGAAGATTTTATAAATTATACTATGAAAATTATATAAGAAAATATTTTCATAAGTACTTAGGATGATACATTTGGAATAGAAAAATTTCTAATAAAACAATTCCATTAATAGTAGTCTCAGAAATCTGAGTATAAAGTTAACCACGGACATGAAATAATTCTCCAAGTAGGAAGAAAAGATAAAAAAGAAAGATAGAAAAATGTAGGAAGGAAAGAGAGAGTTAAAAGAAGGAAGGAAGAAGGAAAGAAAGGAAGAGGGAGGGAAGAGGGGAAGGAGGGATGGAGGGAGGAAGATATCGGAGGAAGACATCAGAAGATATAAAGATATTTTATGAACATGGACTAGAGGAAATTGATTGTTTTGCTTTGTTTTGTTTTGCCAGTCCTAGGGCTGGAACTCAGGGCCCTGAGCTTCTTTTGCTCAAGGCTACCACTCTACCACTTGAGTCACAACGCCACTTCCAGCTTTTCTTTTTTTTAATGTGGTACCGAGGAATCGAATTCAGGGCTTCATGCATGCTAGGCTAGCACTCTACCACTAGCCACATTCCCAACCCTGGACTAGAGGGTCTATTCTATCAAAACAACCCACAAATTCAATACAGTACCCACCAGAAGCTCAACACCATTCCCTACTTAATTGAAAAATCAGCTCTAAGATGTATATGAAAGCATAAAAGATCATGGATAGTGACAGCATTTCTGGTCAAAGAAGCAATTCTGTGAGGATCACAATACCAGGATTCAAACTGAATTACATAATCATAACAGCATATAGCAAATACTTAACTGGGGGAAACCCAGTTCTGCCATGCTAGTTTACAGCTCTCAGTTTTAGTTATGAACTTCACACTTCCTCTGAGTTTCAGTTCAGCCTACATTCTTTTCCATTTTTCCTTTCTTTTCTTTTAACTTCTGGGAATTTCAGGTTATCATTTCATCTAGAGTTATTCTAACCCATTTTGAACTGTGATGTAATGACTTTGTTTTGCAGCTGAATTCCATTTTATTACTTCTAAGAAGCAGATTTACTCAGCCTTGCAGTTTTCTATTTTGTTATTTTGTTGGAGAACAAGTTGGATTTTCATGCTTTTGTATTTTTCTGAGTGACTTTACATTAGTTTTTCTGCTACTTTTATTAATCTCTTTTTTATTTACATTTTGTTCTTTTCTGTCAAAACATTTAAACTGTTTTCTTCTGCTTGCATGTGTTAAATGCTAGTGAGATTGCATTCTAAGTGTAGTGGAATTTGTGTATCTATTGCATTTGATGTGTAAATAAACAAGTACTGGAATTATGCTAGTGTTTGGCATACGTATGGAGAAAACAGAACACAGCCACAGAACTTATTTGAGATTTAACTTAAGTTTATAGATGATATTCACAAATGTTTATAATTATAATTTTCTTCTAGAGGAAAGTGAATTATAAAATTCATTTTCTTGTTATCTCTTGCACTCACAGGCAGTGTAAAATTGTTCATATAGGGTAGGTTTTTAATGTGTCATCCAGTTTTACTCCATCAGAGAAAGATTGGATATAAATTATAGATACTACAAACAATAATGATACTGAGTTCACCTAGCTTGCTAGTATTGGGACAAAGCCCTACTGAAGAAGTGTGAGAAAGGATGACATTTATGTACACAAGTCATACCTGAAGGAAAAGCTCACACTTTAAAAAATGAAGAAAATGCATAAATTAATTTTCAGTTTACATTAACTCTAAATTAATCAAAGATATTTGATCATTTAAAGGAGAATAATTTTATTGCTTTATTTCACCATTATTAGGATTAAGGTAGCTAGTATTGTTGATGAATTTCTTTTCTAAAGCATGGTACTATATGGAAAGGACTCTTTGAAGTCATCTAAAATGCTATGAGAATCTATGATTCTCATAGACTTCCTAACCATGATCCTCAGATCTCAGGTTTCTGACTAGCTAGGATTAAAGTATGGCCATCACTATGGAAGGTTTTTCTTTTTTTCTTTTATCTTTTTTTTTTGTTTGTTTGTCATGGGGCTTGAGCTATGGGCTTGAGTGTTATCCTTGAGCTCTTCAGCTCAAGGAGAATGCTCTACCGCTTGAGCCACAGCGCCACTTCTGGTTTTCTAGTGGTTTATTGGAGATGAGCGACTCATGGACTCTCCTGCCAGGGCTGGCGTTGAACCGTGATCGTCAGATCTCAGCCTCCTGAATAGCTAGGATTATAGGCATGAGCCACCTGTGCCCATGGCATAGAAGATGTTATATATGCATCTTTGATTTCTATCTTGGTACCTATCCCTTCTACTCTGGGAACTTTATGTCAAAGAGTTTGAGTATCATACAGGCTATCACATAGCCTTGGGAAACATTAATTTTATTTCCCAAGATTTTAATATTTTTAATGAACTAAAAATAAAAGTACAGTTTTAATTAATATGTTTAATATGAGAGCGATTCTAGCTGTATTTTAAATGATTGCAAAACTTTCAACATATAAATTTAATATTAACTTATTACTCTGGGACTGGGTGCTGTAAGTCAGCTCTTCTGTTCAAGGCTAATGCTATACCACTTGAGCTACAGTACCACTTCCACTTTTCTGGTGGTTTATTGGAGATGAGTTTCACGGACTTTCCTGCCCAGGCTGGCATTGAATTGTGATCATCAGATCTCAAACTCCTGAGTAGCTAGGATTACAGGCATGAGTCAGAGGCACACGTCTTTTTCTTATTTTTTGTGCCTATAAAAATGCTTGAAGATTTTGAGCTCTTCATTGGATTTTTCACTCAAAGCTGATGCTTTTTCACTTGAGCCACAACTCCACTTCTGGCTTTTGGCTGGTTAATTGGACATAAGAGTCTAATGGACTTTTAAGCCTTGGCTGGTTTTGAAAAGTGACCTTTAGATCTAATTAGCTAGCGTTGCAGGAATGAGCCATGAGCAAACAGCTAAATACATAAAAATTTTACATGCATGACTAACAATTACTAAATGTAAAATAATTTGTTCATAAAATTGTATTTAGGTTGAATACTATTTTTGTTGGTTTAACTAGCAGTCACTAATGCCTAAAATAAAATTAGATGTATATGTGTTAATCCTTAGTAATTACAAAATGAAATAGGTATTTATGTCTAACTAGTTGAGTAAGAAAGATCCTCTACCACGGAATAGTAACTGTGGCTTCCCTGAAATCAGTTAATATCTACCAATATATTTCAACAAATTTAAAATTAATTAACCTTGACCTGATTAATTACATTTCAGTGATTTTAAAAAGTTTAGATTCTATCCACAATTTTGTTTTAGTATTTGTATAAGTACTTAGCAACTAATAAGCAATACTGAAGTTACCTATATAGGATAATAAAAAAAACTGTAATTGTGCTAAGTATACCTATTGTATTAAGAAAAGAAGCAGGTGTATATGAACTCTGTCACACTTAAAATATCTTAGTTATCAGTTTATAGAAATTCTACAGAAATAATGTGAATTATCTAATTGAAAATTTCAAGCTGATCATGATTAATATTCTTTCAAGAATTCATGATCAGGACCACAAAAAGAGCACTAAATAATGCATTAATGACATTCAACAAATAAAAACCATGTAACTTTGATTCTTATGCGTGTGATCTTAGTTCTTTAGGAAGCTAGGATAGAAGAATTCTGTTTTGAGAAAAGTATGTGCAGAAAAGTTGTCAAGACCTTTTCTCTACCTGTACATAGACACATTGATGAGCACCAGTCACTACATACTCCATGGGACAAGGAGAAGTGAAAAATGATGGTTCCAGACTAGCCCCGGAAGAAAAATTTGAAAGACTCCAGCTTAATATAGGGAAGCTAGACAATTTGGCAATCTTCTGAAATCAGAAGGAAGAACTAAAGTAGTCTGATAATAGTCCAGGAGGTTGCCCAGGATGGAATCAAATTCCTATCTAAAAAATAATCAACAAAGAGCATAGCTGGAGGATCACTGAGAGGTGATGTGCCAGCCTAGCAAACACAGGTCGCTGAGATCAAATTTCACTGTGATAAAAAAAGATAAATAAATAAAAGGCAAGAGGAGTAAATCCTAGCATTTTCTTTCAAACAATATCATATTAGTCCCTTGCAATGGTGGCCTTAAGTTGACTAGTCCTGATGAACCAACATAAGCAAATTGTCTGTAGTTTCTGGTGACACATTTGTAGTGTCCAGCAGGAAATGAAATGTAGCAAATTTAAGACCCTTCAAGACTTACGGACTAAGGTAGGGTGTTGGCAGAGTCAAGATGCTCATCTTTAAGATGAATGAAGGAGAAGGAATGCTAGTTAGAGCCTTTACTATATGTATGAATCACTGTGCAGGTACTTAAATTTTGGCAAAAGTCCTGATACTATTTAAGGAAAAAATGACCCTCCTCATTTTTGAAATAAATTTCTTAGCTTGCTACAAGGCCTTTTGTGGAGATTGATCATTTATTTATAGGTCACAATGCAGCTTGTGATATCCATTTTGAATTGAGTATTATCTGATTCACCAAGCAATAAGGTTGTATGTTAATATAAACATTTCATTTTCACAAATAAGTAGAATAAAAGCAGGCCTTAAAAACAAATTATTTATATGAAAAAGTTCCTTGAAATGCCCATTGTCCATCCTGCTGTCAGGATATCTCTACACAAGTGGACATCAATGAGTATTTGAGAAGTTTTGTGGGCACCTGACTGAAGAATGGAATATTTAGGTTTGGTTTACCGATAGTTTTGTATAACCCACAGATAATATACACATGAAAGTAGTCAACTGTGATTCTACAGCCAACAAAAACGGTAAATAACAGTTCTTTTGATGGTCAGGACCTCAAATAGAGACACTACTTGTTCTATTTACTAAGGAGAAATGGCCAAATATTTTATGATGTACTGATACATGGGACAATGAAAAGATTTTAGTGAGTAGAATAGTCTAGAACTTGAAAATATTAAATGGACTCATTGAATGATTGGAATTTTTAACAAGGTAAGTTCTTAATGAGGTTTCTGCATGGACTTCTCTAGGTGAAGAAGAGCCACAAGTAATTGTGTGCACTTCTCATATGTAGGAAGATATCTGTGAATTCCCACAGGAATGCTCACCTGAAAGTGACCTCAGCGAAGGAGGGAGTTAGCTGATGAGAATCATACCTATTCTGCCAAGAACAGATATCTATACCTGTTTAGAGAATCCAGTCATCTACTTAGTCTATCAATCTGTTGTTTCTCAATGGGCTCATGGGCCAAGTAGTCAGAGATGAAAGACAGTGGTTATATATAAGTTCAGCATCATGGATTCTCCTTGGCAATGTTGACCTGCCAATAACTCCTGCTAAACATCTAGTCTGCAATAGCAGACATTAACATTGAGCTTCCAGTAGTCCACCATTCCCTGAGGAGGACCTTCTCCATTGTGGAAGAGTTGATGCAATTTCATTTGAATCTAAACATACCTTAAATACAGACTTATTTTCATGCACAAAAAAGCTTTTGCTCAAAGTAGCATAAAAATTTCCACATGATGGAAAGCCCATATAACATTGCTTTTTACCCAAAAATTCACTTCACAGAAAATTAAGTATGGTAACAGTTGCATGCTCATGGAATTCTCTGTCATGTGATGGCATGAATTCTTGCCATGTGACATACTATCCCATTTAAATGAATAAGGAAACAGATGGTCAACTCTTTGAAGGACCAATTAGAGTCACTACTAGTTGGCAGTGCCATACAGGACTGAGGCATGGTCCTATATACCTTTTTGGAATCAGCCATTAATCCACAACATTTTTCTTCCAGAGCTAAGAGTCACCGGTATAGACGTAAAAGATACAAATGGAAGAGCTATTGCTCATTAACTCTCAGAAACTACTAGAAAGTTTTTGCTACTGAGCTTATGTTTTGATAGTGCTTAGGTCTTTCTGAAGAGGAAAATGATTTCACAGTAATGCCATTGAACTGGAAGTTAACCATGATGCAGGCCATTTTGGATTCTTCCTGCATCTGTATTAACAGGAAAAGAAAGAACTGTGCTACTGGGGAAGGTGATTTTGAATACCATCGGAAATTTGACCTTCTACTTTACCATGGAGGGAAGCAAGAATTTTTTAGGAATCTAAGTCATCACAGGATATCTGACTATTATCATACCTGAGAATGACATCAACAAGGCAACCCTGGCTCCTAGACCTGTAATCCAAACTGCCCAAGTGACTGCAGTCTGAGTATCACAATTCTATAAGCCAAGTTGGGCAGAAAAGACTATGAGACTCTTACTTTCAATTAACTATCAAAGAAATGGAAATGGAGCAGTGGCCTAAGGTGTAGAGTGCTAGACTTCAGTGAAATTGCTCAGAGATATTACCCAGGTCCTGAGTTCAAGCCCTATGACCAGAATATCAAACAAACATTGTCAATGTTAAAGAGATTCATTAAAGGTTTTATTTCTTTGCTTACACTTACTCTGATTTTATCTTAAGCCCAATTTTAGTAGATGATTGATTTTAGAATTTATTACTTTCTAATATAAGAATTTTGTGGTATAAATGAAATAGCACTATGGACATTTACTAAGGTGTCTCCACCAGTTTTATGTTCTTTTTAGAATCAGACTCACACAGTTTTATTGTCTTTTGTAATTTATTCATAGAGAAATTGTTATCTTACAGTTTTCTAATAGTTCTCAAATAGTCTTTTAAATTCTATGCCAGGGGTTTGAACACAGTTTCTTTTTCATTTACAATTTTTTTCCCTTGGTGCACACCACAGACCCTTCATTCATTCATTCATTATTTATTTATGTATTTTTTCCAACAGGTCCTTCCTCTGTTTTTACCTCGGCCAGGATCACAATTTTCTATATAGGCGATAAATCTCCTGCATAGCTGGGATTGCATTTGCATACCACTATACTAGTTAAGTGTGAATTAAGTTGAGAGGAGGTCTTGCTAATTTGTTTTTATTTTTTTCACCCAACCTCTCCTTCAAAAATGCAATCCTTGCCTCTGAAATTACAGGACAGTTTAGGTACTAAGTTAGCAAGACCTTAACTCAAAGAACTAAACAAAACAAAACTGTTGAGCATGGTAAAACATGCTTGTAGTCTTCACAATGAGAGGTTCAGGTAGAAGAATTAAGGTCCATTTTGATCTGTGTAAAAGTTTTGAACCCCTATGTGAAGAATACTTAAACACTGGAAATTACTTATGGATATTGCTCAGTACTGGAGCACTGCCTAGCAAACAAAAGGGCATGAATTCTAATCAGTTATTTTTTAAAAGGGGTTGGGAAGAAGAGAACAAAGAAGAAGAAGGAGAATGAGGTGGAGGAGGAGGAGGAGGAGGAGCAGGAGGACGACGACGACGACGACGACCACGACGACGACGAGGAAGGAGAAGGATGAGGACGAGGACGAAGAAGACAAGGAGAAATGAACCGTCATTAATGTACAAGTTCCCAAGACAGGGTCTATTACATTAGATGTCTTCAAGAAGAAGAACGGAGGCAGGGAGAGAGGGAGAGCTGGAGAGAGAGACAGAGACAGAGAGAGATGGAGAGGGAGAGACAGCAAAGAGGGAGGAAGGGAAAAGGCAGGAAGTAAGGGGTCGTGAAAGAAAAATGGTAATCAACGAATAAAAGACTAGATGAGAAAAATATCTGAAAACACACACATGAAGTAAGACTTACATAATACCTATTTCAACAACAACAACAACAAAAAAAAACAAAGTAGAAAGGAGGCATTGAGAGAAAGGATTTGGGAGAATGAGAGAGAGTGGGGAGAAAAAAGGGAGAGAGGGATGGAGAGAAATTATAATCAGTGAATACAATCTTAGATAAAAAGGTTGCAAAAATACACATGAAGTAAGACTCGTATGATATCTTTAAAGATGCTTCTTCTATTTCTGTTTCCTTCCTGAATCTTATCCACCTGGATACATGGATTTATTGCTGTTGCCTCATAGATATGAATGCAAGTGGTTTCAGACCTTGCCTCACTTATTTTATTTTATTTTTGTAAATTATAACTTATTAATTGAGCGAAAATATTTATGAAACACATTTTAAATAATCATTGATTCTGAGAAGTGTTATTCGCCAAGAGAGAAAAAAAGCTGTGAAAAGATTTGATTTAAGTTTTACTCAAATCCTTAAAGAGTGATGGTATCATTGGCGTGGACTCTCATACAAAAGAGGGACTATTTACCATAAAGGGAATTTGAAGATGAAGAACTGTAAGTATTCAGGCTAAGGTCAGTCATAAGCACACATACAATATAAAACGAGCACTGCATGCCACAAAGGAGCTCCACATTCACCTAATTGTTTCGCTTCAGAATTCCTAGATGAAAGCCTACAGAGGGTGCAAGATGTAGCACAAAGTGTTTTGCATTCACATTCTGGGTTCATTCTGAGGTGCTCATGGAGAAACTGTTGTAGTGCATCTAGATTCTCTACCAAGCAGAACACTTCTAGCCATCTCCAGTCACCTGCAAACTCCAGCAATGTCCAAGCAGACAGTATGTTTCCAAAAGCCCAGCCATAGCAACTCTTTGTCATTCTGTGAGCCCACAATGATTTGCTCTCTCTCCCACATTTCTGTGTCTATATTTTTTGCAACTATTCTTATTTTAGTAGCCAACCCTGTAGTACTCCAATACTTTCCTATAATTCATAGTTCTTTCTATTGAACTTCCCCCTTGTTTAAATTACTGTGTGGTTTCTTTCCCCTGTTTAATCTGACTGATACACCATCCAAAGCCATCTGTCTTCTAAGGATTATTAAGACTGGCTCTAAGCTTTACATTTCCTGGTCGAATAGAGGTCCATGTCTTATGTCTTTGTAGCCAGGACACATTTAGCCAAGGATCAATATTCTGAAGATTAATGACTGCTTTAGTGCACAAAAGTATTTAATAGGGTCTTTTAAATCATAATTCTAAGGCATTTCTATTCTGGTCTATTTTTCAGAAGACAAATTCTTTAGTATTTGGTCATTCAGAACCTGCGTGAAGACTGTACAGATTGGAAGTTGGTGCCTGTTCATGATATACTAAATATATTGCAAAAAAACCCATACATAGACATATATAGACATATATATATAGTGCATGTATATAATGTGTATATACATATATATGTATATCACTATACATATCACTATATATATACATACATATATAGATATATGTATGTATATATATAGTGATATGTATAGTGATATACTGCAAGGGCAAGCCAGGAGATCTAAGCAGTGTGGTGGCGTGGGAAGAGAATAGAACACAATTGGTCAAGAAAATTTACAAGTTTTGCATAAATTTATTACATAATTTTGAAGTTTTCTTTCCCTTTTTTTACTTTTGTTAAGTGTTGAAGATGTTATTTTACGAGTATCAGAATTTAGGGACTGTTTCAGAATGTGAGAACGTTTACCATGGTTTAAAATACTAAAGAATGATCATTTGTTTGTTGTTCTTCGGGTATTAGGGCTTGAACTCAGTGTCTCACAATCTCTCTTGGCTTTTTTACTTAAGGCTGGCACTCTAATGCTTGAGCTATATATCCACTTCTGGATTTTTAAAGTAGCTATTTGGGGACAAAAATCTCACAAACTTTTCTGCCCTAACTAGCTTCAAATCACAATCCTAAGATCTTGGCTTCATTGAATACTTAAGACTACAGTCATGAACCCACCAATGCTTGGACACAAATGAAATTTCTTATTAAATGATATTTCATATTTCCTCTCCTAAGAGTCTTGGTAAACCTAATGTCATCAGAGAGATACATTGAATTCCCTATCCAGGATCACAAAATCAGCTATCAATATTGCTGCAGTCAGAACCACAGTTATTTGAGGAAAACCTTCAGTTCTGAAAGTTAACGACAACAAAACTTTCCAAACTATTAGCAGGTATATGTCTATAGCAAATCCATTTGTCAATGTCATATTCGTCACCAAAGCCTGTACTCTTGTCCAAGATCATATATAGATTCTATCACTTTTGATTTTCCACTCAAAGCTGTAGCTCTACCACTTGAATCATAACTCTACTTCCTGGCTTTTGTGTTCATTAACTGGAGATGAGTCTCTTGACCTTTTCTGTTAGACTTTGTGGAATATTATGGAGAGATGTTAGGATTAATACTGAACATAAATATAAATAAGGGAGAGATGTTAGGATTAATACTGAACACATTTACTGCATGTTCCATGTTCTTTTATTATGAGATTTGGGCATTGGAATCCTCCAGTGTTTTCAAATAGAGACGATTTTCAAGATGGGAAAAGTCGTGCTCATTCCCATTTTGGACACACAATAAGTGTAAGTTGATACAGATGTAGAAGAAATATTTCACCTTTTCAAATAAAGCATATCTGGTTAACTCAGTAAGTTTTGATATCATGGTAGTATCACCTGTAGTCAGAGATCACATTTCAATGGTAAAGTAAGAACACATGGTGTATTCTGTCTGGTATCACTTCCTGTGGTGGTGCTGGTGATGATGGATGTGTTTGAACATAGGGACTTAATTTCTGACTCAGTTTTCTTGTTCATGGCTGATAGTCATAGCTAGAACCATCAGCGATGGAGTCTCATAAGTCTTATTCCTACACTGGCTTTGATCTTCCCTCCTCCAGATATCTGCCTTTGAGTATCTAGCATTATAAAAGCATGACCCACTGTTGCCCGGTTTTATTTTAATTTTATAATGCACCAATCAATAAAGATGAAGTTGAGTTCAGAAAAGGGGAACCAAATTCAATAAGAATGTTTTATTGTGTTTATCCAGAAATGACTTTCTTCTGCCCTGAGTAATGGGAATCACAGCAAGAAGTCAATTATAATAATGAATAGAAAACTTTGGCAGAGAAATTTGTAAAATGTCACATCAGGTAGGTCTGCTTGCTAATAACTTTTCTACTTTTAGTAATGTAGATCCATGACTTAAAACATCATCAAGTTTAAGGGAAAATTTAAATTTATGAGTTAATAAAAAGACTTTTCTAATGATACTTTTCCTCTGATATTGTTATTAGAATATGTGGGTAGATAGCTACCACAGGTTTCATTGTATAATTTAGATAATATGATAATATTTTCTCATTCCCGTGAGTTTGAGTCTACTTCAATATTGCCTCCATGTCATTCATACATGTATCACATATAGAATGCTTCATTTATTTATTATGTTTAAGAACGTGCACAGGTTTAATATATTAGAAATTGCCTTTAAATCAAAAAATCATATTCATTTTCAGATTTTCAATGCCTTTAGGGTTAATCCTTATAAATTTGGTATGTTATTAACCCCAGTGCATGATAATACATTTGTGATGGCTTGTTAACACAAAGATAGGTTGGGGTAACCCATGTTCAAATTAATTCATTTTCCTCTCACACACAATAACATCTTTAAGTTGCTAGACACTGGGTGAGAAGTAGGTTCAGTTACAACTTGGTGAGAACCTTCTTTAGTGGGAGTAATGAGGATATATTTCTATGAAATGTACCTATAAGAGTTTTGACAAGTTCCCATAACAATGCTCAGAATATAATAATTTCTGACATCCGAGGAAAGAGAGGCTCCCAAAATATCTTGACCTTGGCAACAATGAGCTTCTGGTTAAGACAAAAGGTGTCACTATTGTGTGATTTGAAATAGGGGAAGGATTGTTTGAAACCCCAGTCTCTTCTTGCCTTTCTGTCATGAATTAGGAAAGTCAAAGCTCAAAAATAGTGGAGCGGGAGAGAGGAAGACAGAGAGGAAGAGAGAGAAAGAGAAAGAGAGAGACTGGGGTGATGTTTCCAGGACAGGGATAACAGAGAGAAACAGAAAGCAAGAGAAACTTAGGTATGAAATACAAAGCAAATATCTTCACTGATACCTTCCAAACCTACCCCAGGGCTCGGATATAAGTGATTGATGGTGATATAACAAAGGCTATATAACAGCAAGGTGTTTTGGTTTTTTTCTCCAAATCCAGCAGGGGGGAATAAATAACACAAGAATATAAAAAGTAAAGAACATTTAATACCTACAAGTACAGCACAGGTGAAATAGATTTTAATGCCCAGCCAGGTAAATATAAATCCTAATACTAAAGGCATGTTTTACTTGTATTCTATGTACTGGATGTTTTTGTCTTTTAACAAAAATTTAAGAGACTAAGAGCCAGATTCAGAAAACATGTATGAATTTTTAATCCAATATAATAATTATCATACTGACAATTTCAAAGAATTATATAATCATAATTACTACAAGGAGTGCTGTAGTGAACAAATTGGACATCATGAATTAAACATACAGGTAATGAGAGAGACGGTAATATTAGAAAGATTTTTTAAATTATCATTGACAAAATTAATATAAAACAGAAAACAAAGGGCTTTGATGAACTCATCAGTGTAGTGGAAAAAAGACATATGAAGAATCAGTGAGCTTAAAGCCTTTTCAATAGAGAGTTACCAAACTGAAATTTAGATAGAAAAAGGAATGAATTAAAAGAAATAGCACAGACATCTATCTCATAATTATTGAAGATATAGCATATGTATAATGAATACCAGAGAAGCAATAATACAAAAGTTAGAAAAGCTGTTCAAATGATAGTAGTTGAAAATTAAACAAAATTTATATGAAATTCCAGAAGCTTACAGAAAACAAAGCAAAATGTTTAAAAAATCATATTTTAATGGCAGAATAACAACAGCAGAAATAAAAAAGTCACCCACCACAAAGTGAGACCATAGACAGATGTTCGTAGCAGCAGATAAAAAAGAAACAATCACTATGTGCATTTGGTCATATAAAATAATATTTAAAGATATAAACTCCAAGAAATGAAAATGAGATTTTTGTTGTTGCTGCTGCTGTTTTTGTTGTCTTTTCCTTTATTCTTTCTTGGTAGTTTATTTGTCATTAGAAGGATGGGAGGGGCACAGAAAAGGTGAGACAAAGGGAGAACAAATGCATCAGTGGTATTCATTAGACAGTAAATAGAAAATGAACTGCCATTCAGTAGATGAATGGAACAAGAAAATGAGATATATGCAGAGTGCCAGTGGCTCATGCCTCTAATCCTAGCTATGCAGGAGGCTGAGATCTGAGGATCATGTTTCAAACCAGCCCGGGCAGAAAAGTCCTTGACACTCATATCTCCAATAAAGTACCAGAAAAACAAGAAGTGGCACTGTAGCTCAAGTGGTAGAACTCTAGCCTTGAGCTGAAGAGCTGAGGGACAGCACTCAGGCTCAGAGTTCAAGCCCCATGAACAACAACAAAAAGTTATACATATATATATATTCATATATATAAATTCATATATATATGAATATATATATATTTATTTATATATATATTCATATATATATATATATATGAATTCTTTCCATCATAAAGAATGACATTGTCCCATTTGTAAGGAAATGGAAGGACTTGGAAAAAAATCATACTAAGTGAAGTAAGCCATATCCAATGAAACATAGGTCCCATGGTTTTTGTGATGTGTAATAAGTAGTATACATCTAGAATAATATTAGCAGATAAGCAGAATAGCTCAATAGCTATGTTACATATGATCATATAAGACGATGCTAAGAAAAATGAATCCACAAGGTTCTGGGAAGATGGCAGAGGAGAAGCTGGAGGCTAAACAAGCTCTCAATAGAAAGCAGTTTTAGTGTTCCAGTGAACACTCCTAGGCCAGAGAATTACACCAAGTGTGCCATCACAGTACGAAGAGTTTGGCCAGAGAGAGAAAATCCAGACAAGGAGAGCACTTGCCGGCAGCTGTGGCTGCAGTTGTGGCAGTGGCGGCTGCGGCCATAACCAGCATACCTACAACACAGAGAGTCCAGGACAAAGGCACCAGGCGCAGCTGGCGAGCAGATACTTCTCAAAGCCAGCAAGAACTGACAAGGAGCAGATACCTTTATCCTGCAGATAGCAGACCAGAGAGGACCCAGGAACCAACACTCTGGCAGCATGAGTATACCAGAGATCTCCATCTTTGATACTGACAAAGGCCTGGCTGAGCCACCAGCTCCAACTCAGGCCTTGGGAGAAAACCCAGGAGTCATTTAGCAGGTCACAGGACCCTAACCTGACCTGTCAGGCTCAACTCCACCCAGGAAAAAGTCATCCAGTCCAGGCAGAGTTAACTCTGCCCCTGAGGAGTGGCTTTCTTCACTAGGTAAACAGAGCCAGAGGCTGCCCCTCCCTACAGCAGCCAAAACAATCAATTAAAATTCAGTAAACAAAAACCCTGATAAATGCTCCAAGGTGGGCTCTGAGAGTGTCTCCGAAGGTAGCCCCTCAGGGAAAAGCTACTGTTTGCGGAAAAGCTTCAACTCTACCCAGAACCTATCCTCATCACAGCATCTCCAAACTAGAAGAAACAAGCCATCTCCCTCTTTTGTGATACTCAAAGCAGATCTCTTTCCCACTGAACTAGCCTGGGAGTAGGATCTCAAAATCCTGGGTAAAGCAGAACATTTTTCTGCTTGCCCAAACAAACTGGCTTAAGTAACCAATCAAGCCACAGGAAAACCAAACACCACAAGCAGACCAGCATCCACCTACAGACTGGTTATGGACACAAGGGAGACAGAGAATCTTCCCAACCCCCTCAAAAAAAATCAAAGAACATTTTTTGTACATTATTTTTAATTTTAACTTTTAATGATTTTTAAAAACTTGTTTTCTATTTTTTGTCTCATGCCTTTTATCTCTACTGACTTTTCATCCCTTTTTTCTTTCTTTCTTTCTCATTCTTTTCACTTCTTGCCCTCTTTCGTTCTTTTCTGCATGATTTAATTGCTGTTCTGTTCATCCTCAGATATACCTGTCCTCGATTATTAGATCTTATCCTCCCTGTGTACACACTTAATCCAGAAATATATTACTCAATTCAAAACCTCTTGGACTTAAATTCTTTAATAGAAGTATTACCTCATTATACACATGTAATGTTTTAAACTATTTTGAACTCTGGGCTTGGGCGCTGTCCCTCAGCTCTTCAGCTAAAGGCAAGGGCTCTACCTCTTGAGTCACAGTGCTACTTTCAGTTTTCTAGTGATTTATTGGAGATAAGAATCGCACAGACTTTCCTGCCTGGGTTGGCTTTGAACTGTGATCCTCCGATCTCAGCCTCCTGATTAGCTAGGATTACAAGTGTGAGCCACCGGCACCCAGCTAATATTTTAAACATTTTTAATTTTTAGATTTTCATGTCTCCTTTGTATCCCTCCCCTCCTCTCATCCCATCCTCATTCTTCTCTGAATACTACATCTTCAAACTTGCACTGTTTAAGGGTTTAACTTTTTAATTTTAAATTTTTGTTTTTCCATTTTTTTCTTGTTTCCCCATTTTCTTTATCTTCTTTTTTTCTCTCTCTGCTATCATTCTTTCCAATCCATTTCCCTCTTTGAGATTAGGACTTGGTTAATTCCACTCTCCCCTCACCTTTCCACATCCCGCTAATCCTATTTTTCCCCACATTCTCCCTAAACATAATAATTTCTGGTTTGCCAAATTCTCCTTTGCTGTTCATAGCCCATTAATACATAGTTGTTTGATGTTGAATAGATTGTATGTCTTGATCAAGAATGTATCTGCAAACTTTTGACTGTGTAACTATGGACTTTGGTTGATGCTTGCCTTAAAATAGTGTTCTAGCACAAAACTAGTGTTAGTCTCATCCCAAATGGGAAGAACAAGCTGGAAAAAAGCATGAGAAAAATGACAAGTCTGGGTATCTCAAACTCCCACTCATGACAATCAGGGGACAGAACAGATAATGAATAATCCAGAGGAGAGTTCCCAAAAAAGCTCTACAAACACTATAGGTAAACATGGTAAATGAAAAGATTGAAAACGTGCAAAGGTCTCAGTTTGAGTGGGATAGGGAGAGAGAGGAGACAAACCAAAGGTCAATACAGGAATCTCATAAGTGTGAGGAAACGACTCAAAGATTGATACAGGAATTGTGTGAGCAGATTGAGAACACTCAAAGAGAAATGAAGGAATTGCGGGAGCAGGCTGAAATCAGCCAAAGATATAGACAGGAATTGTGTGAGCTGGCTGAGAGCAGACAAAGAGAAAGTCAGGAATGGCGTGAACAAGCTGAGAACACTCAAAGAGAACTACAGAAGTTGCGAGAACGTGAGGAAGCTAATAAAGAGTTAATACAGGAATTGAGAGAGTGGGATGAGAATAGACAAAGATCAATAGAGGCATTGATGGAATCCATAAACAGAAAGCTGAAAGAAGTCAGGGATACCACAAAGGGAATGCTGAGTGGAGCCCAATAGAAGGATTGGCAATCCAAGAAATCCATAACCAATCTATTAAGTGATTTGAGAATAAACAAAGAACACCAAATTAAGAAAGTAAAGAAGTTCATACAAGATCTAAAACAAAGCTCCAACAAAGAATTTGAAGTCATTAAAGCTGACCAATTAGAAGGAAAAGAAATAAAAAACAAAGTAGAAAGTCTTGACAGTAGGTTAGACCATGCAGAAGATAGAATCTTTAGGATTGAAGACAGCCTACATATTATAGAGAAAGAACATAAAAACATCTAAGACAAATCCAAGAAACATGATAGATCTATTCAACATCTGGTTTGAGTTCCATATATTTTATGTAATTATATTTAAAATATATTTTTATTTTTGTACTTGTGAATAAAATGTGTTGGTTCTAAGCTCCTTGCAGATGGCTGGTTCTTATCAATTGTAGTGCAATTAAAGCTTGACTTATCAGAGCACACTAAAGTGAACAATAGATTATACCACAAACTAATAAAATCATAATGGAAGCTCAGATATTAAGTGTTGGTTTCTGAAAGATGCAGCATATGAAATCATCTTTCTCATTGGTTCAGGACCTGTTTGTGTTGGAAGCTGCTGAATTAAATAAGTAACATGTAAGTACACTGAGATTAGACATAACTAACTGCAGCTTATTGCATAAACACACTGAAAGCTAATTTTGGAGTATATTTTTCTAGTTAATAGCCAAGTTTCACTTAATTAAACATAATTGAGGATCAGCCAATCATAGGCAGCCAGTTGAATATTCTGCAAATAAGCAAATGCTTACTATAGCCAATAAGATTTTTTCTTCTGTTTGACGCTCCAAAATTCACTAATGACATTGCTAAGTGGAGTTTTCCCAAATTCTATTGATTATGATTTCTGTTTAGTGTGTGCTTACCAATTCACAAATCATTCTTTATTCAAATAAACCAGTAAATTTAATTTATCAAAGTTTTGGTTTTAAAAGATTATGTTTTTCTGTCAGTTGTGGGGCCTGAATTCTGGGCCTGGACTCTGTTCCTCACCTGTTCAAATCACAGCGAGTGCTCTACTACTTGAGCCATGGCACCACTTCTGGCTTTTACTCCTTATGTGGTGCTGAGGAATTGAACCCAGGGCCTTGTGCATGGAAGGAAAGCACTCTACCACTGAGCCACCTTCCCAGCCCCTAAAGGATCAAAATTTATATGCTATGGCTGAGACAGATCTGAGGTCATAACTATAATTGGGGCTGGTTTGATTAGACATAGTTTTTGAGTGGTTACATGCACACAGGGATTATGTCCATTATAATACTTTAAGAACTTTCTCAAGTATCTTACTGATGTTATCTCATATTCAAATATTTACAAGTTGGTCTAGTACATATGTATGTCTGTGGTTAATTAAATTTTTAAGAACTATATATTGTTTTACACATTACACAGAAAATAATGTAACAGAATAGAGCTTTAGCTGGATTATTAGTACTTTTCTTATTTAAGATAATTACAATACTGCTTTGAGTGATGAAATTAGCTATTCTATTTGGAATGCTAAAAATGTCAGCAATAATACCAAAATATTATTTTAGCTTTATATTTTCATGTTATACATCCTTTAAAAAATCCCCTACACCTTATAATCAATCCCAAAGAAGCTTGGAAGAAAGTAATTAATCTTTAACGTAACCAACCTTCAATATAAGCAATGTTACTCTAATTAAGTATTTTCCACTTCTGCAGAAATGGAGAAAATAATGTATTGGGCCTGAGAATTTGATCAAAAGAATAGATTAAGTTAATTGTGCTAAAAAGAAAATAAAACATCTCTGAGAGATATAACTAACTCAACTGTCTTTTATTGTATCTGGAAAATAAAGCTTTAGAAGTAAGAAAAAACAAAACTAAAAGCTAAAACTAGAATCACTATCCTTTTTGGATACTTGCAGTTCAAATTATGGAGATTAGATTGAATCACATTTGTATTTAGCTGTTTGTTTCACTTTCCAATTAATGCATAAAATTTATATAAGTCGTTTTTAACAATAAGGCACACTTATTATATTTACACCATTAGTGTTTCCTTAAACTCATGAAAATTATATTCTCTAATAACATGTTATTTCTGTTTTATTTTTCTAGTATACTCATTAAAAGCTATTTTCAAAGTTATCTTTACTTTAATCTTTATTGAGTTATATTTTAAAAAAAGTGAAATGGAAATGGCACTGAGTTCACACTACTAATTACATTTTCTTTCACTCTGATTATGCTTGTTGATAACTTCCACTTAATTTTAACTCATAGCAAATGGTTGCTATAAAATAAAATAAAAGGCAACATATTGTCTCAGTGGTTCAAGGGAGAAAATTAAGAAGAGAAACACATGAAGGATTTTTTTTCCATTTAAGAAATCAAGTGAGGGGCTGGGAAGGTGGCTCAGTGGTAGAGCACTTGCCTTGCATGCTCGAGGCCCTGAGTTCGATTCCTCAGCACCACATAAGCAAAAAGAAAAAAGCCGGAAGTGGCGCTGTGGCTCAAGTGGTAGTAGCCTTGAGCTGAAGAGCTAAGGGACAGCTTCCAGGCCCAGATTTCAGGCCCCACGACTGGACCCCCCAAAAAAAAAGAAATCAAGCGATATATATATATATATATATATATATATATATATATATATATCTGTATTTCCTAAAAAATATAGGTAGCATTGTGTGTGTGTGTGGGGGGGGGGGGGTTATGGCAGTCCTGAGGCTTGAAACTAGGACTTTCATCTCTTGATTGGCTTTTTTTCCATCAAGGCTGGTACTCTGCCACTTGATCTATAGCTCTACTCCCAGATGTTTTTATTGTTAATTAGAGATAACAGTTTTACATACTTTTCTGCCTGTGGTGGCTGATTCAGGAACATGAATATTTTGAATCCTGGTGTAAAAAATGTGTGTGCAGATAGCTCTACTATAAGGCTGACTTACCTTTCTTCAGGTGTATATGTAGGTTTTCTTGTGTGGAAATCCCACACTGATTTCTATTGTGGCTACAGATTAACTTAATTTCCAGCATTGTGTAGGGTATCTTTCCCCATCTCCTTGCCAGTATTTGTGTTTTCTTTGATAATAGGCATTCTGATTATGCACAGAAGGAACTTCAACATAGATTTGATTTGCGTTTCCTTGATTACTAAGGATGTTGAATATTTTTCATGTATTCCTTAGACACCTATATCTGTTTTGAGACCTATCTAGTCTATTCACGTGCCTACTTATTAATAAGATTATTTGTTCTTTGGGTGTTTCATTTTTGTCTATACATTTTAGATGTTAGTATTTCTTCTGTTACTCGAAAGGCAGGAGTTTATTTTACCTTTTCTTACCAAAAGATTCCTAGTAAGATTCAAATTAATCAAAGATTGATTTAAAAATGAGCTGAAGGATTTCTTTCACAGAGTAGAGTATCTGCCAATAAGTACAAGTTCTGAATTCAAACTTCACTGTCTACAAAATGAGACATGTTTTAATATTTTAAATCAATAAAAGCTAATCAGCTACATTTTCTAAAAATAGTAATTCTAAATATTTCACTATTCATGGTAAAACTATTGCAAATTTTAGCACAAAGAATTATTGGTTCTATTTATTACTTTGGTAATCATTCAATCTAGCCAAATTTTTAAAAAATGCTATTTTTCAAAAGGTGCTGGTGGATTAGGTCTGTAATCCTACAACTCAGAAAGCTGAGATCTGCAGTTCAAAGTCAGCCTTGGCAGGAAACTCTGTAAGACTTACTTCCAAATGAACCAGAAAACTAGAAGTGGTGCTATGGCTCAAGTGGTAGAGTGCTCTCCTTGAGCTGAATAGCTGAGGGACTGCCCCCAAGCCAAAAGTTCAAGCCTAACGACCAACAACAACAACAAAAAAAAAACAACAAATAAAAACACAGTTTTGTATAAAGAGGAAGAATCTCCAAGTTTTTATTCAAGTTTTTAATGTTTTTGGCAACTGTTTTCCTTGAGTAGAAATGGACAGCTTATATTTCTCATTATGATAAACTTGAAACTATGTGGATGCTTTTCTCCCATGCTACTATGTGGTTGCTTTTCTCCCATTTATAGTATCATTCATCTAACATTATTAAGATGAAAAATACATAAAGGACAAGACATTATTTGGCAAAATTGGCCAGATGAAATGACTATAGCATTTTAGTACTTTGGCAAAGAAGCTGTGATTTTCCTTCCTTCCCTAGGATTGGAACAACGAAAGAATAATTGTCTTGATTTTTCCAAATAAGTGAGAAAGGCAGCTCATATTCAAATAATTAGAAGATAGTGAAAAGAAAGTTCAGGATGCATAATATGTTTAATTTTGAACTTTCCTCACAAGAAACTTCCAAGAAACTTAGCAAACATTGGTTATAGATATATCAAAGGGCAAACTGCAAGTGCCTCACACCTATGGTTTGCAACTCAGATGGATGAGATGTGGAATTGAGATTGGAGCCAGCCTGGAAAAGCAATAATTGCATGGATGATGCCCGCTGCTCTTAGATAATATGTCTTTTCCTCTGATCCTCTAATGTGAAGCTGTCTCCCCACCTGACCATCCTTCTGATTTATTGACATTGTCATTGTGATTTCTGGTTTTCTCCTTCAACATGAAATGTGCATGGAGGCAGACCATTCACAGTTGTATTCACATCTGTTTCTCCAGTTGCCAACAACAGTGCCTGGTCCTTAGTGCTTAGGAGTCTTGTGTGGAGATGAGTCTGCTGTGCTCCTGAAATCTCAGAGTTCAATCAGGAAATCTCATCAAGCTGTGATTTTCTGGTCAATCATCATTTCTTCTAATTATTTTTTCCTCTCTGTGTATCTAAGTCCACCTAAGGGTGAGATCAGCGCCTGACATCTATTGGTTGTGATGGCAAAGGTGGCTGTGACATCATAGAATTTTATTGTGAAGCTACAGGAAAACTTGATAACTGAAGCACCCAAATTGGTAGGCTCCCACGCCTTGGAATACATTCCACAGCTCTGCAAACAAACATCATTCACTCTACTGGGCTCAGAATCAGTATATGTTTCCCTTTCCTACTTAAAATAAAGAAAAATTAGACACATGCCCTTTTTGATATGTTGTTGAATTATTGAAATGTCCCTACAACAAAAACTAAAATAAAATACCATTAGTGGAATGTAAATGCAAGGCATGGAAAAAAAGAAACAATCATAAATGCTCCTAGGGAAAAGAAAAAACATGGCAACTGCTACAAAATCTTGTTCTTAAACCCAGGACTGGTGGCTCAAACCAGTAATCCTCGTATAATATAAGCTAATGAAACTTTTCTTTTTGTGCCAGTCCAAGGGCTTGAACTGGCGGCCTGGGCTCTGTGTTCTTTAGCTCAAGGCTAGCACTTTACTACTTGAATCATAGCAACACTTCTAGTATAATTGGTAGTGTAGTGTAGATAAGAATTTAACAGAATTATTTTTTTACCTATGTTGGCTTCAAACTGTGATCCTCTATGTCAGCCTCCTGTGTAGGATTACAAGCATGAGCCACCAGCACCCAGGTAAAAGTTACGTTTGTAAGATATTAAAACTTATTTATAGAAAAAGCAACATAAACAAATGAAACATTAGAACAATAAAACTGAAAAAAGTTTTATGAAAGGTATAAAAAGACTAACACTGAAGTCCCATGTTCAAGATTCAGGTCCACCACAAAATAAAAATGTGTAGATGATGAGAATGAATAGCCTGTGACAGAGTTTTAAATTAATCAATCTGTTTTTATTAGAGTTCTTGATTATAGCCATTCTATTTGGGGTGAGGTGGTAGCTCAATGTTTTGATTTCTTTTATAACTAGAGAGGTTATTTCTTCATGTGTCTATTGGCCATCCTTCTTTCCTCTTCACAAAAGTTTCTCTTTAAGTCTTTAGACCACGTATTAATTGGGCAGTTGATTTTTTTTTAGTATTTGTTGTTGGGGGATTTAATTTTTTGAGCTCCAGGTATATTTTAGATATGAGACCCTTGTCCGTTGTATGGTTATGAAGATATTCTCCCAATCTGCGGGCTTTCTATTGATCTTGCTATGTCTTTTGCCATGCAAAAGCTCTTCAATTTCAGGCAATCTCATTGGTCCAAACTTTCTTTGATTTGTTGTGTTTCTGGGTCTCTATTAAGAAAATTTCAGCCTGTGCCAAGGAGACCTAGGGTTTCTCCTATTCTGTCCTGTAATGTTTGCAGAGTGTCTGCTTTAAATATGAGGTCTTTGATTCTATTTAGAGTAGATTCTTGTACAGGGAGATATATAAGGATCTAGCTATAGTTTTCTTTTTTCATTTTTTTATTTATTTTTTATTGTGAAAATACAGTACAGAGGGGTTAGAATTAGATGGGCAAGATAATGAGTACATTTCTTATCAAGCATTGTAGCCTCCTCCTTTGTTTCCCCTTCCCATCCCTTCCCAGCCTCCCCCTGCCCCACAACCAATCCTCACCCCCACCCCCACCAAATTTGGAAAGTTCATTTTCGACATGACAACTTGTGCTTCTCATTGTTGCAACGGGTCCACCTGTATCCTTATTTAAATGACATGATTTTCGGCTTCCCCTCCACAAATTATACCAACATCAAATACAGTGAAAGCAGGGGTTATACTGTGGGGGAGAGACATTCAAAGCAACAAAGAAATCACCTTATAAATGCGTTAGAAACAAATGCATGACAGAAAAAAAAAACATTTGAATACATACCTTAGGGTTCATTTTCCTAATATCACATTATCTGACCTTTTCCGCTTGACTCATACATATACTAGATATTGAAAATAAGGGAAACCATGGTACCTGTATTTCTTTGGGCCTGGCTTACTTCACTTAATATAATTTTTCCCAAGCCTTTCCATTTCCTAACAAATGGGGCAATGTCATTCTTTCTGATGGAGGCATAGAATTCCATTGTGTATATATACCACATTTTCTTGATCCGTTCATCTACTGAGGGGCATCTGGGTTGGTTCCACATCTTAGCTATAGTAAATAATGCTGCAATAAACATAGTTGTGCTGGTAGCTTTAGTGTGGTCTTGTTTGTAAACATTTGGGTAAATGTCCAAAAGTGGGATTGCTGGGATTGATTGGTTGGTTTCTTAAGTCAGTTTGTTTGAACAGGCAGAAAAATGCTCTGCTTTACCCAGGATTTTGTGATCTTCCTCCCAGGTTAGTTCAATGGGAGGGAGTTCTGCTTTTAGTATCACAAAACAGGGAGATGGCATTTTCCTCAAATTTAGAGAAGCTGTGATGAGGCGAGGTTCTTGGTAGAGTTGAAGCATTTCAGCAAACAGTAGCTTTTCCCAGGGGCTAGTTTGTGAGAAACTCACAGAGCCCAGCCTGGCACCAGTGTTAGGGTTTATGTTTACTGAATTACAATTGATTGTCAAGGCTGCTAAAGGTAGGGGCAGCCTCTGGCTCTGATTACCTAGTGAAGAAAGCCACTCCTGGTCCCGAGTTGGGTGACTCTTCCCTGGGTGGAGCTGAGTGTGGCAGATCAGGTTATGTTCTTGTGACCTGCTAAGTGACTCTAGTTTTCTTCCAAGGACTGAGTTGGAGCTAGCAGCTACACCAAGCTTTGTCAGTATCCAAAATAGGGATCTCCGGTATTGAGGGGGGAAGGGGTGGCTTTCCCTCTTCTGCTCCCGTAGAAGGAGTGAGGACGTTAGGCTTCTACTCATGCCGTCATGCCGAGTCTTGATTCCTGTGTCGTCTCTGGTCTGCGAACTGCTGGATGAAGATATTTGCTCCTTGTCGGTTCTTGCTGGTGTTGTGTAGAATCCGCTTGCCCACCTCATCCGGCTCCTTTGTCCCGGTATCTCTGTTTTGCAGGTATGGCGGCTACGGCCGCCGCCACCACCGCTGCCACTGCAGCAGTGGCTGCTGGCATATGCTCAGATCTGTCTCCTGACCTGGATTTTTCCTCTCTGGCCTAACTCTCTGTCCTGTGATGGCACACTTGGTGTGATTCTCTGGCTTAGGACTGTTCACTGGAACTCTAAAACTGCTTTCTATGTGAGAGCTTGTTTAGCCTCCAGCTTCTCCTCCACCATCTTCCCTAGTTCCCCCTAATTTTCTACAACTGATTAACCAATTTTGCCAGCACCATTTACTGTCTTTCTTCCATTCTATTTTTTTAGCTCCCTTATTGAAGCTTTGATGGCAATAGGCCTGTGGGTTCATTTATGGGCTTTAAATTCTCTTCCATTGGTCCTGAGGTCTGTTCTTGTGCCAGTAACAAGCTGTTTTGATCACTATTGCTTTGTAGTAGAGTTTGAAATTTGATCTTGTTATTCCTCCAGCATTGTTCTTTCTGTTGAGAATTGTTTTTCCTGTTTGGGTCTTTTATTGTTCCATATGAAGTTTTGGATTGCCTCTTCTATTTCCTTGAATAATGACTTTGGTATATTGATAGGTATCACATTGAATTTGTAGATAGCTTTGGGAAGTATTGCCATTTTCACAATGTTGATCCTCCAAATCCAGAAGCATGAGATGTTTTGCCAATTTCTAAGTTCTGTTTTGATATTGTTTTTCAGGTTTTTGAAGTTTTCATCATAGAGGTCTTTCACTGCTTTGGTTACATTAATTCCAAGGTATTTTATTTTTTGTGGGGCTATTACAAATGGAGTTGCTTTCCTGATAACAACAGATGGTGGAGGGGATGTGGAGAGAAGTAAGACCTTCTGCATTATTGGTGAGATTGTAAACTTGTTCAACCACGTTGGAAAGTAGTATGGAGGCTCCTCAAATCCTCTACATAGAGCTCCCCCATGACCCAGCAATTCCACTTTTGGGCATTTACCAAATGATCACAAACAAGTCCATACTAAAGCTACCAGCACAACTATGTTTACTGCAGCATTATTTACCATAGGTAAGATATGGAGCCAACCCATATGCCCCTCAGTAGATGAATGGAACAAGAAAATGTGGTATATATACACTATGGAATTCTATGCCTCCATTAGAAAGAATGAAATTGCCCCATTTTTTAGGAAATGGAAAGACTTGGAAAAAATTCTATAAAGTGAAGTAATCCAGGCCCAAAGAAACATAGGCCCCATGGTTTCCCTTATTTGCAAAAAATAGTATATGTTTGAGAGAACAAGAAAAAGCCAGATAAGTTGATGTTAGGTGAAATGAATCCCAAGGTAAGGATTCAAATGTTTTTTCTTTCTTGTGATTGTTTCTAACATATTTACAAGATGATTTTTTGTTGCTTTGTATGACTCTCCTCCACAGTATAACCCCTGTTTTTACTGTATTTGGTGTTGGTATAATTTGTTGAGGGGAAGGGAAAGAACAAATCATTTAAATAGGGATAAAAGTGGATTCATTTCAACAATGAGATGTACAAGTCGTTATGTAGAAAAACGAACTTTACAACTTTGCGGGGTTGAGGAGGTAGGGAACTGGTGGGGGGTGCAGGTGGGGGAGATAGGAAGGGATAGAAGGGGAAACAAAGGAGTAGGCAAAAATGCTTGATAAGAAATGGACTCAATATCTTGCCCATGTAAATGTAACCCCTCTGCATTGTATTTTCACAATTAAAAAAATGATACAACAATAAAAATGATGAATTAGTCTATCACTGGTGGATTACATATGTTGTATTAGCTACATAGGGGTTTAAAATCATAAAATACCATTTAAAGGCAAGCCTAAGCAAGAAAGTCCATGGGGCATTTTTCTGTGTGTGCTAGTCATGGGTGTTGAATTTGTTCTAGTTTATTCTAGGCTGGAGTTCTATCACTTTCCTCTCAGCTTCTAGGAGGGAAACATACCAGCAAATTGGGGATAAAAGGTCTCATGGAATTTCCTGTTCAGGCTGGCTTTTAACTGTGATCCTCAGATTTCAACTTTCTGGGTCATTCTGTGTTTTCCATGATACTCTTATCTCCAATGAAACACCAAAAAGAAGAAAAAACACCTGGAGGTTGAGCTCTGGCTCCAATGGCAGAAATGAGACAATGATTTCTGGCAGAGCACCCAAACCTTGAGATCAAGCTCCAGGACCAGCACACACAAGTATAAAGTAAATATATACAAAGAAAGGTAGAAGAAGAAAAGAAAGAGCCTATTGCAGAGGTTAAAATGAGCAAAACCGAGATAGTTCACACCTATTATTGTACTTACTCAGGAGTCTGACATCTGAGAATCAGTGTTCAAGGCCAGCCCTGGCATGAAAGTCTATGGACTCATCTCTAATTAGCCAATTAGAGTAAATAAAAAGCCACAAATTGGGCTGTGGCTCACATATTAGAGTGCTACTTTTAAAAAAGTACTGGGACAATATCTAGGCTCTGATTTATAGCCCCAAGCCCAGCATACATATGTAAGTTAAAAAATAGAAATAAAAAATGTGTAAGAAAATCCAATTAAATTTTCATAATGAGCCATGAGCTAGATGAAATCTGAGAGCTATGATCTCTCATCATCTAATCACCAGAAAAACAAACAAGAAAACAACAGAAGTGAAGCTGTGATTGGAGTTGTAAAGCACCAGCGTTGACTGAAAAATCTGTGAAATAGTGCCTTGCTCAGAGATCCAGGCTAAGTATCACAAAAAATGGTAATAAGAAGAGAACCTGGGGCTGGTGACTTATGACTGTAATTCTATCACCTCAAGAGGCAGAATTATGGGATCCAGTGTAAAGGACAACCCTAGCAGGAATGTCCAGAAGACAGTTCTAGCCCCATCCTGGGGCTAGAACTTTCCTACTCCTAGATTTTTGGCAGTTAATTGGAGGTAAGTATCTTAGACTTTCCTGCTCAGACTGACTTTGAACCATGATGGTCCAATTTCAGCCTCCTGAATCAGGCCAGGCCTTGCATGAGTTCTAGCTCCAGGACCAGTACACACAAAAAGAATGAAATTAATGTAAAGAAGGGTAGAAGAAGGGAAGATCCAATAACTGAAGCTTCAATGATCCAATCAGCCAATCATGAGCCAATTGGTGGCTCATAACTGTAATTCTAGTTACTCAGGAGGCTAAAAGCTGAGGATTGTGTTCAAAGGCCAGACAAAGTAGGAAAGTCCATAAGACTTGTGTGTGTGTGTGTATGTGTGTGTGTGCACCCGCGCACATGTGAATGTATATATGTATGTCTGTGTGAGAGTCCTGTTGCTTGAACTTGTACTATTTTGCTCAAGGCTCTATTAATCTCAACATTTTACTTGTTATAATTGGAAATAGCATGGACTGTCCTGCCCAGGCTGGTAAAAACTTTGATCCTCAGATTTCAACATCATGAATCTGGTCTGGCTCTGCCTGATACTCATTTCTCAACAACAGAGGTGAAAAAAAACCTAGAGTTGAGCTGTGGTTCACCTGGTAGAACTGGGAAAATTTTCTGAGACAGCACTGAGGCTATGAGTTCAAGCCGCAGGACAAAGAAAGAAGAGGTAAAAGGAGGATAGAAGTACAAAAGGAAGAGTCAGTGAGAGAGATTGAAATGAATCTAACATTGGTTGCTCACACATACAAGTTACTCAACAGGATAAAATCTAAAGATTACTGTTCATGGCCAGCCCAGGCAGGAGAGTCCATGAGACACATATGTCTAATTTGCCACTAAAAATAAGCTACAAGCTGTAATTTGACTCATGCGGTTGAGTGCTAGTCTCAAACAGAAAGCTTGGAACAGCACCTAAGCCCTAAGTTGATGTCCTAGGCACACATTTCAAAAACAAAAAAGCACAAACTAAAACCGATGGGAAAAGAGAAAACTAAAGTTTCAAAATGAGCATGGGATTTGGGTTATATGTGTATTCCTAGTTAATCAAGGTTAAAAGCTAGACTGGGCAGGAAAGTACAAGAATCTCTAATCCCCAACTACCCAGTTTAGATCTGATTGTAGTTGTAAAGCACTGTGTTTGGTGAAAAAGCTTAAAAAAGCTGTTAGCTGACCCAGAGATCAATTCCTAGTGCTAAAAATATTGTAGGAGAAAAGAAGAAAGGCCAATTGTAAATTTAAACATAAGCCTGGTGCTTGTTGATCATGTCTGTAGTCCTACTCAGGAGGCAGCAATCTGAGGATCAAATTTCAAGGCCTGACCAAGAAGCAAAGTCCCGGAGACTTTGTGTGTATGTGTTAATGTTTGTGTGTGATTGTTTGTATGTGTGATGTGTGTGTTTCTGTACTTTCCTTTGCCTAGTGCTTAAGCATTCCAAGCTTTTTGGTGGTGAATTGGAAATAGGAATATCATGGACTTTCCTGCCCAGGCTGGCTGTGAAACATGCTCCTCAGATTTCAGCCACCTGATTTAGCTGGAAGTTGAGCTATGGGTTAAGTGGCAGAACTGGGCAAATATTTTCTGGGACTGCACGCAGACCCTGAGTTCAAGCCTCAGGACATGCAATGAAGAAATAAAGGAGAGTAAAAGTAACATAGGAAGAGCAAGTGACAAAGGCTTAAAAGAATCAAGAATTAGTGGCTCATACATGTTCTACAAGAGGCTGAAATCTGAGGATGATGGTTCATGGCTAGCCCAGGCAGGAGAGTCCATGAAATGCTTGTCTGTAATTAATCACCCCACCCAAAAAAGGGCCAAAAAGTTATAGTGTGTCTCATGTAATAGAAGATAGCCTTGAATAAAAACTTCTGGGACAGAATATGAGCCCCAATTTGTACAACCATGAAAAGGACACACATGAAAAAAATAAAAAAGTAAACAAAAGAAGGTACTAGCAAGCACATATTAAAGTTTTTAAATGACACAAGGGTTGTTGGTCCTGTGTATAATCCTAACTACACAAGAGGCTGACATCTGAGGATTGTGGTATCAAGTCAGCCTGGAAAGGAATGTTCTTGAGAAGCTTATCCCAGCTACCTAGCAAAAAGTCCTGAGCTGGGGCTGAGGTGGGAAAGCAGCAGCCTTTAGTTAAAAAGCTAAGATGGATGATTTCTTTGTTTCTTTGTATGTCCCTCTCCCATGATATAACCCCTGCTTTCATTGTATTTGATGTTGCTATAATTTTTGGAAGGGAAGGTCAAAAACAAACCGTTTACATAGGGATACAGGTGGACCCATGGCAACAATGAGATTTACAAGTCATCATGTCAAAAAACGAACTTTACAACTTTGGCAGGGCGGGTGGGGGGGAGATGGGAAGGGATGGGTAGGGGAAACAAAGGAGGAGGCAACAATGTTTAATAAGAAATGTACTCATTATCTTGTGCATGTAATTGTAACGCCTCTCTACGGTATTTTCACAATAAATTTTTTAAATATAAGCTAAGTAACAGTCCCCAGAGCCAGGGTCAAGCTGCAGAACCACAAATAAAACAAAATCAATACAAAGGAGAATGAAAAAAGACAGACTGAAATCTGAGTATCCACAGTTCAAAGCTAATGCAAGAAAATCCATGAGATATTCTGATTGTGTATGTGTGTGTGTGTGTGTGTCTGTGTGTGTGTGTGTGCATCTGTGTACCATCCTGTGGCTTCTGTGTGCCATCCTTGAACTTGTGCTGGTTTGTTCAAGGATAGAGATCTACCACTTCCAGCTTTTCAGTGGTTAATTGGAGGTCATAGTCTCATGGACTTTCCTTACCGGGCTGGCTTGATTTATGCTAGGCTATGCCTCAGACTCTAACCTCCAATTAATTGTCAAAAAGAAAAAAAAAACCTGGGAATTGAGTTATGGCTCAAGTGGCAGAATTGGGTAATCATTTTCTGGGACAACAACCAAGCCCTGAGTTCAAGCCCCAGGAAAATCACAGAAGAATTAAAGAAAAGAAGTGTAGTAGTGCAGAAGGAATATCCAATGACAGATTTAAAATAAATCAAGCATTGGCAGCTTACCAATGTTCTATCAGCTACTCAGGAAGATGAAATCTGAGGATGACAGTTGAAGGCCAGCCCAAGTAGGAAAATCCATGAGACATTTATGTCTCATTTGAAACCAAAAATATGCCACTAGCTGTGTCCTGACACATGTGGTAGTGTGCTAGTCTTAAACAGAAAGCTCTGGGACAGCTTGCAGGCCTTGGTGCTGAGTTCACAGCACAGGCACTTACAAAAAGAAAGAAAAAGATCACACATTGTAAAAGATGGGAGAAAAAGAAAATTATAGTTTCAAAATGAGCCATGGGATGTTGGTTTATGCATGTATTTCTAGCTACTCAGAAAGTTGAAATATGAGAATCACAACTCAAAGCCAGCTGGGGTAGGAAAATGATTGAAATTCTTATCTCAAACTACCCAGCAAAAGCTGGAAATGAAAGTCTGATAGTAGTTGTAAAGTACTGAAATTTGGTGAAAAACCTGGGAAACAGTTTCCTGGTCCATAATACAGCCATGTTCTACCAAAAACAAAACTGAAATAAGGGAAGAAATGACCATTTGAGATTTAAAAATAAGCCTGGGGCTGGTGGTTCATGTTTATAATTTTAGCTCTCAGGAAGCTGAAGTCTGAAAATACTATTTAAAGGCCACCCCAAACAGGAAAGTCAATGGGGATTTTTTTATGTGTGTGTGCCAACCAGGGGCTTGAATTTGTGTAGGAGCTCTACCAATGGTAATTGATGAAGAGAATCTCATGGACTTTCCTGTCCAGGCTGCTTCAAACTATGGTACTCAAATTTCAGCCTCCTGAGTCTTGCTTTACATGAGATTCTTCTCTCCAATTAACCACCATAAGGAAGAAAAATAAAACCTGGAAATTGCGCTGTGGCTCCAATGGCAGAAATGAGAAAATAACTTCTGGGACAGCACCCAGACCAACACACATTCAAAAAATAAAATAAATAAATGTAGAGAAGGATGAGAGAAGAAAGAACCAATTTCAGAGTATAAAATGAGCCAAGCATAAGTGGCACACACCTGTGATGGTAGCTACTCAGGAGACTCAAATCAGTGGATCACAGTTGAAAGCCAGCCCAGGTAGGATGATTCATATACTCAACTCTAATTAGCTACTTAAAACAACATAAAAATAGCCAAGAGTTATGCTGTGGCTCATTTTGTCTTAGTATGCTAGTCTTGAGTAAACACCTCTGGACAGCACCTGGGCTGATTTTTAGACCCAGGAACAGGATACACAGGAAATAAAAATACAAATAAAAAGGGTAAGAATGGCTGGGAATATGGCTTAGTGATAGAGTGCTTGCCTAGCATGTTTGAATCCTTGGGTTTGTTTCCTCAGTAACTCATAAATAGAAAAGGCTGGAAGTCGCACTGTGGCTCATGTAGCAGAGTTCTTGCTTTGAGTAAAAGAAGTTCAGGGGGACTGCGAAGTTGACTCAGTGGTAGAGCGTTTGCCTTGCATGCCTGAGGCCCTAGGTTCGATTCCTCAGCACCACATAAGCAAAAAGAAAAAAGCCGGAAGTGGCGCTGTGGCTCAAGTGGTAGAGCACTAGCCATGAGCTGAAGAGGTGAGGGACAGCGCTCAGGCCCAGAGTTCAGGCCCCACGACTGGACCCCCCCCCCAAAAAAAAAGTTCAGGGACAGTGCCCAAGCCCTGATTTCAAGTCCCAGGACTAGGAAGAAGAAGAAAAAATGTGTGATAAAATCCAATTAAAGTTTGAAAATGAGCCACAAATTTTTGGTTGATGCCTAGTGACTCAGAAGGCTGAAATCTGAAAGTAGTTGTTCCTAGCCAGCCTGGGCAGGGAAGTGCATAAGTCTCCAAGTAACCAGCCTAAAAAGCCAGAAATGAAGCTGTGGTTGTAGTTGTAAAGCACCAGCCTTGAGCGAAAAACCTATGAAACACTGCCCTGGCTCAGAGACCTAGCCTCAGGATCACAAGAAGAAAATGAAATGGTGAGAAATAGAGAACCTGGGAATGTTGGCTCATGTCTGTAATTCTAGAAATTCAGGAGCCTGAAATATAAGATCCAGTGTAAAGGCAAACCTAGTCAAGAAATTCCAGGAGACTGTTTTGTGTGTGGTGGCAACACTGTGGATAGGTTTTTTTTTTTTGATTGAAGGGAGATAAGAGTTTCATGGACTTTCCGGCCCAGGCTGATTTCAAACCATGATGGAAAGATTTTAGCCTCCTGAATCAGGCCAGACCTTGCATGAGTTCAAGATCCAGGACCAACATATACAAAAGGAATGAAATAAATGAAAAGAAGGGTAGAAGAAGAGAAGAAAGAGCCAATAACAGAGGTTTCAATGAACCAATCATGGGTGACTTATACTTGTAATACTAGCTACTCAGGCTGAAATTTGAGGATACTGTTTAGAGCTAAGCTCAGGTATAGGAGTTCATAAGATCTCTCTCCCTCCCTATGTCTGTCTGTCTGTCGGTCTGCCTGCCTGCCTGCCTGCCTGTCTGTCTGTCTGTCTGTCTGTCTCTCTCTCTCTCTCTTTCTCTTTCTGGGTGTGTGTGCGCCAATCCTGGTGCTTGAACTTGATCTATTTTTCTCAATGATCTACTGCACTCAGATTTTTAGTGGTAAATTGGAGGAAAGAGCGTTAAGGACTTTCCTCAATTTTCATTCTCCTGAATCTGGCCTAGCTCTACATGATTCTCTTCTTTCCAATTAACCTCCCCTCAAAAGCCAAATGGTATGTTTCGTCCCATGTATGCCCTGAGACAACATCTGAGCTTGAATTTCTACTCCCAGGATAAGCAAAAATGAAAAATTAAGAAAAGTAGGTGGAAGCAACCACATATTAAAGTTTTTAAATGACCCAGATGTTGCTGGTCATATTATAGTCCTTACTACACAGGAGGCTGACATCTGGATTGACAACTGGATTGCAGTGTCAATTCAGCCTGGGCATGAACATGCTTGAGACTCTTATCTCCTGCTACACAACACAAAATCTTGAGCTGTGGCTGAGGTGGTAAAAGAACCAGCCTTGAGTGTAAAAGCTAAGATATAGGCCCCAGAGTCAGAGGTCAAGCCACAGGACGAATAAAATTTTCAAAGGAGAGAGGATGAAGAGAGGCTGAAAGCTGAGGATCATGTTTCAAAACTACCACATACAAGAAAGTCCATGAGGCTTTCTCTGTGTGTGCATATGTATGCTATCCTATGGCTTGAACTTGTGCTGTTTTATTCAAGGATAGAACCCCGCCACTCTTAGCTTTGCATTGATTAATTGGAGCTGAGAGTCTCATGGACTTTCCTGCTCTGGTTGGCTTTGAACCATAATCCTCAGATTTCAGCCAAGTGTTTCATACTGGGCTTGGCCTAAGACTCTTATCACTTATTCACTACCAAGAATTAAAAAAGCAAACAAACTGAAGTTGAGCTGTAACTCAAGTGGCAAACTGGGCAATCACTTTCTGGAACAGCACCCAGGGCCTTAGATCAAGCACCAAGACAAAACAAGCATAGCCACAAGCTATACTTTGGCTCATGTGGTAAGCCACTAGTCTTGAAGAAAAAGCTCTGGCATTATAGCCAGGCCCTGATTTGTAGCCCCAGAATTAACACATATTCAAAAATAAAAAGCTAGGGAAAATTTAAAAAGAGAAACTGGAAAAAAGATCAAATTAACGTATTTAAATGAGCAATGGGTGTGTGGTTCATGTGCATAATTGGAGCACCTCAGGAAGCTGAAATCTGAGGATCATGGTTTGAAGCCAGACTACCCAGAAAAGTACATTAGACTCTTATATCCAATAGGCCAGAAAAAAGCTAGAAGTGGAGCTGTGGTTGAAGTTGTAAAACATCATCTTTGAGTCCAAAATCTAAGAAACAGAAGGGCGCTGGTGGCTCTAACCTGTAATCCTTACTACTCAGGAAGCTGAGATGTGAAAATCATTGTTGAAACCCATCCTGGGTAAGAAAGTTCATGAGACTCTTATCTCCAATTAACCACTAGAAAACCTGAAGTGGCGCTGTGGCTGAAGTGTTCAAGCATTTGACTTAAGCTGAAGAGCTCAAAGACAGCACTCAGGCACAGAGTTCAAGCCCTACCCTCCTTAAAAATATGTAAGAAACAGCAATGAGGCCCAGAGATCAGGTCTACTGACCACAATAAAAAAGTATTGAGGTTGAAGGCAAGAGCTGATTAAAAATATTAAAATAAGGCAGAGGCTTGTTGCTCATGCCTGTAAATCCTAGCTATCCAGGAGGCTGAAATCTAAAGGCTGCAGTTCAAATCCAGCTCTAGCAAGGAAGTCCATGATACTTGTGTGTGTGTAATTACCAGTACTAGGGTTTGAACTTGCCCTGTTTTACTCAAGTCCTACCATCCCCATATTTTTGGTGATTAATTGCAGATAAGAATCTCAGACACGGGCTCTGAAGTTGGCTCAATGGTAGAGTGCTTGCCTTGCATGCATGAGGCCCTGGGTTTGTATCCTCAGAATCCCATAAGCAGAAAAAGCCGGAAATGGTGCTCAGCTCAAGTGATATAGCATTAACCTTAAGCTGGAATGCTAAGGGACAGCGCCTAGGCCCAGAGTTCAGGCCCCATAACCAATGAAAAAGAAAGAACCTCAAACTTTGCTGCTCAGACTGGTTTCAAACCAAGATCCTTAGTTGTACTGGACTTTGCATGAGACTCTTCAAAAAGAAAGAAGCTGGAAGTTGAGCTTTGACTCAATTGGCAGAACAACAAAATATCTGAGAGAGTGGCCAGTCCCTAGATTGAGAAAGAAAACATAAAAACTTTCAGAAATAAATAATAAATTGTAATACGAAAAAAATGTTAATATGATGCAAAGAATAACTATGTTTCTATTAAATGCAGCAAACAAGCACATACTACAAAGTTTCAAAATGACATACTGAGAGTAAGGGGAAAAGGAAATTTTTAAAAATTCATGTAAATATTAAATCCAAACTGACATGACCAAAATCTAATATGATCAGAAGCTTATCTCTCAGTTATCTCTCACTTGTAATTGCTTGCAAACAATTATCCCTCCAGTTCCAGCACTAGTATGGGGATTTAGAAATGACCTCTCTATGCAGCCTTGACTGAATATGGATCTTCCTGCTTTAGCCTCTTGAGTTAGAGCTACAGGCATTGCCCTAATTTTAATACACAAATTATCCTTTAAAACTCAATATTCAAATGATGGATTATGGGTAAAAGCTTGAATAAACATCAGAGATCCACCAGAGATCCTCTGAAGAATACAATCATAACGGGAGAAGAGCACCTACCACTCACACAAGGAAGATTTAGTATTTTTTTGGATGTTCAGGGGGTTGAAAGCAGGGCCTCATACTTGTTAGGCAGATATAAAATTCAGTGACATTAATTATCTCCATACTACTTTGTAACCCTTACCTCTGTTTGTGAGCTTTATTTTCAAAACTGATGGAATCCACACAATCATTGAGTAATAATCACCCCCAATGACCTGGACAAGAAACTTTAAATCTTCCATTTTCTCTTATGAAATTGTTTAGTCAATATATTTCACATAGATTATTTTTGTGTCCATCCATGATAGATATATACTAATTGTGCCTTTTGTGGATGTCACATTTTATAAACCTATTCAGCTGATAGACACTCCAGGTGTTTCCGACTCATGACTATTGTAATCATTGCTGAGGTTATCAGTGGCATATGAGCTATTAGTTTTTGTTTTCAGATCTTTGGGGTAAGCAATGAGCAAAGGAAATGCTGGGTCATGTGGTAATGCTATGCTATGTTAGAAGAATGTGTCAAATTCTACCATAATTGCTATATCACTTTTCATCAGCACAGAAACGTACAAATGGTCAATAAAATATACAAAAGTATTTCAAATCTTCCACAGCTGTTCCCTAAAGGATCATTTTTTTTTAATTTTTACTTGGTTTTATTTAGGACACGCAGGCCTAGAACTATGTAGCATTGTCCAGTGCTGAAGTGATAACAATACCAAATGCCACTGACCCAGCCTCCAAAAGCACTTATTCTGGTAGGAATTTTTTTCTAAAGATAAATTTTAGTGATTACATGCATGTTCACTCTTTTAAAATGAGGTTTTGAATTTTAAAATGACCTATAACTAAGAATTCTGTGTACCATCTTTATAATAAGAAAAATTATATTTACAAAAAATATAAAAAGACCAAAAGGAATTTGAACTATCTAAGGTAGATATCAGCTTCCCAGCAGAAAAACATATTACAATCACAGTCTGATAATGACTCAAGCAAAATAATGCAATAAGAGCTCATCTCAAATAAAATGAAGAGCAAAGACTGTGGGCAGGGTCAAAGGGTAGAGCACTTGCTTGCCAAGCACCAGCTTCTGAATCAAAACCCAGTACTGCCAAGGGATAAAATCAAGTATTAAAACTTATGGAAAGGTCCAGATGATAGTATGATGGATGACATGGAGGTACACAACTGTAATCTAAACACTTGGCAGACTATGCAGTAGAATTGTGAAGTTAAGATCAGTCTTGGCTACATAATGTGACTGCATCTTGAAGAATAACAGAATAAAATAAACTACATTTTTAAAGACTAAGGTGTAGTTCAAATATAATTCAAGTCATTTTTCATGTGCTAGGAACTGATACAATCCACAAAAATTACATGCTTTAATAACTACAATGCCAATTTATCAGTGCAGTACCAGGTGCCCCTTGGCGGGAATCCCTCCTCAGGAAACCTAAGGCATTTGGTGGGCCTGTCTTCTGGTATGGACTGAGGGTGTTGCTGGGAAAACCGTATTTTGATCTCCATTCCTGGATGGCACTTACAACTATTTTCTTAGTAGACCCTGTATAAATCTCTCCCATCCCAACAACAGTCTTCTGGCAAGTGAGGTTATCTTTGATATCCCTTAGGGCTCTCCATTCCTCTGTCTGGAACTGCCCTGTTCCTGGGCCCACATTCATCAGCTTGTTCTGAGAAGAGTTGTATCTATTTTGCTAGCCAACTCTATCCTCTACCATCTCCTCCTCAAATTAGAGTTTGGTATCAGTATGAGTCTTCTCAGAGGGTAGAGTCAGCCTGGGCTGGTTTTGAACTGTGATCCTCAGATCTCAGTAGCAGATCTCCGAATAGCTAGGATTACAGGCATGAGCCACCGGTCCATCATTTCTTTCTTCCAGGAGCAGGGGGATGGAATAGCACAGCTCCACATACATTTGTTAGCAACTGCCCCGGAGTGAGCCAGATTCTCAGACCAAAACCACTGACTTTGATATTGCCTTTGGTGTCTAAGAGGATGTTGTTGGACTTAAAATCTTGGTGTGTGATTCTGTTTTGGAGTACATAGCGAATAGCACTTACAATTTGTGTGATGAGCCTCCTGGCTTCATACTCATATAGGCAGCAGGATTTTCAGATCCACCCCAGGAGGTATTCACTAGTAGACAGTTCCATGATAAGAAACACATACTCTTCCTTCTCCATCACCTGGTACATCCTGATGATGTGTTTGTGCCACACCGTCTTAAAAATGTCCACCTCATTCTTTATCCGATGGTGATGACTCTCACTTCCAGTGTATTTTAAATGCCACGTTTAAGGATGGGCCACCTTCACTTGTCCATAGGTACCTTTGTTGATGAGCTCATTCATCTGGTATTGTTTGATGATCTCCTCCTTCAAGGAGCTTGAGGATGATTGTGTTCTTCCTTCCTTCCTCTACGATGGCATGTAGCAAGTCTACCTAAAATAAACTAAATAAAATAATGGAAAACTCAGAAAAAGTAAAAAGAAATACCAAAATCCAAACGACAACCAGTCACTGCAACCAAAAAAATCATTTAGCTTTGAGTCAGTGCAGCAGGTCATCAAGCAAGAGCTCCCAGTTCTGTTAACTGACATAGGTTGGAGCACATTGGCTTCCTATACATCCTGCATGACCTACACAATGGAGCAATCACAACCAGGCATAGTGATATCATGGAGGAAATGGACCAATCAGTGTGGGCCAGTGAGGTCAGAGGGAAAAATGGATCAATCACAGTCTGCCAGCATTGACAATCTAGCTCTTAGGCCTCAGAGACTGTTGCTAAGGACTCCAGGTGGGCTTGAGGTTGCTCTGGTCATTATCATGGCATTTCTGAAACCACTAGGACAGTGGTCAAAATCCTCGGTTTTTCTAGAGCACTACTGCATCTTATAAATCGCTTCTCTGGAACACTAGTTAATAGCCTCCATTCTTGATGGCCACCTTATCCTATGTATTGTCACAGCAATGGCACTGCACAAAGGCCTCCCTCCTTCTCAAGGACAGCTGTGTCTTACAACTTCCTCCTGAAGGGACAAGTTCCAGGCTGGCTTTGAGCCACAATCCTCACAATTCATCCTCCTGAGTAGTTAGGATTATAGGCCTCAGCCATGAGTACTTAGCTCAGGTCTTAAATTTGGAAGAAGTATATTTGTTAGGAAAGTGGGTTTTTGATATGTCCTTTTAGCACCTTAAATTTGTTGTCCTTGCTGTCTAATAGGTAATCTAGTTTCTGATGAGAAATTTGTCATAATATCATTGAAGATCACTTGGGTGTGGTAAGTTGTGTCTCTGCGCTATGGGAGGTTTTCTGTCTTTGTTTAATTCGAATGTGTCTTAGGGTGGAGTTAGGTAATTATGTTAAATTCACTTTTTTGAGCTGCTAGATTCCTGCATAGAAGGGTTCATGCTTTCAATCAAAATTGGGAAGGTATTAGTTATTATTTCTTCAAATACTATGTATTACTTTTTTTCCCTCTGTACATTATACATACATTCATTATACATTATGCATACATATTCAAATTGTGAATGTACATATATATATACCTACATACTTATATATACATTTATATACATATATTTATTTTCACGTAGCTTACACTTTTGTGATTGTTTATGGTAAGAAGTTTAGATTGATCCTAGCTCCTCCATCAGAGTTAGGGTTAAAAGTTTTTCTCTTTATTTCGTGATAAAATTATGCATTTCTCAGCAAGGATATTGAACCACATACAAAGCACAGCTAGCCACTGTCTCTCTTTCTCTCTCTCTTTCTCTCTCTCTCTCTCTTTCTCTGTCTCTCTTTCTCTCTCTCTCTCTGATTTCCTGCCTCTGTCAGGTCTCTGAGCACAGGGATATTGCTTATCGGGTTCTTCTAGTGTGTGGTGTGATCTTTTGCAATGTCATGTGCTGCTTCAAAGGCCAACAGGTCTGCACCTGGAAGAGGAGTTGCTCCAAAGTCAGCCTGCATGGGTGCCTTCCTCTGTCTTGATGTCAGAGCCCCTGTAGCTACTGGGGTGTCCTTAGCAGATTCCCCTGTGCCAGGAATGCAGACTTTTGACTCTGGGGGCACAATCACAGCCTCTTTTTTTACTCATTTGAGGTCTTCAGTGGAACCTCGGGTGTTCTCCTGTTGGAGGCTATTGTTGGAGCACAGCTGGGGGCTGCAGAAGCCTTACAGTGGCCTAACTTCTGGGGCACAACAGATGGCAAGGATTTTTCTGGGCTCCTCAGAATATATGGGCAGGTTCAGGAGCAAAAGCTGAGCTCAGGAGGCCCCTAAACACAGGATGGGCAATGGATCTGGGAGGGCCAGGGCTGTCCAGGTTGGCAGGGGTCAGATGATGAGCCTATATTAGTAGTCTGCTGGCTTCCAAATGAAAAGCTAGACTTGCTTGCTACACAGAAATATCTCTCTAAGACTGGTTGCACCAGAGAGTCCCATGCTGGTGGGAGGAAACTGCTAAAGACTGCAGTAGATGGACCAGGAACACTTGGCATTCTTTGTGGGCAATTCAATGCTGACACTGGCAGGAGGAATCTGAAGGTTCCCTAACAGTGCAGATCCAGGGAACCCAGAGCCCAAGCAGACACCAGGCTTGGCCAGCTGGGCACTGGGCTGGCTGGTAGGTGAAAACTTGCTGAATGGCTTTGCAGAGTCCTCAACCTGGACCACCTACCAGCACAAGAAACTGCCTAGGATTTCCTGAACCGCAGAACTTGGAGACAGCAGCTCTCTCAATTTGGACATTCAGGGTCCAGCTTACTAGAGGCTTATGTGGTCAGGGAGGGTCTGGGAGGAATGGCAGTCCTGCTGCTGGAGGGAGCAGATGCCCCTTCCAAGGCATTGGGGAAAGGGGTGCCCCTGGAAATGGACTCATGGTAAGTCTTGTCAGTTCTGCTCAAAAAGAACACCTCGCTTCTTTGACTGTTTGGTTGGTTGGGGGAGGGGTCTCTCCTTGGGGGCAGTGATATTAGGAGACTGTACTGGTGAGATTATCCCAAAATTAATCCAACCACTGAGGGAGCAAAAGAGTAAGGCTTGCTGAACTGCCCATGGCAGGTGGAGTTGAGGTCATGGCTGCTTCTGTCTTGAATGACCCCGAGGATTTGTCACCAGAAAAGTGACTGGATTCTGGCATGGAGTCCAATGGTTTTAGGAAATTTATCAGAGAGCCCTACTTAGTTTGTATGTCATTCAATAGGACTAACACTGGGTGTGGAGTTTGGGCTTTAGAGCTGGGCATCACAGCTTGATCTTTTTGAAGGTCTATGGACACCTTCTGGAAAGTGTTGGACCTTTAAGAGGTCTCAGGACATTTTGAGATTAGGTGTGGTCCTCTGAGCTTCATTCTTGGTTTATGACAGGGCTGAGCCCTCCCTCCCTGCTGTCCTGGTACCCTCAGGGTATGGGCTGGTTTCTGGCAGATAGAAATGGCTAATGTGTCTTCTCTTCCTTGAGACTCACTAGGAAGGGCTTTGTTGGCAAGGAGGATTTTGTTACTGGGAGGTCTTTGTGTTCTTTGAATAAGGGAATCTACACACCTCAGAGCATATCTTGGCTTTCTTTCTGAACGTTTGCTGTGGAGGTCTGGTCTTTAAAGACCTAAGAGTTTAAGGCTCCAGAGGCTTTCTAGGTTTCCAGACATATCCAGGGCTTTTTTTCATCTTTCATAGACAGCTCAAACTTCCTCCATTGGTCATGGTCTACTGAGACTTTTGGCTCTGGCATAAATGAAAAAAGACAGGCAGGTCTGTCTGGTTGCTAAGGAAAGCAGACAGGGCTGCCTTGTTGCTGAGAAAAAGCAGGCAGACCTGTTTTGTTCTATATTTTTATTTTATTCCCCAATGTTGGTAAATAAAGCCTTCAGATTGGAATTCAGGAGCTACCCACGATTATTGCTCCATTCCTTTCCCTTGCTCTTACCATATTGCCTTTCCATTTAAATTCATTTTTACTTTTAATTTTTGTCAGAAGTAAAGAGGCAATTAAAAATCTATATGTAATGTTAATTTTTATTCTTGAATAACTCAAATACATGCAGAACATGTCAATTCAAGCAGCATGAAATATCAGATGGCATGAGCTTGATCTCTGTCCCTGTACTGTGGATCTTTTGCTCTACACTGGAGTGACCACTGCTATTAGTTAGGTATGTATCCCTGCATCTATGGGCAGAAAGGAGAGGCTACTAAAAAGAGACTTGACCACAGCTACCCAAGGTCTCCCAAACCTATCTTAGTAGGAGGAGAAATTTCCAATTCACACTATGGAGATTCAAACTTCTATATTCAGGTTCACAGACCTTAGCCAAGTCTGTGCTGGAACCACATGACTGAAGATGGTAGCTCATTGTTCACTAAAAAAAGAAGTCTGCAATAGCTGGAAATCAGCCCTCTGCCTTTCCACTAAGTCACAGTATGAGGTATAAGGACTAAGGAGTTACACAGGCCTTTTAGAGTTTAATAGATTTGGGGTTTTAACTTTTTTATTTCCAAGTTTCGCTTCAGATCAAATATTGGGCCCGTAAAGCAGCAGCCCAAGAGTAAGTGATGTCCAGGACTTGTTTAAGTGTCTCAGACTATTTGAATTTGTTTTTTACTGAATTGTCTTTTGTCCTACAATCCACACCTGTGGACAAATGAGGGTTTCTTACAGCTAGCAGACTGAAGGCACAACACTGGATCTAGTTTATACCTAGTTCTGCAGCCTTGTTCTGGAATATGACTGTTGCAATCTTAGATTAGAACTTTCCTCTTTCTCCCCATCCTTTCTCTTCCCTCTCTGTCCTTCAGTAAACAATTCAAATAATCATTTGTTGAAAACAAATCTTGGAAAATTGTCATAACATTAAACAGTACAGTCCACATTTCAAGCCTGACAATTTTGTTAATACTGGTGGAGAACAAGGAAGATGAAAAGTAAATGCACATACAGATGCGCACACCCACACCTGCACGTACACCAGATAGACACATACATACAAACACAGAAACACACACACACACAAATCACAGGACATTTAAACCTTGTTTTCTTAATACTTTAAATACACCAAAACATTTGATGCCGTCAGAAAATCATTAGTGCACGTGTGCGTGCGAACACACACACACACACACACACACACACACACACACACAAACTTCCAGTACTGGAGCTTGAATGCAGAATATAGGTAATGTCCCTGAGATTTTGTAATGAAGGCTACCACTTTACTGATTTGCATCATAGCTCTGCTTGTGTCTTTTTGGTGGGAAATTGGAGATTAAAAAAAACATACATGGACTTTTCTGCAAATGGTGATTCAAACCACAATACTCACATCTCAGTGTCCAGACTGATTGAACAACAGTGATAGAGCTTCCTTTTGGCAACATCCATGACAGCATTTGTTACTCATCACTTTTACATGTTTTTTTATTGGCCTTCCTTACTGTAGTGAGGTGGGATTACAGTATTGTTTTGGTTTACATTTTCTTTATGTTCAGAGATGTTGAACATTTCATCATGTGTCGATTGGCCATTCTTACTTATTCTGAGAAGTCTTTCTTTAGGTCATTACCTCATTTATCAATTGGGATATTATTTGAGGTTTTATTGGGGGTAATTTTTTGTGCTCTTTATATTTTTCCTATTAGGCCTTTCTCTGATGTATAGTTCATAAAATTCTTCTCCTATTAAATGGATTTTGTATTTAGCTTGTTATGTTCTTTTCTAGGCAGAAACTTTTAAGTTTCATGCAATCCTCTTTATTCAACTTTTCTTTGACTTCTTGTGATTCTGGATCTTTAGTTAGAAAGTTTCAACCTGTGTTCTAGGAGCCATGGTGTTTCCCCTGCCACTTCTTGCAATAGTTTCATGTTTTCTGGCTTATATTGATGGCTTGGCATATATGGACAGCATTAATTTGATCTGCCTACAATTCCTTGGTTCACAGACAGCAAAGTGTTACCCTTTCTGAGTAAGATGAAGTAGTTCATGGTGATTTGGAAGGATGATGGCTACTCAGAAGTGTGAATATGGAAATCATAGGTGGTAGGATAAGATATAATTATTTTTAATTACATTTTTAATTGTAAGTAAAACTAATCTTAATCAGTGACACTTTTTTCATCATCTACCCCATCCATGAAACTCAACACCTTCCCCTCAATTATCCTAGTTTCATTGGATATTAGTTGAAAATCGTGACTTCGTTCACCTCCTACTGTCTTTCAAGGGCCAGTTTCATTATATACATTTTATTATACTGTTAGATTTTCTAAAGGATTACATCATTTAAATTCTTGCCAACATATATATTCATGTGTATGTGCATACAATACTCTATGTATGCATATAGACCTAGCTTCCACATATGAGAGAAAACATTCATCCTGCCTTCACAAAAAAATTCCAGGTCCAACCATTTCTTTATAAATGATGCAATATTCTAATGGATGAGTAAAATTACTCTTTGTATATATACC